>NC_140507.1:32838654-33438654 GCF_964339955.1 Pipistrellus hanaki
AAAAAAAGAAAAATAAACAATGGAACTACATCAAACTAAAATTTTTTCACAGGAAAACCACTCACAAATTGAAAAGACAACCTACTCAATGTGAGAACACCTTTGCTGGTAATATATCTGATAAGGGGTTAATATCTAAAATTTATAAAGAACTCAGACAACTCAACACCAAATAACCCCAAACAATACAATTAAAAACGAGCAAAGGACCTGAATAGTCACTTCTCTAAAGAGAACATATACCAGGTGTACCTGTTAATAATGCGAACTTTGTAATAAAAGAAAACATGATAATTTCAAGAGAAACACCAATAGTGCTTTATTCAAAGTAATGTCCATCACTAGCTACACATTTCCCCATCTTTCAGGTAATTTGTGGATACCAAAACAAGAATTTTTCTTGTTTTGAAGCAAACCATTCAGAGACCCAAATTTCCAGTTCATTGTATGTTTTTAAGTGCTGCTCAGAAAGTGCGTGTGCCATTGAAGGAACAAGGTCTGGTGAATATGGTGGGTGGGTTATATTTCCTAGGCAAGATCTTTTAACATGTCTTTAACTGGTTTTGAAGTGTGTGATGGTGTGTTATCATAAAACAAAACTGATTTGCCATGTTTTCTGGCACATTCTGGTCATTGTTTTACGTTCAAAGAGTAGTTCAAATCGATTATTTGTTGTCGGTAGTGATCAGTATTAACAGTTTCACCTGGTTTTAGAAGCTCATCATACACCACACCTTACTGATCCCACCAAAAACAGAACATTGTATTTTTTCCAAAGCGATTTGGCCTTGCAGTCGATGTTGATGGTTGACCTGGATCAACCCATGATTTTGTGCGTTTGGGATTCTCTAAATACTGTATTTTCCGGCGTATACAATGACCCCCTAATTTTACAGTTAAAACATAGGTTTAGACCTATATTCGCTGTATAAGACTACCCCCCACTTCAAAGAAAAGACTTACCTTGCCGTCAAGATCTGCAGGTAATTTTTGTGCAATTTTGGTCTTTTGCCCCCGATTTTCGGTTGACTTTTTTTCATTTCAAATGTCGTCTTATACGCCGGTAAATCCACTTTTCATTGCCCCTCACAATTCAATACAAAAAAGACTTTCTTTTGTGCTATTGAAGCAACATTTTACTGATGACTTTTCGGTTTTCCATTTATCTTTCATTCAGTTGATGTGGCACCCATTTTCCTTCCTTTAAAATCTTTCCCATTGCTTGTAAAAGATTGGAAATTGTTTGCTGAGCAACGTTTAATCTTTCTGTAAGTATTTTTTGAGTTTGACATGCATCTTCATCCAATACTAGTAATACTTGTAATTGTTGGCCTTCAAGCTTTTTCAGTTGACCTGGACATTCTTTGTCTTTCACATAGAAATAATCACTTTTAAAGCATTTAAACCAGTGTTCACAAGTATCTTGAGATAGATCATGTTCACCGCAAGCTTCCCAAAGTATACAATAAATTTCAGCAGCACTTTTCTTTAAAATAAAGTAATGAATTAAAACTTTCTGCAAATGCTCTTTTTTTTGGCACAAAATTCAACATTTTTAAGTGTAAAAATATCTATGATGTTAACACCTTCAGCAAATTTGACATGTGAAGTTTTGAAGCTTGCTGTCAATACAACAAAATAGCATATATATCAAATCGCATATATATCAACATACGTGTAACTCCACCTATTGATAAAAATCTGCATTATTAACTGTTACACCTGAAGGCTAATAGACATATGAAAAGATGCTTAACGTTTCAAATCATTAAAGAAATGCAGCCGAAACCGGTGTGGTTCAGTGGATAGAGCGTAAGCCTGCGGACTGAAGGGTCCCGGGTTCAATTCCAGTCAAGGGCATGTACCTTGGTTACAGGCACATCCCCAGTGGGAGGTGTGCAGGAAGCAGCAGATTGATGTTTCTCTCTCATTGATGTTTCTAGCTCTCTTTCCCTCTCCTTTTCTCTCTGTATAAAATCAATAAAATATAAAAAAAGAAAAAAAAAGAAATGCAAATTAAAGCAACAATGAGGTATCACCTCACACCTGTCTTCAATAAATCAACAAACAACAAGTGTTGGTGAGGATATGGAATAAAGAGAACCCTCATGCACTGATGGTGGGAATGCAGACTGGTATCCCACTGTGGAAATTTCCTCAAAGAATTATGCCTTATGACCCAGCATTTCTATTTCTGGGAAAATATCTGAAGAAAGCTAAAGTACAAATTCAAAGGAAGGCCCCAATCAGCCCTGATCATTGGCCAGGCCTAGGGACCCTACCCATGCACGAATTTTGTGCATTGGGCTTCTAGTAGATTCAATAAAATAGAAAAATAAAAAATAAAATTGTCTACTCTTACTTTCAGAAGACCATTTGTTTATCCTCCTTGGTATACAGTTGAACAATATAAATTCTGCTCTCAGAAGACTCTGAAATGTGCTAGAATCACATATTAATTGAATCAATCCCAGAGTTACTTAGGAATTAATGCTGAAAATTTACTTTTATTCTATTTTTATCCCAAATTATTTCCAATCTTGAAGTCCAATGTATTTATCAGCCCAAATGCTTGTACTGCTCAATTTCAACCAGAGAAGTTCTGGATGACTGGATAGAATCAGAAATTCCATTAACAGCTAACACCTGATGTCATCCTCTGGTGAGCTGTTCGTTTAGTGCTGTAAATCTTAAATTAGGTTACATCAATATTTAATATGTGTTACTTTTTGAGGAATCCAATGAGTCACTAACACACACACACACACACACACACACACACACACACACACACACAGAAAATTCTCAGCAATGGCAAAATAGTTACTAAGTTATATTTTTTAAAAAAGCCAAATATAGTGCTTAAGAAATCATCTCAGACACAATAATATTTTTAGTATATTGTTATTCTTTTTAGCCAAATACTGCAGCTGATTCAGTGGCTTCTGGGCAAAGGAAGGTAGATAGATATCTTAGTTTCAACTTCATCAGAATACAGGTAGTATGGCAATGGTATAGAGCAGTGATTTTCAATGGGTGTGTCCCTGAAAGAATTTTTAAAACATGCAATACCTATTTAGTCAGGTGTATGACCTCTTTTGCCTTAGATTATAAAACAAACAAACAAAAAACAAAAACACACACACAAAAAAACCCCAACACAATAGCCATCCGGTACGAATGAATAAAACTTATCTATTTTTTTTTGTCAGATTGTCAAAATATATATTTTTTGGTGTGCCATTGAATTCTAGTAATTAATTTATGTGTGCCATGAGATCACAAAGGCTAAAAACTGCTGGTCTAGAGTTCAGAAAACTCATTTAAGAAAAAGTTCCATTTAAACAATTACATGTGGCAATATTTAAATACTTAATCTGGAAAAAATCCACTTATCCATATTGTCTCCTTACTTGGAAACAGACATTTGAGACACTGCCTTCTTGTAAAATTAAAAAAACGACAATCATGAGGTCTTATTTATGATGTCCTTCTTATTTAACAAATGAATAAAATAAGTAAAACTAATAAAATGTAATTAGAAGGCAATTTAGTTTTGTGAGCCAATGTTAGTGTAAGATTTGTTCAGTGGGACTAGTTCTTACCCTGTTCTTAGACTCAGATCCCCTGGCTTTGAAGGTCACTTGTAGGTACTGGAAAGTGTTGGGCTACTTTAAGAGGCAAGATTTCAGCTTGGAATTTGAGATGTCCAGTCCAATGTAAGAAGGCTTACAGCTTCATTCACGGTTAGGTCTCCCCTCCTCCAGGTGGAGCCTTTCGCAGAGGGGAAGCAGGAGAAGGGAGGTCCACATCTCTCCTCCCTACTCTGCCTTATGATTTGAACCCTGCCTCCCTCAACTTGGTCATTTACAGTTTCTCATTCACCAAGTTCAAAACAGAGGAGAGGTGCAGCAAGGAATGAGCAGGGAATAGCCTTTTCCACTGACATTATGGGAAGGGTTAAAGTTGCTTTCTTTTGGGGGATTCAGGAGAACCTCTTCATTGCTGTTTGTCTCTTAACTCTTCTGGTGGCCTCTTACTCCCTTCTTGGCCCTTTGGATTCTGGAAGTCCAATTTCAACTTTTCTACTCAGAATTGTTTATCCCTGTCTAATCAGGCATTTGACTAACTATCTAAGATGTCCCTTCATCCCCAGACACACACCAACATCTTGTACAAGAGAACACCAATATGGTCAGGCTCATTTTATGTCCAGGGTTATATGGATTTCCCCCTCTGCTGCCGAGAACTCATTGTTCATTAATTCAATCTTTATCCCTACCTCTATCCTTATGGCTTTCCAATTAATACCCCAGAGCTTTTCTCTGAGCTGCAAATGCATCTTTCTCATGGACGTCACCACAATAAATCTGCTATCTCAGCCTTAGGATCTGCATCAGATATTTGTGAATCATATGCTACCTCCTGAGACTGCCATGAATGGGAACAGTGAGAATGTGTCTTCTACAGACCTCCCATTGACCAGGGCCTGCATTGCCGAGCTCTGAATTCATGGCTGTATTTGCACGTGGGCAAGCTGCTCTGAACCCCTGACTGAGCATGACAGGACTGCTAAGATAAGATTGTTCCCCAGACGGCAGGATTCCTGACAACGGATCAACCCCCGGACTCCCTGTCAGTCTTGGGAGCTTTTCTTAGACCTCTCACTTGGGTAAAGCATTGCATAACAGCCTGATGGCTATCCCACCGCCCCTTGCCTCCCACTGGGTCCCCCCATCACCCTCTGCTTCTCATTTCTTCTCAGAGCTATTTGTCTAAACAAATTCTTTCATGTTTAGTTTCATCCTGGGGTCTGCTTCTCAGGACGCCTAACTAACTTCTCAGGGACCCCTCTCTCCCATCTTCCTTTCCCCTGACCTCCTGTAAGGCTCAACTGGAGGCCAGCACTCAGGTCACTGTGGCTACTCTGGACAATGAATTGTGAGTGGACGTGACAGCTGCCACCTCCAGGCTGGAATATTTACTTGTTGGAGCAAGACCACCTGCATTCTCAGCCACTGGCAGCTTTCCAGGTAGTAGCTGATCTACCAGTCCGAGTCCATAGGATGAGAAGATGTGGAGCAGAAATCCCAGCCAGCCCAAGTAGCAACAGCCAGAAAATAACTTTTGCTACTTTAATCCACTGAGAGTGAAGGTTAACATGAATGTGACATAACCGAGGCCATCCTGACTGAGAAACTCCTATCCTCTAATTGTCTTCCCCTCCTGTGTTCCCTCTTCTGGTAAAAGTCACTCCCAATCTGTGGTTTTGATTACATTCCTTCCTCCATGTCTCTCACCAATCACTAGGTTCTATGACCTATCCTCCAAAAATGGTTCCAATAACTCTGTGCTCTTTTTTTTTTTTAAATATATTTTTTTATTGATTTTTTATAGAGAGGAAGGGTGAGACATAGAGAGCTAGAAATGTCGATGAGAGAGAAACATCAACCAGCTGCCTCTCACACACCCCCTCCCGGGGATGTGCCTGCAACCAATGTACATACCCTTGCCCGGAATCGAACCTGGGACCTTTCAGTCCGCAGACCAACGCTCTACCACTGAGCCAAACCGGCTTCGGCTCTGTGCTCTTTTTTATTTCCAAGTAGCTCTCACTGTGGTTCTTATTATCTTCTTCCACCCATAAAACTTTATTCATATCTGGCCTCTAACCCTCCATTCTTCTTTTTGTGTGGCTAATTTTTCTTTTGGCACATTACCATGCCTTGCATACAATGGACATTAAGTCATTCAACTACTTGGAACTTCTAGTGTTTTTTTTTAAACCGATTAAAAATCCAAATTCCTTAGTGAAGTTTTCAATACTATATACCCAAAATAACTTCTCAGTTGTATTTAGCATTCAGATTTACAATGCCATATATCTCAGGCAGTTTCTTCAAGGGAGGATTCAGCATTCGGGAAAATGTGAAGTGATCACAGTATCAGTTTAAAAAAAATTATATAAATGCTAAGATCTCTAAATCCTCCCACATACTATGTAAGGGACTGATAGGATCTAGCCATCCATGGAGGGAAGTCTTCAAGGTTCTGTCCTTCAAGACTAGGGTCAAATGAGAAGGTAATTTCACTTGTTAATTTATGTTATAAAGCAGCAATAGAGAATCTCTAAGTTAGTGATCTAAGGCTCTTTTATCTTGAAATACCCCAGCTGTACTTATTTTCTTAATAAGAACTGCCAAACGGGATAGCTAAAAACACTGTCTCTCATTCTGTTTATCAGATTGTCTAGAACTGCATAGTATTTAAGATTATGGCAACTCATTATCAGTGACAGAGAACTAAGGCCTCTCATTGCCTTTCGTTCACTCAGCATATATTTAATAATCACCCAACACATGCAAAGGACAATGTCTTTTCACATTTGTATCTCAAGCAAATAGTATTCTATTTGCTTGAGATACAAATTTTCACATTTGTATCCTGCACAGAATGGTCAATAAATAAATGTTAGTTATTGCTAACACAAGATAATTTTGGGAACACAAGATAATTACTTATGGACCTTGTCCACAATGACCTTCAAATCTTTGGGAGAGACAGTGAAATAAGCACCAAAGGGAAATACAAGCATTGTGCTGTGAGAGCCCAGAGCACAGAAAAATACATTCTAATTGTGAGAATACAAGAAGGTTTAAAGGAAAATGTTTCAGTTGAACAATACCTTCATTTTTTACTGGACGGGAACATGGGAAACAGCATTGCAGAGTGAGAGATCAGTATAGCCAGTACAAGAAGATACGGAATTATCTGACAAACTGAATTATCTGGAAAACTGAAAATACAACATAATCTAGTTCGGAATACAGAGGAAAAATAAGAAATTTGGCTGAAGAGATAATTTGTGGTCATGTTACAAAGAGGCTTGAAAGGTAAATTAAAAACTTTGAACTTGCCATAACTGTGTTGACTCTGTGGACAGAACATTGGCCTGCAGACTGAAGGGACCCAGGTTCAATTCTGATCAAGGGCATAGACCTTGGTTGTGGGCACATCCCCAGAAGTGGGTGTTCAGGAGGCAGCTGATAGATGTTTCTCTCTCAATCGATGTTTCTCTCTCATTGATGTTTCTAACCCTCTTTCTCCCTTCCTCTCTGTAAAAAAATCAATAAAATATATTAAAAAACAAAAAAAACTTGAATTTATTTTTTTAGGCAACTGAATGAATGCTATAGTAAAATATTATAACCTAACTAGAGGCCTGGTACATGAATTCATTCACCAGTGGGGTCCCTTGGCCTGGCTTGTAAGATTGGGCTGAAACTGGTTCTCTGACATCTCCTGAGGGATCCTGGATTGTGAGAGGGTGCAGGCCAGGCCGAGGGACCCCATGGGTGCATGATCAGGGTCGAGGAAGGAGGTTGGCTGGCTGGGGAAGGACGTGGGAAGGCTCTAGTGCTTGTCTGGCCTGTTTTGCTCAATCCTGATTGGCTGGACTCCAGCAGCAAGCTAATCTATCAGTCGAAGCATCTGCCTCCTGGTGGTCAATGCACATCATAGTGAGCCGTTGAGCGGCCTTAGCATATCATTACCATATTACGCTTTGACTGGTTGAATGACCAAATGGATGACTGGACACTTAATATATAAGGCTTTTATTATATAGGATATATTTATATTTCCAGGATTAAGAATTTTAAAAAGTTATCTTACAGGAGGCTAAATTTCCCAAGGACAATATTTAATGTTCAGGTACCCTTAAGGTTAATATACTGGCAAGCATTGCAATGAAGGTCCCTTTTGGTAACAGTTATGCAACAAGAGTTAATTATTAGAACTGCTTTCTGCTCCAAAAGTAAAAAACTGGAATTGTCTCACTTTGATTCCTACCCCTCTCCAGATATTAGAGAGCAGGTGTTCAAATTTAGCGTCAAGCTGGTATGGTCTCAGGAGTATAACATATGTTTTGTTATGTAGCAACTGAAATACTACAAAGAATCTCAAAAGATAAAATTTATGAACAAAAGTTACATTTATTGTGCATCCTATCCACAGACAGGGAAAAGAGAGTGCTAACAGGTATGAATAACTTTTTGTAGATTCCTAGCCGTGGAAATCATAAATCACAGGAAACATTATGTTCTAGCTCCACGAGAATACAGGTCAAGACTCCACAAGGTACAATGAACCAAAACCTCAACCTCATCAGTGGTCTCCACCTTTAGGGCCTTTCTAATAGGTAAGTGTAATGCCAAAAGAACATACCATTTTATAAGAACGACCGATGATCTGATTGAGAGAGTAGCATAAATCAATTCAAAGCCTATCAATCAATGTGACATTTAGCTTAGCAGAGAGGTTAAGGGAGAGTAATTAATTGCTTAATCATTTGCAAAAGGACATGTACTGGGATGGAAGAAATTCTGGCAACATTTCAGTAAAAGTCACATTAATAATGGCTATATCAATGCCTCCCCTTTAAAAGAACAAGACTACCATTTTAATGCCACATATGCTTACTATGATTACATGCAGTTTTATTCTTTTGTATTTAAATAAAAGCATACCTTAGGTGTGCCATTTTAATTCATGGACATTATAGAATAATATATACAACTTTATACTAATAAGTGAAGAAAAACTACAAAAAATCATACATTTTCTTGATCAAACTTTAAGAAGAAATAAACCCACAGTCACGAGATATCGCTCATTCCTGAAGATAAAGCACACTTTTCTCAGTAACTGATGGATTAAGAAAAAAAAATTAAGAATATAGAAAACATACATATAAAAAACAAAATTGAGTAGATATATAAAAATCTTGTACACAGAAACTGTAAAATAAGCCTTTATTTTTTTCAAGCACAGAACGTTAAAAAAAATCATATGACAGGTCAGAAAATATATCTCAACAAATTTCATATATATGTTCTCTTACCAAAATGCAATTAAGCTAGGAATAAAAAAACAAAACAAAAAGAAAAAACCCAGAAAGGGTATTTTAAAAGAAAGAATTGAAAAAGTCCATTCGTTTGAAAATTAAGAAGAAATAGACTTTTAAATAACATGTAAGTTAAAAATAAAAAAGAAAAAATATTTTGATCCAAATGGCATGTAGCATGTAATAACAATCTTATATATAAAAACTCAGTGGATGCAAAATAGAGGAGGGAGTTTATATACTGATATTCATATTAGAAAAGGAATAAATCTCAAACTCAAACATCAATTTCAATGCATGAAAAAGAAAAAGAAGATTAACTCTTGTTTGATAAAGTATAAAAAATGAATAGAAATTAATAAAATACACAAATAAATAAAAATAGAGTTAGCAAAAAGGCTAAAGTTGGTTCTTTGATAGGACTAATAAAAGTGATGTCCTTGTTTTAGACAGATATGAGAGTGTCAAGTCTCTGAGGGAAGGTAGGGGTGGATGGGAGGGTGGAAAGAGATCGAAGAACTTGTATGCATATATGCATAATCCATGGACACAGATAATAGTGTAGTGAAGACCTGGGGTAGCAGGCTGGGTGGGCTAGAAGGGACCAATGGGGGGAAAAGGAACAATACTTTCAACAATAAAGATTAAAAAAAAAGGTGTAACTGCTATCAGATGTCTCTTTTACCAGTTAATTCTAATAAAGTTTTATGGTAGAAATGATGCCAATCTTAAAAAACACTTTTTGAGAGAATAGGAAAATATTTAAAATCCAAACCTATTTTATAAGGTTAGCATAAAGGAAAAATAAGAAGGGAAAACTTGAAGCCAACTTCACTTTTAAATGTAAATGCAAAAATTGAATCCAGAAGTAAATGAAAAGGTTAATACATGACTGCACTCTGCTTGGTTCAATGGGAAAATAACCTACAAGGACTATATTAATGAATTTCTCTTCCCTGAAGCTTTCAATTGGGTTTGGCCAATGATAAGCACTAGTGAGAAATTAGAAGAAAGGTGAAAACTAAGGCCCGTTTATTAATTCCTCCAGCCCCTGTCAGACATCCTTTTCCACTTAACTCTCTTTCTTCTGGCTCTGTTAACCACTTCCAAGTCTCATGCCTGCAAGCCTGGGGACACTAAAGGGCTCCACTATTTTACTTTCTGTGGTTTCTTTGTTTTGTAGTCCATGTCATTTTAAACTATCCTTTTGTTAAACTATCTTCAAAATAACCAATTTCATTGGTTCATTGCTTCCCTGACAAGACACAATGACAAAGTAGAGCTTATTCAAAGAATGCAAGGTTGAGTAAATACCCTAAAGTCAAAATATATTCATACATATTACCAGAATCAAGGAAAGATATCATATTATCTCAGTAGATGCAGAAAAATATGTTCTTAATACCCATTCAAATATATATGTTCAGTAAACTAAAAAATAAAGAAACCAAACAGTGCAAAATGGCAAAATAATGAAAAATATGTACAAAAGTTGTTTTATGGTTTCAGATCTTACATTCAATTAATTAACCTATTTTGAATTGACTTTTGTGTATGGTGTAGGATAATAGTCCAGTTTTATTCTTTGCAAATTAAGGATTTGTATCTATGTGGAGAAGGTTGCAGGCTGGTTCAGGAATGTCAGGGACAAGGTGTTGGTGGTTCACTTAGCCTTTCCCTCAGGGTGCCATCATTGGCCATGCAGCTCCAGTCATTACACCGTATTTCAGGCAACAGGAAGGAGGAAAAGAACAAAGAAAGTAGAGGTGTATCTCTACTGAGAAACAAAACTTTCTCTGAAATTCCTGTCTGTCTCATTGGCCAGGACATGGCCATCTATGCAAGCAACAAAGGACACTGATAAATGTAATTGATTTTGAGCCTCGCTGACATAGCTAGGCTCAAAATCAAATGGTTGAGCATTGATCTATGAACCAAGAGGTCACAGTCTGATGCTGGGTCAGGGCACACACCCAGGTTGTGGGCTCCATTCCCAGTGTGGAGCATGCAGGAGGCAGCTGATCAATGATTCTCTCTCATCATTGATGTTTCTATCTCTCTTCGCTCCCTTCCTCTCTGAAATTAATAATAAAATATATTAGCCCTAGGTTTGGCTCAGGTTCCATCTGGTCAAGGGCACATGTCTGGGTTGCAGGCTTGATCCCCAGTAGGGAGCATGCAGGAGAAAGCAAACCAATGATTTTCTCTCATCACTGATGTTCTCTCTCTCTCTCTCTCTCTCTCTCTCTCTCTCTCTCTCTCTCTCTCTCTCTCTCTCTCTCTCTCTCTCCTTCCTTCCTCTCTGAAATCAGTAAAAATATATTTAAAAAATATTAAAAATGTAGTTGATTTTGTTGTGTTAGTTGAACATATTCCTGCTGTCAATAAAACTGGGATTCTATTATAAAGAAAGGGATACTGAATATTAAGTAGGCTTCTAATGGTCACTACAAAGTGTACAAAAGAATAATAATATATCCATATTAATACAATATAGTGCTGTCACAGAAACACATGCATAATATAATTGTAGGTAAAATGAAAAAAAACACCACACCCTCAAACTATATTTTTGTGTGTTTATGTGTGAATAAGCATGAAAATGTATACACAAAGGTACTATATTTCATTGCAACTTGGGAATACAAATAACCAGGGAAAAACAAAAGAATATTCTACAAAATACCTAAGTTGGTTATAGCTGAGATAAAAGAGCATAAATAGGTTTTAAATATTTCTGTATTTTTTCTATCTTCTCTACACTAAGCATATTTATTTTGTAACCAAGAGAAAACCAGCACATGGGCATGTGTAAAGAATGTCATTGACAAAGAAAAGTTTGACGTCTCCTGGGCAGCCAGAATAATTTTAGAGGGCAAAATATTCCCTGGTGGAAAATCTAATTATTTCCTTCAGGACGTTTCCATTTGTTTGTTTGCCTTGTTTCATGTACTTGTTTATCAATTTTCAACATCAAGACTATTTTACATGGAAAGTATTTATAAACAGAGAGAGAATTCTGAAGACACCTGTTTACTTCCCTGATGCTTAATGAATTCCTGATGCTTGCCAGTGCACCAGCTTGATTACCATCTCCCCAGGCGCAAGAAGACGGCACTCTGTTCTGCAGAAAGCCAATATGTTACCTACAGCTAAAGCTATTAAAATTGCTTTAAATTAATACTTAAAATCACAGATGCTAGTCTGAGCTTTTATCATGTGGGTGCTTTCTTTCTCCCCGCAAACCCCGTACTGAGCTCACAGTTTAATTGCCAAAGAAGCAGTGGCCCGATCTTGGGATAGAAAACGAAATCGAATCAATCCCTGCCTTCCCAAGGCTCACCTTCTAGGATGATCATTTCTCCTGGCCACTTAATTTTCAGGCTGCTTGTTTGATCTTCAGATTTGTTCCTTAATAAATCAGAGACAAGACAGTATATGAACTGAGGCCGTGGGGAGTATATCAAACCTTTGATGTTCTGGAACTGCCACCTAATTCTTATCATCTCAAGGTGATTTACTGCAAAGCAGTGAATTTTGGAGGAATTTGATTTCTTTATCTGTGATAATGCTGATTCATATTTATTTCACTGAATTGTTATGAAAAATAAAGTGAAATAATTTAAATTAAAAGAATTTTGGAATATTAAAGAGCTTGAACCCAAAAGAAAAATATTTTTTTCTAACATTTGTCTATAAGATATAGGAGTCAATCCTAATTCTAGAATATGCAATGATACTAGATAATATTTTTAATTCCCTTAATTTATAACGCATTTTAAAGCATTTTCTATATTCTGGGTCATCAACTTTAATTAATCTGGAGGATCATCAGAAATATACATTATCGATTCAGGAAAATTACTTTTGTTCCCAATGAGAAGGAGGCGCCTTCATTCTGTTGGCTAGGATCTTGACTAAAATTTATCTCTCAAAAGAGGCATTCAACTTTAAGCAGCACATTTCAAAATCAAAAATTGTGGTAAGAGGTAAGAGTGGAATAACTAAAACTTTACGCCTCTGATTTTTCTGATATCCATTGTAATTTTTTACATTTCTCTGGATAAGGAATTTCCATGATCATAATCTTGAAGCAAAACATACACATTTGCCACGTTTGACATTTCAATGAGGCCAATGACAATAAAATAAAAATTTGTATATACTTCCAGGCATGTTATTAAAATTCAACTTTTGTTTTTGAAATTGTAATTGGAAAGCACATCCAAATCTCATTTTACTAACTTACAAGAACCAATTAATTAACTGACTTTGAAACATAGCACATCATATGAAGTCTTTTTGAAAATATAAAAATATAATTAATACAACTTTAATTGATTTGTCTTTAAGAATGCCTATATTATCAAGTGAAATTTGTGACCAAGATGTGGTTATCTACATTGGATCAGGAAGCTCCCCCTTCAGATGGGGTATAACTGTTCAGACCTCCTCTTTATCTCCAGAAAATGCAAATTGTATGATACTCTAATGAATGTCTGGGCACTTTATTCTTAAACTATATGTATTGGGTCTTGGTGTTTAGGCTCACATACCTCTTAGGCAGAGCCACTCTCCCAATAAGAAAAATAAAATAAGCAAATTTGGCATTTTAGTCTTTAGTCAAGCACTTCATCTTACATACTTTCCTCCAAATTATGTGGCCCAATGAGCACTCTCTCCTCAACAAAAAAGGTGGTCTTAAAAATTGGGCGATACAGCAAAGTATCATAGAAATCCCAGGATGAATTTAATGCCATAGTTAACTTATTCCAGTTGCACTTTATTACCTTTCAATTTTTCCACAATATAGGTATGAATTTCAAGTAATAACTTTAGTTAACAATAACCTGAGCAAGAGAATGTTGAAAAAAGGGAGAGACATAAATTTTACATGCTATACATTATTTATACCATTTACCTCAAAATTAGTAATACATACCTATAATATTTCACTTTCCTCTTCCATAAAATAGATAATAATTCAAACCTTTTCCACAGGATTTTGTAATAAATTACCAATATGTTAGAAAACTCAGGACTCATAGAAACTTTTGTGTTTTCTTTTTGTATCCCTCTCATGTTAATGATCTTTCTTTTTATTGCATTTTCTCTTTCTAGCTAAGGATCTGCTTTTCACTCAAATTATCTTTAATAATTCAAGTGTCAAATCAAACTTTTGCATCCAAATTGCACATAGCTCTCTCAAGCCAAGAAAAACAAGAGAAATAAACAGGATTCATGAATAATACACCCACATTATTCCAACATCTTTTATGGTTCTTTTAAATATAATTCATTATTTCAGTGCCAAGACAGCACCTTTTTGCTCTTTTCTGCTTAATATAGTTACTCTGTCAAATCTCTGAATTCTTGTTTTTGTCTCATTAAAAAAAAGTGAAAGGAAATCATTGGGTAGAAAAATTAACATATTCATAAAAGCAAATTTAACATCGATTGGAGAAAAGATTAGTCATGAAGAGACAAATATATACACCCACACACTGTAAGTTATAGAGGTCTGTCAAATTTCTCATTATATTATCACTATTTGCTTATTAAAAATGGAAAACTCTTAATATATATGGAAAACACTAAAATGAGAATGTATAGTTTTATTTCTTACTCTTCAATAATGTAGAAATAAGGTATTTACTTATCCAGAATCTAAAAAAGAACACAAAAACTGTTGAGTGAATTAGGAAAACTTTTGAAACAGAGATAAGGACAGAAAGGAGAACATCCTTTCAGTAAATATGTGTGTGTGTGTGTGTGTGTGTGTGTGTGTGTGTGTGTGATTTAGATGTTATAGTGAGTAGAGGCCATATAGTGTAATGATAAACAGTACAGGCTCTAAGATCAAATAGTTCAGATAAAATTCTAATTTCCTCACCTCCCAGCTGCGTTACATAAATGATCTAATATCTAATATAGGGCTCACGTTTTTAAATCTGTAAAATGGATGCACTAATAGGCACTAACTTGTATAGCAATGTGTCTGTGGGCAGTTGGCCTTGGTTTATGGTTTCATTAACTATCTTCTAAAAAGAGAATCCTTGAAAGAAAATAATAATTTAAATATATCAAATATATAATGACTTTTTTTTTTTTTTTTTTTTTTTTTTTTTTAGTTCTTCACAACAATGAAAGGCTTTCTAATACCTTTATTATCTCAAGCCTCACAAATGGTCCCTCCTCAGAACTTGATAATTTCCCATAAGAAACGTAGCCACCAGAAAGAAATTTCATTATCCATATTGAACAACCTTCCTTCATGAACACTCATATTCCCTGTGTCAACAAAAGATATGCTTTTTACTCGTCTCTATATAAAAACAAAGATCATTCTACCCATCCTCAAGGCTCTCATTACTGCACTTAGGCTAATCTACCTCCAATTCTCATTAGCCTTGACCTCTTCCCTGGGCTGCAGACTGTATCCAAGAGCCTATGTGAAATCTCCACTGGGGTGTCTCAGGGATTCGCTCCTCAGCACATGTGCACATGTCTAAGATGAAACTTAATACACCTCCGTGGCAGCGTGGCTTTCCAGGCGATTCTCATAGTCATCCTATTGATAGTATCTCAAGCCATGAACATGCCATGCCTGCCTTCAATTCCTTTCTTTCCCTTGGATCCTATATTCTGGTATCAGCAAGATTTAGATCTTAAACATCTCATATCAATGAAAATTATAAAGGGAGCTTTCAACATGTTAATTCAACCTTTTAAAATCAGTTTGATTTTTCAGCAAGAGATATTGGAGAAAAGGCTCTTATTTTACTCTCAACCCCATTAAACTCACTAAAAACAACCAAAAGAATATAAAGAGAAAAATCTTCATTTTCAATTTAATTATAAAATAAGAGGTCTATTTGCCATATTGGGAAATGTAGACCAAAACAGGGAGGACATTAATAACAGGTACATATGGGCTTAGGTGGTAAACAAGAACACTTGTCTAAAAGAAAATGATTTGGTCTTAGATAAGCAATAAGATATGGAAGGAGGAGAAGGCCAACAAAGTCTCAGGGACTAGAAACTTGACAGGGACACAGGAAAGTGGGACAAAATGAATGATCATGTTGATATGTCAGAAAGACTGCTAGGGCACTGAACACTGAGATGAGAGGTGTCCCAAAGCAGAGGAAAGCACAGGTTTTCAAAGAGAAACCTAAACCTATAGTGCTCCAATTCATTTCACTCCCACTGCCACCAGTTCTCAACCATATTCTTCAAATGATTTGATCCATTAAAAGCAGAACAATAACAATAGCAAAACAATTAAAACTATGCATAGATACAAAAAAGTTGGGAGGGAAAATGAAAGCAGGCCGGTAAAGAAAACACATTGCAAGAACAATTGCCCAATAGGTTAGGTGTTCAGACAAATAATTCTTCATAGTCTCAAATAAATTCCAGACAACATTACCTGTTCATGAAAGATAAGCTCACAAAAGAGACAAATGAGTTGCTAAAACAGCAGAAGAAAAAAACGTGAGCTGGTTGAGTAGAGGAACAAAATGAGAGAGAGGGAGGGATGGGGGGTGGAAACATTAAAAACAGCTAAAATAGGATAAAGATCACTTAAATCACATTCAGGTACATGTTGACACCCTAGATCAAATGATAAATAATGGGAAATAACACATATATAGGCAGGGTGATAGAGAAAATAGTAGATTGAAGGCCACACAAAAAAATCCCACATGAATAATTAGTGCTTGTGAAGCAGAATTTAAAGTGAATGTGATGGAAAAACCATGCAAAGAATAAAAAAGATTTTTAAATGTCAAATTATAGAAAAATTTTAATCTGCATATCTAAAACACACTCTATGAGATGTCTCAGAAATAATGTTTAAAATGATATTAAATAATAACCAGTTTGTGAACTTAGCTGAGCAAAGAATTTACCTGAAGAAAGAAGTATTGTCATCCAAATAGAAGAGGAAGCCATGTATAGAGAAAAAGTTCAGGTTTCTCATGTCCTTCGTAGCTATTCCTCATGCCAGGAATTAAGGAAGACAGTATCTACAAATCAAAAGAGAATAAAGTGTTATTTAATCATTTAAAATAGCCAGATTAATCTTTCAAATGTAACAGCAACTGATGTATGTTAACTAAACATACAAGAACGTCACATACATGAAATCCTCAGGAGAATAAACAAATATCTGAAAATGAAATCCATCCCAAATAAGTAGTGAATCAAAATACAAAAATAAAGAATGCATAGAAACAAGATTGACATCAGAATTCTCATTGATGCTGCCAAGTTCAAGAAGACAAAGAAGCAATAGCTCTAAAGCTCAGAGGAGCAGTAACTGAATCTTGACACCTGTGCACAAATAAACTATCATGTTTGTGAAGGCAAAGTCTTAACGATTTAAGATAAGTAAGAACTCAGCTTACTACACACAGGGTAATTCCTATTCAAGAATTACCCCATAATGTATTTCAGCAAAGATAATTTATAAGGAAAAAATGGAATATAAAAAACAATGTTGAACAAATAAAGCAGTGAAATAGAATGTTAATTCTCTGATGTGTTTTAAGGAAAAGATAATTGACAATAATTCTAGATAGTAACAGCAAGATACAAGGAGAAATATGTACCCATCACCATTTACTAGGTATCACTGTGTTAGGACAACTTCAAACATCTTAGTAATTTATAAAAATAAGTTTTTTTTTCTTACTCTGTTTCATGTAGAGTACAGATTTACCTAAGCTGAACTTTTATTGAAAGATCTCCAAAATATAATGTTTAATGGACAAAAACCAAAATACAGACTGTATATGTGCATGATAAAGAATATAGATAACAGTGCTGTTTTCAAAACATGGCCTGCTGACTAGAAAAAGTACAGAACTGAGTGGGAGGCAGGGAGCTAGGGAGGAGGGAGTGTATTAAAAATCTCTCAGAGTTTCAAGCCTGAAATGAAAAATCCATATTAATCCCCACCACCACCCAGTGCCTTTTAGACAGTCTGGACTATTAGGAGGAGCTAGTTCTGTCTGAGAGAGGAAGGTGTGGGTGGAGGCTGTGCCTTGTCACCAGTTGAGGAGGAACAAGGCTTCAGGCCAGTGTGCAACCCGCTTAGCTGGGAGGTGGGGAGATTATGGCTGCAACTTGGTGTTGGTTTGTAAACTTGGGGGTTTCCCTGGTGAAACCTGAAACCTGTACATGGAAGGCAAGGACAGACCGAACACAGATCACTCCAGATTAATAGGTGGCAGTTTTATATGTAAGGAACTTAGACACAAGGCTGGTCTTTGGCGGTTACAAGATGAGTCTATCTCTGCCTCTGCTTGCTAGAATCTTAAAAGTTTACAGTGCAGAGGCCTTACCTGGGTTCAGTCAACAACCCATTTCAAAGCTCTATCAGGGATACAGCTTTGAAACGGCTCCCACTGAGGGAATGGTGGGCAGAATGGATATTCCAAGGACAGGGGAGGGAGTAAGGACCCTCTGATTGGCTTCAGTCCAACTCTCAGGTCAACCAGGGGTTATGTCTTCTCAATGACCTCCTCCAACACTGAGGTTCCTCTGGCTCACAAGAGCCCTGAGCTATCAGGAACTCTGATGGTGAGAGCTACACGAGTGACAGTGCACTCCAGTGCATCCCCACGGTGGAGGCTGATCCCATGGCTTCCCTACAGCCTCGGCTGTGCAGGGCATTGCACAACACAAGGAGTCATGACAGCATGGCTGATAGAAACTGCAGACCATGCCCCTTAGATATATATATATGTTTTAAATGAATAAACACTGAAACTTCTTTCCATATATTGGAGGATTGATGCCACAAATATTACTGATATCAGAGATATAGCCAACTTTGGCATATAGATATTAAATCAAAATTTCATTTCATTTAGATAAGTGTAAAATGTGACATATCTTATACTGTCTGGGTTGTGAAAAGATTGCTGACTTTCTATTTCTGAGGCATAATGCTCAGCAAACTAAATTAGTATTTGATTCTCCAGCCTTATGAGATAATCATCCTCATCATTCCCATTTTATAGATGAGCAAACTGATGCTTAGATAGATTTGCCTCCAAATTTGCAGTGAGACTCTGGAATCTAAGGTCAGACTGAGTTCCTAACTACTCAGGAGTCCTCGGCTTGAGAGCAAGGTCTGACTTCCAGCCATTTTCAATAACTAGAACCTAGGGCAGGGCCGGTCAATGCTCAGGAAATAGCTATTGAACTGAAGCACAGAGTTGCCTTATGGGAATAAAACTGAATTAGCCTAATGCAATGAGTGATTCATAAGAAAACTGTCACGTTAATTAATCAAAAAATCCTCTGCAGCACCAAAAGCTCTTTAAAAAGGTCTCCCCCCCTCAGCTTTTCCCTCTAAAGTTAATGGGGAATCTTGATCCAGCAAATGAGAAAAGTAAACTAAAATAAAAATAATAACCACTTATTGAGTTGAATCCTTCCATTGCACCGAGTATTCTATAGGGCATTTTGCATGTTTTATCTGACTTTTTTCCTTAGATTCCAGAGTCCCACTGCAAATTTGGAGGCAAATTCTGGAAGATACAATAAAGCAACTGAAGCCCCGAGAGGTGAACAAGATTTGCAAAGTGATATAGCTAGTAAGAGGAGAAACTAGGATTGCAACTCTGTTTTGTTTAATTCCAAAGTCTGTGTTTCTTCCATTGGTTTTCACTATTTCTGAAGCATAAGAAAATTACCTGTAGCCACTAGATACATGCCTCAAATAAGCCAGAAATTTGATAAGTGCTCTTTCTGAAGGTTAAAACAGTCAAGACTTACTGGGAATTGCTCATGATAAAAGGTAAGATAAACTTTGATTTTCCTAAGTGAGTGATCTGAAGCTGATAATTAAGACAGCATTTCCAAAGCCAGTTTGCGGTTTATGTTATGGCAAAGATGTATGTGAATTTTGACTGTGACTTCCAAATATATATGAATTTTTCTTCCTCTTTTCTTCCTGTGTTTACACACCAACAAAGATGGGAGGAATGGAAGGGAGAAGGGAATTCATGTTTTAGGTGTTTACTGTATGCTAAATATTAGTAGTAATAGCAAGATTTAATCTCCAAAAGCCACTTTCTAACCACAAAGCCATTCCCCCCTACTCCACCACACCAATCCCTCAGAAGTTACTGATAGATCTGACGATTGTTGAGTTGGGGTCAAACGGGGTCTTCCTTAACCTTGAGTTGGGGTCAAATGGGGTCTTAGAACAATACCTGTGCTGTGTTTAGGAACGTTGCAGAATTAAACTGAATTTCAGTTTCCCTATAGCTTAAGTCCAAATTTCTCCTACAATACCTGTGACCTGCAAAGATGTTTGAAAAAATTTTAGAGATGTTTTTCTGGTTTTTCTCATTTCAGCTTAATGCCATTTCGCTACATTTAAGTGTGCCATCTATGTCTCTACAAACCTTTTCATCTATTAAATCCTTTCATATCCCAGAGAATCCATCTTTGCATAGACAAAAGAATAAAAATCAAAAAGGGAAGGTTAAAAGCAGGAGGGGGTGGAGGAGGAAGAGAATTACAATAAGGAGATACAGAAAACAAGTTCTTGGAAGAATTATCAGTGAAGACATAATTATTATGCATTAACAACCGACAGCTAGCATTAGTTCAAGGAAGCTGTCTGTATTCTCTAAGTACTTCAGACAATGTGGTATTCATTTGTAAATTCCTGACAGCTCTTTAGATAAAGTGTGTATAATAATTGTGTAGCAATCCATTATCTGCCTGTATGTACTTTAATTTTAGACTCAGAATATATTTGAAATAATTTCTCCAAGTCCTGAATATACTTCCTTTCAAATATATGACCTACATTTAAAGATCATTAGAAGGATTAAAATGAGTCAAAACATTTCTCTTTTCCTTGGTGGGTTCTTCTGTGTTCTACTTATAGATCTTTGAACAGTGTTTCTGTTTTGGTCAATTGAATTTGGGTAATTGTTTTGAAAAATACATTCAGGCCTCAGGAAGGAACATCTACCATCATTTTGCCCAAGTCCACACTGCCTAAATGTGCTGAGAAATTCTAATGAGGAAATAGTGCAGACCTGGACTAATAATTAAGGGGAAAGCATGTAGAAATAGCAGAGAGATATCCTTCATATATGCTCCACATTAATCCCTCAAAGTTTTTTTAAATAAAATGAGACGACCCAGCCAGCCTGCTCAAGAGCAGAATAGCCTCTTTATTAGCTATCAGGGAATCGGTTTTATTCCCACCCCATATTCTTAAATGCAAACACAAACCTCACTGATCCTGGAATCCTGTAGATTTATTTTCTCTCTCTACTTACTTTCTTATAAATCCTGTTCCTTGGTGACAGTAAAGTGGTTTTCTCTTTCTCCACACCCACCCTCCTCCACCTTCTTCTGAGATTCTCAGTCTGTTCCAAGCTTCTGTGTCTCTGGATCTATTTTGTTCATCAGATTCCACACATGAATGAGATCATGTGACACTTGTCTTTCTCTGACTAGTTTATTTCACTTAGCATAATACTCTTCAGGTCCCTCCATGCTGTCTCAAAGCCTAATGTCCTTTTATATTGCTTTGAAATAAAACTACATTAATAACAGAAATTTGGAATATTGTTAGGAAAGCAGGACATTTTGAATTCCAACACTGTACCCAATCACAATCTTCAGTACTCAAGGGGCCCATCTGGTGACTTTGTCTCATTGTGAGTTATTGTTATTTTGTAATAAAATGACCTTTTTAGAATAGGGTGTGCATCAGACCCCTCTGCAGGCCCCAGCTACAGTGAGCAACATCACCTGGCCCCTCCCACGGCCAGGGGAAACTTCCCAGGCAGGGCAATGGCAGGGTGCTCCAGCTGCTCCCTCTGGGAGGTTCAGCCTCAGGCTCCAGCCCGAGCTCCTGCTCACAGTCTCTGAAACCTGCACCTCCCAGGCAACCTCTCTCTGCCAGGTGATCCCAGCTCACCCACCAACCTGCAGATCCGAAGCTTTTTCAGTTTCTCTCTGGTCCTGGGTTCTGGCGGTGCCCCCACCCCTACCCCCACCTCTGGAAACATAGTGGTTCCTGACCCTGACTTCTGGTGGAGGAGCTGCAGGCCCAGCCTGGTGTGGAGGGAGGGAGGCCATGTGGCTGCAGTGCAGACAGCAGAGCAAGGCCGGGTCTTCTTTGATTTATTTTTTGTTAATCCTCACCTGAGGGTATTTTTCCCATTGATTTTAGATTGATTTGAGAGAGAATGGAAGGGAGGGAGAGAAATATCACATCGATTGGTTGCTCGTTAGTGAACTTTATATAAATGAAAACAGCTCTGAGATTCAGCCAGATTTCTCATTGCAGGACAGTATTATTGCACGAATATACCACATTTTATTTATGCATTTCACTATGAAGGTACCATTGGTTTATTTTTTCCTCCTTTTGTGGCCATTACAACTAATATCCCTATAACATTATTATCCTGCTAATTAATCAATATGCAAAGGCTCAATTTTAGTAGATGAGTCAATCAGTTTTCTAAAGTTGTACCAATTTATATGACTACTGGCAATGTGTCAAAGTTACAATGGTTCCATATCCTCATCAATCCTTGATATACTTAGTATCATCAATTTTATTAGTTTTAGCCATTCTGTAGTATCTCATTGCTATTTTAAGAATATTTTGTTCTAGGAAAGAAGTTAATGTACTAATTTTCTTAAAACCATGTTTCGATTTTAAACAACTATCAGAAAAGATTTTAATTAAATATATGTCAGCATATGTAAAAATTAAGGCCACTTCTTTTTTACATTTTGTGTAGCTGAAAAATGAAAAGTGAATTACTGGTTTCCATCTGCTACACTCTGTAAGGATTTCATGCTGCCTGGTCCCCAGGATCTCACAGCGGGGAGGAGGAAGGAGACAGCGAACAGGTGTTAGTAGGCAGTGTTAGAATAAGGAAGCATGGAACATGGCACTGATCCTGCTTCAGGAGGTCTGGAAACGGAGATCTATTTTTAGATATAAAGGATAGGTAAGCTTTAACAGATGTAAGAGTGGGGGTTAGGGAATGAAAAGCAAAGGTAACCACTTATAAAAAGGCTCATCACCACCGCCAACTCCCTGAGGGACCCTCATAAGTAGTATAAACAAGATGGAGCCCGGGATGTCTAACGTGTACCTAAGGTCAAACATTGGAGACACAGACATAGTTGCCAGCACAGTGGGGAGAGCCTCTATACTAATGCTGAACTCTGTGTGCACAGACATGTCCCTGTCCATTGTTTCTTCACACACATCACACTGGGCATTGCTGTGCCCCCTGGTGCCACAGCCTCTAGTGGATAAATGGCCGAGAGGATGACACACTTACAGATGCTTTGGAGAAGACAGAGGTAGGATGAAGCAAGTACCTCCCTCATCTGCCTAAGACAATCCAAACGCGGACACCTCAGTGGATTCCAGTGTAGTTTTCTGACAGTTCCGAGGAAAGGTCCTCCTCTCCCCCCACCACCCAACTGAGTTATATTTTAGCATGTGCATGTCCCTTGTAAAGCAGATATAATTTCAGGAAAAAAGGAGAATGCCTAAATTGACTGAGATGTAGATCTATAACCAGTGGACTGGAAGGTTAAATTAGAAGCTAATTTGTTATGGCAGAATGAGCTGCTTTACTGTATGCTGAGTTAGGGGAGTAAGACTTGCATCTTCTACAGTTTGAGTATTTTTCTAGAAAATGCTTGGCAGCCCATTGGTAGAGTGGGTTAAAGATTTTTCTAGGCAGGCAGTGAAGGAAGGACAACAGGAAAGAAAGAGAGAACCTAGCAAAGAGTCCCATTTGACGACAGTCCAAAGACTCTAGACTTAGAGACAGAGAGAAGCGAGCATGTCTGAAACCAGCAGCAGGACAAGGAGCTCTTCAAGCTCACCATGAAGGTCAGGAGTAACAGCACCGAGTGAGGGAGGAAGAAGAGAGGGAGGTAGGGTTACAGAGCAGAATGTTTATATTGTGGGAGTTAAAAGCTTAAGTTTGGGGCAGATTCCTTTATTATTAATTCAAGATCTACTATTTACTCACTGTATGCCTTTGAGAAATTTACTGAACTATTTGGAGCCTTGGTTTCCCTCTCAGAAAAATGGGCTCATTATAGCACCTCACAGAGTTGAATTCAGAAGAAAATGAAACAATAACTCCAAACATGATAACTCCTTGTCCTGGCAAATGATAAGTGCTTAACCCGTGGTAACTATTATAATTGGTAAAGTAATTACTGTTATGAGATTCAAAGTGATACAGTATCTACAGTGTGGAAAAGGGTGTGTGTGGTTGAGGTGGAAGGGCCATTTAAGGCATAGATATTGAGAAGGTCAAGAATATTGTGTTGTAAATAAACTCTGAAGTTTCACAACTAGTGCATGACTTGGGTAGAGAGAAATTCTGAGAGCCAAATGCTAAATTGTATACAGAATGGGAAAAAAGTAAGTTTACAGCTCTAACCAGTTTGGCTCAGTGGATAGAGCTTTGGCCTGCGGACTGAAAGGTCCCAGGTTCTATTCTGGTCAAGGGCATGTACCTTGGTTGCAGGCACATCCCCAGTAGGAGGTGTGCAGGAAGCAGCTGATCATGTTTCTCTCAAATCGATGTTTCTAAATCTCTATCTCTTTCCCTTCTTCTCTGTAAATAATCAATAAAATATAAAAAAGTTTACAGTTGTGAGTACTTGAAGCACAGTTTAGTCTTGTATTATTGTTTATTAATTACTAGAGGCCCAGTGCACAAAATTTGTGCACAGAAGGAGGTTGTCCCTTAGCCCAGCCTGTACATTCTCCAATATGGGACCCCTTGAGGGATGTCTGACTGCCCGTTTAGGCAGTTGGACATCCCTCTCAAAATCCAGGACTGCTGGCTCCCAACCGCTTGCCTGCCTCTGCCTGATTGCCCCTAACCACTTCTGCCTGCCAGCCTGATCAACCCCTAACCACTGTCCTGACAGCCTGATTGACGCCTAACTGCTCCCTGGCCGGCCCGATTGCCCCTAACTGTCCTTCCCTGTAGGCCTGATCTCCCCCAACTGCCCTGCTCTGCCAACCTGGTCATCCCCAACTGCCCTCCTCTGTTGGTCTGGTCACCCTTAACTGCCCACAACCCTTAACTGCTCTCCTCTGCAGGCCATGTGTCCAAATGGGGCAGCCATCTTTGACCACATGGGGGTGGCCATCTTGTGTCTTGGAGTGACAGTCAATTTGCATATTACTCTTTTATTAGATAGCATTATATTATTTTCCATATAAACAACTGTAAACCTATTTTTGCTCCACCCTGTTTTAGCCAACAGGGAGTGATCAGGTAGTCAGCCATGATCACGTGGAAGAAGAGTATGAGCATCAATGAACTGGGAATTTTCCAGGACAAATGGGAGCTCAGAAGTGAGCCTAGGGCACTAAGAGGTTTGAGGTAGGGGACTGAGAGAGACCAGCAGCATTCACTTAAAAAAGATGACAGAAGTTGGGTCCTTTGGGGGAATCAGGCTTCAGTTTAAGCAATAATGGGACAGTGTTCCAGAAAGTGGAGAGGTATAGTAGAAGTTGTTCACTGTGGAAAAAGCATGTAAGCCCCCCGGAAAGGCTTGGGAGGACGAGGCCACAGAGGTTGGGAGTGACTGAGGGAGCCCTGAGCACTGGCGGCCATCAGAAGCTCTCTACAGGGCCCTGCAGGCGACATTAACCCTTTCTAGAGACCTTTTGGAAAGACTCAGTTAGACTTTGTGCTGTCAGGGTTGAAAAGGCAAAAAAAAAAAAAAAAAAAAAAAAAGAGGGGTGGGGAGAAAGAAAGTTAAGCATAACTCAGGAACAAATATACACAAATTAAAAAGAAACTGATGGGAGGAAATTCATGCTAATTAGCAAAGTGGTATATTCAATACTTCCCAATAATACTTGTCCATAACTCTCATTCTCAATCATCCCAATAAAATCCGAGAAACTTTCCTAATGGAATAACTGCATCATTCTATCTCAAAGGCATTAGAAATCACCAGGGTATTCCTACATAACCTGTTCAAGACAAGCACTGGCAGTTTTATTTGGCAAATCCCAGAAGATGCGAGACAGTGATTGGTTTTTAGAAACCCACTTTAGGCATTTCACTTTCTTCAGTGTAAGAAATGTGCTAGACTGTCTTTGAGAATGTCTCACAGCTATTGAGACTCTTTGTGTTGTCCAGGACATGGTCTCCACTCAGGGCCTTAGACACCCTTTAGGGAAACTGGAGAGACCTGCCTGTCTGAGACACATGACTGCCAAAGTCAACTCGGTAACTTTGCTGCAAAGTCCAAGATCTTTCCAAACAGTAGAGTTGATGCTGCCAAGGCCAAATAACTGTATATGAAATAAGAGAAACACCCACAATAAGGGTCACAAATGAAGATGAAATCGTTGTGTCAGGAAATAGAAGTAAAACAGTGATGGAGGGGAGTTGTGACAGGTCTGCTTCCCTATTCAAATTCCTTATTTTGCTCTGTCTCCAGGTAAATAGCATAAAGGGGAGAGAGATCTCTAAGCCTGTGTAGCTGAGACAGATTTCATTAACAAGTAAGAAGCAGTGCAGACATCTGTCTGCCAGGACAAGCAACTTCAGACCAGGGGAAACTCTCTCCAGCTCATTCAGACATTTGGCATAAATCACTGGCTGCCGGCTGGAAATAGTTTCTTGGGAAGGATTTCCTGAGACATTAATGTTATGCTGGGAAATTCAATGCCGCTGAACAAAGAGAGCACTGTTTCGGAGCTCTGCCATGAATCTGGCACACCTGGGCACTCTGCTCAGATGCCAAGGCCCTTGCAACCACTATTTGAAGTTGTGGGCCCCTTGGTGAGCATCAGAAGCTACTTACTGCATTGGCACTTGGTGTAGAAGAGACAGCGGGAAGAGCATGGAACTGTGAGCCAGGCAGAACTGCAGCTAAGACTCTGTTTTGCACTCACAACGTGTGTGACCTTGGATTAGTTATTTACTGTCTTTGAGGGTGAGTTTGTTTCCTTTGTGTAAACTGGGGCTAATACTGAGTGGGAATTACATGAGATAAAGTATGCAAGTCATTTAGAATACTAAGTAGTGTTTATCATAGGAATAAAGCCCCAGGTCCACATGCTTAATGGGGAAAAGAATAAGAATCTATTATAAAACAGCCTATAATACAACTGTTAGCTGACCGTGCATTCACATTGAGTACATATAAGAATTTACATAACAGTTCTCTAGAACTAGCTGGTTTGGCTCACTGGATAGAGCGTCAGCCTGCAGACTGAAGGGTCCCGAGGTTAAATTCCGGCCAAGGGTACATGCCTGGGTTGCAGGTTTGATCCCCAGTAGGGGGCATGCAGGAGGCAGCCAATCACTGATTCTCTCTCATTATTGATGTTTCTATCTCTCTCTCCCTCTCTGAAATCAATAAAGAAATATATTTAAAACAAATCAAAACAAAAACAAAAAAACACACAAAACAGTTCTCTAATTCAGGTTCCAGTATATTTCCACGTTTTAAAAAACCCATGTGGGTATAGAGGTTCTGCCAAGATATATTGGCTGGACCCTCAGGTTTTATTGCCACTATCTTCTGCTCAAGAATCGTGGAAGGGCCTATCTGCTTTCCTGTCCTGAAGTTACAGATTTTTGGACCCTACACCAGATCTCTTCCTAACCTTTCTACTCTATATCACCCTATCCTATTTTTCAGAGAGAACAGAGTTGCTCTTTTTTTCTCTCTTGTGACAGAGAAATATGCTTTTAATCTGGGTAGGTATTAATGGAAGTGTCCTAACAAGGATGGATTTTCTGCTCTTAATTTCTCCAAATGTGCTATTCTAGTCCCCTTATGTACTTCATAAGCGACGGGGAACTACTTCATGCCTACCTGGTACCCCAAGTTCCACAGCAATATTCAGTCTCCATGCCATTGCTCTGGGTATCAGAGAGCTTAGTTTTCTTTTTTCTGTTGTACATTGTTATGCTGATCCATCATATCCAACAACCAACGAGCCACTTGGCGTTTGTTTACATTAGAGCGATATACTAAAGAAAATCAGTTCCCTCTGTCCCTTTGTCACATACCATGAACCAGATGATGTATAGCTAAGAGTTCTTGACGTTTGAAAACTGAGACACTATATATGACATTATATAATGCTATTTCCAGTGGCATTATACATACAGATTAGAAAATTCACTGGCTCCATTCAGATGCCACTTCATAACCATTGCACTGGCAAAACTGAAGAGTGGAGCAGCCGAAACCGGTTTAGCTCAGTGGTAGAGCATTGGTCTGTGGACTGAAAGATTCCAGGTTCGATTCCGGTCAAGGGCGTGTACATTGGTTGTGGGCACGGGGCACGTCCCCGGTAGGGGGTGTGCAAGAGGCAGCTGGTTGATGTTTCTCTCTCATTGACGTTTCTAGCTCTCTATCTCTTTCCCTTCCTCTCTGTAAAATATGAATAAAATATATATTAAAAAAAACATTAAAAAATCAATAAAAATATTTTTTTAAAAAAAGAGTGGAGCAACTATCTGGTATGATTGTGGAAAAAAAAGGTGTTTTATATATATATATATATAAGAGTAATGTGCTAATTAGACTGGGAGGCCTTCTGGACATACTTCTGGACAAAGCCATGGTGGCAGAGCCGAGGCAGAAGTGGTTAGGGGTGATCAGGCCAGGAGGGGAGAGCAGTTAAGGGTGATCAAGCCAGCGGGGGGGGGGGGGGGGGGGGCAATTAAGGGTGAGCAGGTCAGCAGGGGGGGACAGTGGGGACAAGTAGTCTGGCTGGGAGGGGGCAGTTGGGGGCAATCAGGCTGGCAGGCAAAGTGGTTAGGGGTGATCAGCAGGCAGACAGGTGAGCTGTTAGGAGCCAGTGGTCCCAGATTGCGAGAAGGATGTCCGACTGCTGGTTCAGGCCCAATTCCCCGGGATCGGGCCTAAACTGGCAGTTGGACATCCCCCAAGGGGTCCTGGATTGGAGAGGATGCAGGCTAGGCTGAGGGACAACCCATGCACAAATTTTGTGCACCAGGCCACTAATACACACACACACACACACACACACACACACACACATATTTTAGGTGGTGGGAGCAACCAACAACTTTTCAACAATGTTAGTGATGTTTCACATGTAAATTCTGTTGATTTCCATGAAAAAAACAAATACTAACATTCCCATTTTATTAATGGAGTGCTCAAAAGCTCAAATGACCTACTTAAGATTATGCAATGAGTCAGAAATAGAAATAGCTACTATGTCTTCTCAGCAGTATTCCTTAAATGAAAAAACAAAATCATCATCTTGAGTTAATTAAAATTGGAATGCTATAAAAATGAAGTTATCAAGAAGCATGATTTTGAAAAATAAAAAATATACTTTATAGCATATGTATAAGTATATTGACCTTGTATATATGTATATCTTTTGTCATTTTAACTCGAAGGGATATGACCTTAATTTATGTTGGAAGGTTTTCTGAAAGCAGCAGCAACAGTTTCCCACCTGGGCAAGTAAATATGCCAGGGAGCCACCATTCATCTCTGTAATTCTTTTCCACAATAAATGGACATAAAAGTACTGAATAAACATTGAAACAAATCTTGCCATATTCAGCCAACCTCTCCAGGGTCTTATGACTGGATTGAAATAAAGCACTGTCCAGATTTGTGCCATGCTTTAACCAACATAATATAATCAAATGGCAAAAACTCTAGAAATCTAATTATGAAGAGATCTGTAGAAATTAAAGGGGAAATATTTAATAATAAAGACAGGAATTAACTACAGAGTAAATTACTTCTGAGTAGCAGAGATGAATCTTTCAGATAGCCAGGTGAGTCCATCCTGCCCCAGAAGCACAGACGGAAGCAAATAATTTGTCCTTTATGGCAGTAGCATTTATAATTGCAGCACTGCACAATCTGAATGAGGACAAATACAATTAGAAATAAGTAGATCTTGAAAATAAAGGATAGAGATTTGGTGCTCAAACATTGAACTTTGAGGAATTACTGGTATCAGGAAAAGAAATTCTTCCAAATATTTTATCAGCCCTGATGGCATGCACAACAATCCCAGCATTACCACATTTGTGCCATTCCACTACCTTCTTGCCATCTCTGATGGATCTAGAGTTTGACTAGAAAGACATGGGTCCCATGAGAACTGGGCTGAGTCACAATAAGGGCAGCAATCCAAAAGAAGCTCCAGGAACGCGTTACTGCGGTCCCAGACCCGCTTCTCAGCCCTGCCTCCAGGAAGCATCACTACTTAGCTTTTTTGGATTGTGTGTAGCTCCATCCAATAGCTCCATTTTCTGTTTGAGTTACCCAGAGTAAAAAATGACTTTGCTTAATACTGTAAAATGTCACAGGACAATGTGAGATATGAATGGGTGTGAGCGACAGGAAAGGAATAAACAAATGAAGCTATACAAAATGCTCCAACAACAAAGGCCCAAACACCACCAAAAAACATACATCAGTCTTATCCACTCCTAATTAGGATATTGTTAGTATTTGCATTTAAATTAATGGTTTACGTATGACACATGTTATTTTACAGTGTATCTCTAGTTCTTTTCAAAGGATTAACCAGATTAATCCTTCAGTGCTTAGAGAGGCCAGACCTAACAAAACAATGCCCAAACAAGACCTATTGCTATCTGGAGTTTTTGAAGTTATGCAGATAATGTATATGTACAGTAAACCAAGTAAGTTTTAATAAAGATCTTAGGGAATAAAAACACAATGAAATGAGTTGTTCCTTTATTTTGAAACAATCTGATTAGATGATGCTTATCTTAAAGACAAGTGATTTGGGGAAGCCAAAAGGGCAGTGATTTAGTTGATATACATCTGAAAGACAGTTTTCTTGGACATTTGTGCCCCTTCAATGTATATCATGCTAGCAAAATACATTTTATAGGACGACTAAGTTTTTAAAGTAAGTTATAAGAATATTAACCATTCTGTGCATTTGTGTGTTCCCATAATTTTTAAGGAAAGCTGACTGTTTTATTGTACTGCACAGAATAAAAGTATAATCAGATACTTGAGATCCACTGAAAAAATAGTATCAGCGCTGTGAAACTGAAACACACCCACATTCATATTTAAGGAACTACTAGCCTTGTTCTTTCAAAGGATTCTCCTTGTATTTGTTTTCAAGTGATCTTTATAATATAATTGCTGGTGAACTATAGAGGCTTGCCACCTCTCTATGGTTTATATTTTGTAACCTAATTACAGTAAAAGTAAATGTCTTGAGTCCAAATTTCATTTAACATATATGCATTCTGAATTATTGACACGGTGAAGTATAATATTATTCATTTGCTAGAACTTAATTATGTTTTATTATGATAAAGCTTTAGTAATGATTCTTCATATTCTTGATACACCAGAAAAGAATAGAAAATATCTGTCATTGTTTAATTCTACCAAATGGTGATATAATATTATTGCTCAAATGTAACTTCTTTCATAATGAGAAATTAAAAATTATTTTTACTTTACAAATTGTTTAGTGAAATTAACTAATTTTAAAGTTTATTTAAAAACCCATATAACACTATAGAATAACATTACAAAGCCATATTTCTAAAAGTCCAAAAAATTAAATACTCTTTGAAATGTGGGATATAAGTATATATTTTATTTTATGAATGCATCAATGAAAATAACAGGTATAGCTATTGTTCAAAGATAAATGGAGAAAGTTAAAAATTAAGCCCCTCCCATTTCTTCTGAGACTTTAATGTAAAAAGAGCAAAGCCTAGCCAGTGATAATTAGTGGTTGAGCATCGACCTATGAACTGGGAATTCACAGCTTGATTCCCAGTCAGGGCAAATGCCTGGGTTGTGGGGGGTGTGCAGGAGGCAGCCCATCAGTGATCTTCTCATCATTAATGTTTCTGTCTCTCTCTCCCTCTTCTTTCCTCTCTGAAATCAATAAAAACATATTTAATAGCAGGAACACAATTGATGCACTAATGTACCATCTTACACTAAAAGATACTATGGTTATAATTTATGACATTTTAACCAATAAATTGGAAATTTAACAGTTTACACCATAATATTGAAATTTTTTTTTCTCAAAGGAGTTTCACATATGTCATCTCCTATTTAATAACAAATAAACCATGAATTCCTGCAAGTACTATTCCCAATTTAAAATGAGAAATTTGAAGTTTAAATTGTTTGATGTTCTTACTTAAAACTGTTCACAGCTGGGATACATACTCTAGTTTTTTTATTCTAAATTCTGGGCCCCCCTCCCTCCCACTTGTCATAATAGAACATCTAATGTTGCCTCTCCTTAAACCATTAAAAACACATACACAACTATCCTTTTGAAATTTCCTTCATAATAAATTTATGAGCCATGAAAAAAAAAACTAACTCATGACAATATACCAAAGATCTCTAAGATTTTTCTGAGAGGTAACTATTCCACCCCTCTCCCCGACCCCCAAAACCTTGAGATTATAGAAATGGGTAAAATTTGATGTTAGAAAAATTCCACAGTCACAGAGATAGGTAGCTCTCTCCGCACCCCCCCCCCCCATCTAGTCATCTAGTAAGCAATTTAATGAATATTTATTGTTTTGTCTACTCTGTACAAAATGCTGCATGTAGTGATGATAATTAGTAAAGAACAGACAAACATTATTTCACTGAGTTTATAATGAGTATCATGGCAAATAAGAACAAAAATAAGTAATTAAAATAAAATGTGATAAATAATCTGACAGACATGATACTGTTTCTAGAAGATAATATTGGAAGTGCTTTCAAACTATGGAAAGAATAAGTGTGCTATAATTCCCACCATATATAGTGCAAAAAGAGAGTAGAGAGTCTAAGCATATTGATTTTGGAGTTACATTCCTTGGACTTAAAAATATTTATTCTTAGCTCAGTAACTTCAGAGTTTGAAGTTCATTCATTTTATAAAAACTCAGTGTCTTCTCATAAAAACAGAAATATCTCAAAAGTGTAACCAGGGGGAGAATGCATTGAGAGGAGATTAACGCTTTCAGGAAATTCCATAAGATTCTCTCTGTGGGAAGTCAGGAAGAACCCAGAGCATAGAGTTGACTAGTCCTCCAGCCATCCTAGAGTGTCACTGCTTAGTCTACAACAGGTGGGAGTGGAGGTTTTGTTCTCTCTACAGGAATATGATGCAGTGACAGAGAAATGAGAAAAGAAAAAGAAAAAAGAAAAAAAAAAGAGGGCAGAGGGGACCCACACATCCTGGCTTCACATATGACTGTTTATTATTATCTTTCCTTTTGAAAGCTGATTATATAACGTGTTTCTGCAAAGGTAATTATATGGAAATGTAACTTTCTGGTGACTTACCTTATCACTGAGATACAGTTTGGGAATAATTTGGCCAATGAGCCTAAACCAGTCCTACCAAATCAAAATTCCATGGGTGAGGCCCAGAATTACGTATTTTAAAAGTTTCCAAAGTGACTCCTATAATCAGACATTATTAGTGAGATTGCTGGTTGCTCTTCTCCCCCTATTCCCTTCTTTGCCCTTTTAGGACAAAAAACCTTGATTTCCACCGCCTCTTGGCTACCCAGAGTAAGAACCACACTCTCCAGCCTCTTGTTCTGTTGAGTGTCACCATGAACTACTTTTTATGCAATAGACTTATAGAAACTGACTCCTCTGGATTTGTCCTTTCAGAAGAGGCCATATTACTTCTTTATCCTCCCCTTCCCCGATGCTTGACTGATGGTATAAAGCCTGGAGTTCTGTCATTTACCAAGAGGACAGGAAACAGGGAAATCAGAGAGAAATAAAGGGCAGAGGCTGGTCTCTGGATGATCTCATGGCAACAAATAACCCTTCCAGCTCTGGGCAGTCTGCCTCCTGACTATTACTAGGAGAGACAAATAAGCTTCTATCATGTTTAAGTGACAATTATTTGACTAGTCATTAGTTAATATAGACAACTCTCAGAGTTGTTTTTTAAATCAATAATATAAAGTACAAATTGAATTCTTGTTTTTGCTTTAATAGTTTATATGCAAATTTTAACATGCATCAATCTTGCTCTTTTAAATTTAATTTATATATTTTATTTTTTCCTCACTGGAGGATATCCTTTTCATTGATTTTAGTGAGAGGAAGGGTGAGAGAAAAGGAGAGAGACATCGATGTGAGAGAGGAACATCTATCAATGGCCTCTCCTATGCACCCTGAGTGGAAATCAAACCTACAACCTATGTATGTGCCCTGACCAGAATTTGAACCCACAACCTTTCAGTGCACGGGACAATGCCCAACTGAGCCATACTGGCCAGGCTCAATCTTGCTTTATAAGGACAGTCTTTGAATGTGAAAGCATTTCCACATTATCTACATTTAGAAGATGCTTCTCTTCTGGTCTGCCAGAGCAGCTAGTAGCTATTTTTCTCTGAAATCTCTTCCAAACCTTAGAAAAAAGAATGCTTGGAATAATTACTGAGTCTCTTAAATAAAAGAATATCCTGATCAGAAGGTTCTTACTGCCTTTTTGAATCCTTGTAGCATATTTTTCTGAAGGTTGTGAAAGTGTAATAAAAGGTTCAGATTAAGGCCAAAATGAGGTTTTTTTGACTTCAGATTATTTTTATTGAACCAAATTGTGTCAAAGGCAAAAAAGGCAACAACTGTCAAGAGGAATTTTAAATCATATTTTAGTAGTTTGCTATTCAATGAAGAGTAGTTTAAAACTAAAAATCTCTCTCAGTGTACTAGACTAAGTAAGCATCATTCCTACAATTCATAAAGCAGAAAGCCAGCACTTATGGAACACATATAAAAGGAAATTTGGAAAATACTGCCTCACCAGCCTAGGAGACTTTTTGATTATTTTCCACAGACTATCAGGAAAATGAATGAATTTAAAAGAACACAGTGCCTCAAAACATGGTCATTCCATTTCCAAGGGGTAATTTATATTAGTTACATGTGAAGGGGGAAAATTGGGGTTATTTTTCAAAGTTCTTTAAGTGCTGAGAAATTTGATACACTTGCTACTTTCTAGTACTTCTATGGAAAAAGAGATATCTAATATTAGAAATTAAAATATGGTTGGATGTCACCACTGTCAATTATTTTAATTATAAATGAGAGAGACCAGATAGCAGTGACAAATGAGGGATTTTATGTAGATGACCTCAAGCTGTTCTTTTCTAGCTCTAACTTTCATGATTCTATGACTCATGTGTGTACAATGAATGTATAAATTTTGCATGTTTTTTTTAAACCCCAAACAAAAGTAGCCTTGTGACGCCACACCAGACATTACCAAGTGAAATCTTGCATGTGGGAAGCCCTGGGAGTTGTTGAGCGTACAGGCCTGTCTTCACAAAAGTAGGTGACCATTTTTAACTTTTTGAGGAAAATCCATACTGTACTCCACAGTGTCTGTACCAGTTTGCATTCCTATAAGCAGTGCACAAGGGTTCCTTTTTCTCCACACCTTCCCCAGCACTTGTTGTTTGTTGATGTGTTGATGATAGCCATTCTGACAGGTGTAAGATGGTAGGTAGCTCATTGTTGTTTTGGAACTCCCATTTGACCCAATAATCCCACTTCTAGGAATGTATCCTAAGAAATCAGAAACACCGATCAGAAAGGATATTTGTACCCCTATGTTCATAGCAGCACAATTTACAATAGCTAAGATTTGGAAACAGCCTAAGTGCCCATCAGCAGATGAGTGGATTAAAAAATGGTGGTAAATCTACACAATGGAATACTATGCTGCTATAAAAAAGGAATGTTTACCATTTGCAACAGCATGGATGGACTTGGAGAGCATTATGCTTAGTGAAATAACCCAGTCAGTGAAAGAAAAATATCATATGATCTCACTTAAATGTGGGATATAACGAACAACATAAACTGATAAACAAAAATATATTCAGAGACATAGAAATACTAAACAGACCTTTCAACCTCAGAGGAAAGGCAAAGGAGAGTGTAGGGTGGGGGGGTGGGAGTGGCCAGGAAGGGGTCAATTGGGGATAAAGGAGACATATGTAATACTTTAAACAATTAAAAAAAGTAGGTGAACACGTGGGCAGAATTCTGTGCAGTTCCTTCACAGGACAAAAATTGGGCCTCTCCAACTTGAAGGAGTCCAGGCATACAGCACACACACAGTGCCTAGGAAGACTTCTGCATTCACAATGAAAACCAACTTAATTTTCAAGCTTCATAGCAGTGCCCACTGATATGATCTTAGTCTGATGCCATCTAATCTAGGAACCTGAAAAATTTTATGAATTGCTTTTTAAAATAAATTTACAAGGACATTATTTCATCCCAAAGATTTGTATGTGATATAGTTCACGTATCTAATGAAAGCATAGTCAATAACCCACACAAGGGTCTTTCCTTTTTCTTTTATATTAAAACTAGAGGCCTGGTGCATGAAAATTCATGCACTGGAGGGAGGTGTCTCTCAGCCTGGCCTTCCCCCTCTCACAGTCTGGGAGCCCTCAGGGGCGGGAGGCGACCCAGTGATCAGGGAAAGGTGACACCTTTGCTGCTGCCATTACTGGCAGCACAAGCCTCAGCCGGCCCTGGTTACCTGAGCCTCGCACAGTCCTGGGCACCTGGGCAGCTGCCATCAGAGGCTTGGCTGCACCTCAGGCTTACCCTGGGTGGCTGGGGTCTGAGGGGCTTGGGGGACTCTGCAGGCAGGTACGCAGAGCAGCTATGTGCCTGCCAGCCCAGTGGGGCTGAGGTGACTGGATGCCATCATCTTGTGGCTGTAGGAGCTATAATCTTTGAGGGCATGGCAGTTAATTAGCATATTCCCTCCTTATTGGCTGTAGGCGCTGCCATATTTGTGAGAGTGTGATAGTCAATTAGCATATTCCCTCTTTATTAGACAGGATTCTAACTTTATGGATACCCCAAGACCTATTTTAATAGTTTCTGTTTAATTTCTTTTTGGCTAGTCAAGGCTTTTTGGAAGTTAGAAACAAAAGAATCTATGTTTATAGTGGCTATTAAATACTTAAATAGCTAACAAATTGGAAGGGGAGCGAGGAGGGAGGTGAAATGAAAAAGAGAGCCTAGTTCCAGGGAATCTGCTACATAAGTTCTCCACATCCAGAATAAGGACAAAATAGCAAATGTGTTTGAAATTGCCTCTCAAGTTTCAGAAAATGTGCAGACAAATTTAGCATAACTCTAGTACTTACTCAGAACAAGTCAAATAATGGTTTTCTGATTCATTTGTAATTTGAAAAATCATTACAGATCATTTACCACTAATCCGACTATAGAGAACATTTATTCTTTCCCTGAAACATTGTCAGTAACTCAGGCATTGGTGGCATATATTGTGCAAAAACCCCCACTAAAGAACAAAACAAAAACAGTTTTGCAACAGAACACATGTAAAGCTGAACCCAGGCCTACTGGAAACAACTGGGGTTCACAGGAAAGACCCCATACTTGACTCCAACAACTCATTATAGAGCAGTCGCACAGCTGATTATTTGACCCAATTCTCTAAAACCTGCTCATTATTTCTCAGATTCACTTTCCATCCTTATTTCTCACAGTATCCAGCTTCAGCATTTTGAGGCTTGAAGTAGATTATTAACTATTCATTGTGACCTCTTGTTAAAAAGAGTCAAGTTAGTTCAGGTGGTTTGACAAACCTAATTCCTATGAGCAGCTAGAAGCAAACTGAATTACTTTATAGTGCTGGTTCTATCATGCCTAGACAAGATAGCTAAGCCAGAACTTGGTGTTTTGTTAGTGAAATGTTACTTTAGGCACAATTAGACACAGAGGTTGGAGTACTGACACAAGATTCAAGCAAACGGGATTCTAGGCTGATCCAACCACTCCTTCATTATTCATTGAGAAAAAGCATTTAATCTTTTTGAGTTTAAATATCTTCCATTGTCCAATAGAGGAACACTTTGCATTTTTCTCATCAGAAAACTTGGTTGAAAGATATATTCATGGTGCACAGAAAACACACACACACACACACACACACACACACACACACACGAAAGAAAGAATGCAGAAATCTGAAGTCACATGATTCAAAGCCTTCAATAAACCAATGCATTCCATGACCAGATTTTATGGTCTAAAGAGGAAAAAAATGCACAGGATCTAAAACCTCTTGAGATCAACATCTCCATTTCAAGGCCACTTGTTTAATGCAGAGAAGCATCTCTCTGAAATAGAGAAAGAGAAAAGTTGGGATTTAGCATGTAGGGTGTGTGGAATAGTAGTAGCTAGAGACAATGTCTTCCAAAAATTAAAAAGAGGAGCATAAAACGTGCATGAAAGTTTCAGCCTCATAAAACTGCAATGACACAGCTGGTCTGTGATACAGATGCAGCTACCAGGTTCTTCATTACAATTGAATGATGACTTCTCTGTATTTTTTAGTTCCCTTTAGAAAAAAACTGTCTTTAACTTTGGACTCCATAGAGCTGCTACTATTCCTTAATTTTTTTTAACCCATGACCAATAGCGACAATTGCACTTATCTATAGTGTTAGGCAGCCAGTCACTGACAGAGGTGTATAAAGGTTCAGACACATAGAAAAACAAATCTAAGTCAAAGAAGCCTTCAAAGAAAAACCAGGAGAGGGACACTGCATTCTTTCTGCCATGAATTGACTTCATGTTTCTTGATGACTACGTCAGTATGACTCTCATTTGTGGAGAGCTCTAGATCTGCTGTCCTGGGTTACCTATTGATAGTGTCCCCTATTACTCTCAAAAGAGCCTCTGAATAATGTCTTAAGTATAATATTACCTTAGAAATTATCTTAATTACATATAATTGCCTTAATATATATAACCCAGAGAGGAATATAAATGTATTAACCCAATATTCCCATGTACAAATCTTCTCTAAAAGCAAATTCAAAACCAGTATCATCTGTCCTACAAAGCCCTGGTAAGTCAATGGCATTTTAACTTATTTCAGTAAGAACTTCAGCAAGAACTGACCCTGTTAAAGCCTGCCAAGAGCTTCTGGTTCAATATTACAATTTATTTGTCTTATGAATTTTGTTAGTTTAGTTCCTCCTGGATTATGGTAGCTGTAGAGCACAGGAAGTAGGTCATGCTGTTCAGAAGCTTTCATAAAGTGCCATTCATAATGTTTATTTATTTATTGCCCAGGAATGCTTCTCAAGCCAGTCTCATAAAGGCCAACAATTACATTGACTTGTTAGTGTGTTAGTGACTCAGAGGAAACAAACATGATTTTTTTTGTTTTGTTTTCTTTTTTGAAGTTGGATTTGACATGTCAGAATTTATTGTTTTGAATATTATCATTATAATTCTTGTTACTGTATGTTATTTTCTTAAGCTTTGAAGGAAAATAAATATTAGAGAATATAAGAAAAAAAAGAATGAAAGCCTCCTTATGGCAGAATAATAAAAATGGCTAATATTGCTGAAGGCTTATTAAATGCCAGGAACTTTTCTAAGCCATTTATGCATTAAAATTTATCCTCAGAAGAATCTTAGGAGGTAAAACCAATATAAATTTCCCCATTTTACAGATGGTTAGGCTGAAGCATGAAGAGTTCAAATTACTTGTCCAAGCTCAGTCATACAGCTACTGAGTGCACAATCAGAATTTTATTCTAAATTTGAATCCAAAGCCTGCATCTTAGCACCTTCACACACTGCCTAACTAGACTGTGACCACATACCTAATCCAGCGAACACATGGGCACTAGGCTCTCCCAGACGTGATGAAATAGATTTGAGAGTCAGAGAACATTGCATTGAACTTCAAGTTGGCCTTAAAGGTTAGATGAAGTTTGACTAGGTGGAAGAGAGCACAAAACAGGAAAAAGAATGAAGGCAGGGATTAGCTTGATCATAGGTGGAGCAAGAATAGGATAAAGCATATGTGTTCTGGAGTACAGACGCTCTGGGGAATAGACTCCAGCAAGCACTGCCAGTCTCATCTGGCTCACAGCTGCTTTTGGTAATCAGACAGGATTATCTCCTGCCAGAGCACAGGAGTAGTTGAAGCTCAATGGCTCAAACTCTGAACCTGGGATCTACCACTAAATGGCACCTCAATCTGAAAGAATCTTATCTAGTGCCCACCCATCCTCCCTCCGTATAATCCACATCATACCTCTTAGGAGAGTTCTAGAAGAAATTGATTTGTATTAAAAAACCAAAACAAATTTCTTAGTATATTCCAATTACTTCTCATCCCCTGTACTAAGCATCTCTGTGTTCCCTTGGCAATTCTAATACCTGGTCCAACCCAAGACCCCAAAGTCATTCCCAAGAAGCTTTAGGTATTGTGAAACAGGTTGGTCTTGGTTTTTCAACCACAAACCATAAATTAAAACTTTATTTTATCCCCTGTCACAAAGTGAAATGAAGCAATGCATACAGTATTTCTAAATTTATAAATGGTAGGTCATAAAAACTATTGGAAATAGTTTACAAAAAAAAAAAGGGTTAGATTCACACCCTATTTACTAAGTAATAAATTCTCCCACCTACTACTCCTTCCCACATTACTAAATTCACATGAATACAGCATCTTCCCAGAGGACACAGAGGCTTATTCATAATAAAATAAAACATAGGAAAGAACATTGAAAAAGTCCTGAGTACTATTTGTGGTTCTGCCACAAACTGCTTGCATTAATTACCGTGAACATGTCATTCTAAAGTCTCTGGACTCCATCTTTCTTGTCTGTAACATGTGAGGAAGAGATAAAAACATCTAGGGTCACTTCCAGATCTGAAATGCCTGGATTCCTGCATCTAGATTAATTCCCTGAAAACATGCATGAGCCAACTTGGAACACCAAATAGTTTCAAGGACTATAGGAAGTCATTAGGCAGGTTGTTACTAGGCTGATAATATTCTATTCATTTTAGGCTTGTTTTTCACTAAATCTCCATTTTAATTTTTCATTAATTTTAGGCCCAACCTGTCATAATAGAGTGAAAAAGCCATATTCTTGGTAGCTTATCTCCAAACATGGCCTCTAATGAACCACACCTCCCATTGTTCACATTTGTATAGAGTCCCTCCCCCTCTCTTCCTATCTAACCAATAGAATTCAACTGAAGTGATGCTGAGGGACTTCCAAGGCCAGAACAAAGAAGCCTTGCAACCTACTTCTTGGAACAATTGCTGGGGGGATGGAAAGAAAGCCAGCCATCAAGTATAGAAGTCTGACCACCTGAGATCACTATTCTGTAAGGAAGTTCAAGCTAGCCGTGTAGAGAGGCTGTTAGAACATATAACCAAGTCAGTAAATTTGCAGAATATAAAATCAGGAAAGAAAGTCAGTGATCTATGTAAAAAGAGAAAGAAAACAATCCCATTTACAATAGCACAAAACACTAAAATACTTAGGAATAAATTTAACTAAGGAGGTGAAGGAGCTATACACTGAAACCTATACAACATTGATGAGATAAATTGAAAAGATATAAATAAGTGGAAAGATATAAGGATTAGCTATATGAAATTTATAATATGTGTACACATCCTTTATATCTTTAAACTTTATAATGTATGTATACAAATATATGTATGCATACATGCATTTATTTTGCAAAGTATTAATTATAGCTTATTATTTGATAACTATTTTCATAGATATCTGAAAATACTTAGAATGTTATGCTTATCTCTTTTTATTGAGATAAGAAATCAGATCTGGCAAATAACTATAAATCAAATTCTTTGCTGGCAAAATAACTATGTAGAATTCCACTGTACTTTAACCTTATTTTAGGTTTTTCTATTGCCTGTGAAATTGTGACCTGCAACAAAAATAAGCAAATTAAACTAAAGTTATTAGAGAGTAATTTAAACTCAAAAGGAAAAATGAAAGTATTGTATTTGGGAAAGTGCATAAAAAAATAAAGGTTAGTTGTTGCATTGTGTTTCTATATAACCAAGGAAGAGCTGAGGAAAAAGAGAGACGAAGATTCTGCCAGCATGTCAAAGGAAGAAATTGGTGGGTGGATCAGAAAACTGGAGCACAGAAATGAAATTGAACTGAAAGTTATGAAAGGACCATAAAGGTTCCCAAGTTATGAAGAAGAGACGAGAAAGAGAGGCATCCCATAGATTCCCTTAAGAGCATTTGGCCTCTCAAGCAATAATGTGCTGAGGTTTAGGGCTGAGCAAACAATAAAGGTAGTCAGAATGCAGTCAGAGCCCATAAATCGGTGATGATGTATTCTCTGATGACATGCTACTTAAGAGCACATGCCTCAACCAGAACCATATACTATTTCCATGGAGAGCCAACTCGCAACACTTTGTCTCCCTATGTCTGCATTTCAAAATATCCAGCTAAAACGAAATCTCACTGGAGCTTAAATTAAATAGCCCAATAATGGTAAAAAAAAAAAAAAAAAAAAAAAAAAAAAAAAAAAAGGAAAAGAAAAAGAAAAAAGCAGGTCTTCAATTTTTCCTTGTACAAGAGGAATTACAAGAGGAATTTAATTTTCCTCTTAAATGAGACAGTTATGATCAGTGTAATGGGCTCTCGTGGTGCTCCACCCAGATCCCCTGGGATCCCTTCTGCCGTTTCTGCACAGCCTTCCTCAGGTCTGGTCTGCTTTTGCCTCAAACAGCCTATATGTACACAGAAATATCTTCCTCTGGGGGCTCTTGAGTTATGGCACAGCTGGGCAGCAGGAGCAGAGAGCCAGTGTGCCTGCAAGTTCACATCTGCACACCCGCCTCCCTTCCCCAGCCAGTGACTGGCAGAGAAATATAAAAACTCAGCTGTTTTCCTCAGCAGAAAATAACTCTGAGGTGTGGCCTCCACTTAACAATTCCCCTGCAGGACTTAAAACCCTCCCCACTACTTGATCTGAGGCTAGCCCTTGGCTTGGTTTCTGCCTCTCCCAAACCCTTACCAATTTCTCCTGAAAACACTTTCCAGAGGCCAAATGCTCTTAATCCTTGTCCCAGATTATCAGTGAAAGATGAATCTATAGTTTATATTCATTTGGCCTTTAGGGTTCTGTCCAAACAACAGATGTAAAACAAGCTAAAACAAATCCAAGCTGTTATCATGGTTCATCTTCAAAGTCATAAAAAGTGAATAAGAGGCATATCAACTCCATAAGCCATCAGCCACAGTGGTATCATACATGTTATCACCAGTGATCAGAGTTTAAGATGGAAAGCATTATGGTGTTCCAGGTAGAGAATATACTTCAGAGCCAAATAGACTTAGATGTAATGATGGCATAACAAATTTCAAGAGCTATACTCATTGAGCCCTTAGATTCTGAATCTATAAAATGGCAATACTGACTTTAAAGAGTGTAAAAATTGTTTAAATTGATTTGAGAGAGAGAGAGAGAGAGAGAGAGAGAGAGAGAGCGCGCGCGAGGGAGGGAGAGAGAGATTTGTATTATAAATTTGTTTTGCCCATTTATGGATTCTTGTATATGCCCTGATCAGAGATCAAATCCATAACCTTTGTGTATTGGGATGATGCTCCAATCGACTGAGCTTTAAAAACTAAATGAGTTCATGTTTAAAGCACCTGATATATAAATATAAATTACTGTATTTTGCTTTCTAAAGGGAATGATTTTGCCACAAGAAAAAGAGCTGACGGAAGCATCTGTTTCTCTACAGTGAAAGGCCTTAGGACAGAGCCCTAATTTCTGTCTTTAGCCACCAGTTTGCACTTGGGAGGGACATGGCAATTATTACTTTTTACTAGTAACCTTAAAATTCTCTTGAATTATTGAGGCTAATTTCACCATTTATTATTGGTGAAATTATATTCTGAATATCTCAGTTATATCCCAGGCACTGAGATATTCAGAAATAGAATAAACTGATTCAATGCCAATACACAAGTAACCAAATAAGTAATTAAAATAATTAGAGCCCTGGCCAGTGTGGCTAAATGGGTAGAGGGACAGCCACACACTCGATGGTCACAAGTTCAATGCCTGATCAAGGGAATGTGCCTGCGTTGCAGGTTCCATCCAGCCCTGGTCAGGGGTGAAGGCATGCGGGAGGCAACCCACAGATATGTCTCTCTCTCTCTCTCTCTCTCTCTCTCTCTCTCTCTCTCTCTCTCTCTCTCTCTCTCTCTCTCTCTCCACCTCTCTCCATTTCTTCCACTTTCTCTAAAAATCAATGGAAAAAATATCCTTGGGTGAGGATTAACAAATTAAAAAAAATAGAGATGGTGATAAACACAATGAGATAAATTAACAGGGTGATGGGACAAAGTAACTCCATCAGGAGAGAGGAGCAACATTAGGACAGCAAAGAAACACTTCTCTGAGGGAGGGCTATTTGAGCTGAGTCCTGGAGGAAGACAGGAGCCAGTCTTGTGAAAGTCCAGGAAAGAACATTTCAGGCCTAAGGAACAGCAGGTCTCAGGGTGAGAGAGACTGTGCCCAGTGGAACATAAAGTGACCAGAATTCAGGTGGAAATGAAGCCAGAGAAGTGGTCAGGAGTAAGAGCATGCAGTTCCCCGTGGGTGTCTGAATGATATGACACATGGGAGTACAAACATGAAGAGTTTTTTGTTTTAATCTCCAATTTTAAATGTATTTTATCAAATGCCCCTTTCCTTCCCCTTAATAATATTTCAGGCAAACTTACAGCTTTATAGCCAACTTCAGGCATAAAACAACCCAGTCAGTAAAATTAAAAACAATCTAAAACTTAACTCACAAATGCAGTTTAATACTCCGTGCCTCCCTGGCGGAGACTGATTGGCACTTGTGAACTTTTCACTTCTCCAGCTCCTTCCCCTTCTTCTATGGGTCTCTCCTTCTCTCCTAGAGTTGTCGACTCTTGGAGAAGATAGGAGGAAAGGGGGCAAATGTCTCTGACTTCATTGATGCTGCTGCTGTCCTCATTGACTATCAAATATCAAAGCTCTCGGTTCAGGGCTATTCAAGGACTCACTCTCTCATATGGGTAGTATGTGTGGGTTCTTCAGAAAGCTCTGAAGAGGACAGCCAGTTCCTTGATGTAGACAAGCTATCCACTGTGACCTCATCCAATCCACCTTTACTTGAAGATACATTCTGCAACCTCTTGCCGAAGCCTGGTTCCCTTCCCTGTGCCTATCTGCTCCATGGGAGAATCATTATCCTTTGTCTACTACACAGTGGAGATGGGGCTTCCCTAGTGCCCAACCTTCTCACCCCTATTCTTGCTCTTTCCACATCTGTTTTCAAATGGGCACATGGGGAGATTAATAAGCCCACTACATAAATAAACTTCCAGCCAATACTTCAGGTGAAACTCACACCTTTTTCAGATACTCCCAGTCTTTGTGAGTGGATCTCTTGAGGTGCCCATCCTCCAACAAACCTCTCTCTTTCCTCAAGAGAAGGAAAAGGAAAATCTACAGCACTCTCCCACAGGCTGATAACCCAGTCATTATCTTTTAGCCTAGATTTAGGTAGACAGATGAGGGACATGCAAAGAGGTCTGAGAGCTGTGATAATGAATTGATGCCACCTTTTTATATCAAGTCCTAGGGGGATAAATCTGATGCCTTTCTTTACAATGCAGAACGGCTTAGCAGCCCTTTCACTTTGAACACAATCTTCTGTATTGAATACAAAACAAAACTTTTGGTTTTGGATACAATATATATGATGTACCTATCATTAATAAATGCTTGGTGACTATATATTAAAGCATAAATGTGTTCATTTATTCATCACAACATATTTATTTATTCATTAGTGTGATTTTTCTTCACTGGAATATGATCACATTCTTACATTTTCTCCTAATTAATCTTTTAATTACTTTGGGCCAACCACTACTGAACAGTTGTGATCTCTAATAGAAGAGATAATCACACTTTTGCTAAGCCCCCACCTAATCATCTGAAAAATCATCACACTGAAATGTACATTTTCATCTCTCTCTTTCGAGTGATCTCTTCTAATAAATGCAGACACCTGGGAAGAGACATGATGGGTTCTTTTCCTTTTCTAATTGAACTTCTAGTTTTTGTGTATAATGAAGGAGAAAATTAGGAAAGCTGGACGCTTTCATTTCATACTGTGAAAGGAAAGAAATGAGTAGAGCTGAAAAACCGTTATTAAGCACAACTAATGCCTACAAGGTTACAATAAGAAAAATTAAATAAAAAGACTTTTTTATCCTAAAAGTAAAGACAGACATCAGGAAGTCATAGAACCATGTTAAATTTTTATCTTTGACAGTTAGTGATGACAGATGGTGAAATAAAATCATAAACCCATAAATTGGAGCATTGCTGTATAGCTAATGTACTATATATCATGTACTCAGTACATGAAGCAAACCAGCTCTGAGAAATTTGAGGCTTCAATAAGTTCTAAAGAGAGCTCAGAAATGGTCTGCATAGCATTATCAGCCTCAGAATATTGGTGCCCAAGAATCCATCCCACATGGCTGTTTAAGCACAGATCTAAGTAGTAATGCACAGGAGCCTAAATCAGACAACTATGAGGGCATTCCCTTTCCTCCAGCATGCAGGGCCAGTCTCTTATTCTCAGGGGCTTAGCCCTTTATTTCATTAAAAGTGTGTGATGATTAGCCCTAGCTCAAGCATGTCAAACTCGTTGCCCTCAGGCGGCCCACAATGAACATTTTTGCAGTCCAGCCAATATAATGATATGTAAGAAACATTTTAATAAAAATTTCATGACTTAATTTTTACAGTACTAGTATCCTATTATACATAATTATTAATAACAAACTACAATGTTCGCTAATGACTGATTACTATTGATATATTCATGTTACATTCATTTTCTTTACGCGCCTTACGTGCAGGTGCACCATTTCTCTCCACTAATACTAGCAGCGAATATTTTAGCAGCTGATTGCCATGTCATTACTCTTGTACTGACTTATTTGGTGTGCACAACAGGAAATATTTCACTTTCGGAGAACAAAAAAAAATAGGTTTATTTGCGTTACGCTTATTAATTTGTGTAGTTATTCAGTCTCTGGAAAGTTAATGTTCAAGAAAAATATTAACTTTTATCAAAATGTTCTATTATTTTACTTTAATGATTAGTCATTTATTTCAGCCCTTCGAATTCAGCATGTCTCTATCGAAATAAACCAAGGTTTCTATGAAAATTGAAGTTTTTGTTTTCATGTGACCCACAAAAACTTGAAACTTGTTTATTGGGCCTGTGTTCGCCTTTCATTATAGTTTGACATGCTTGCCCTACCTGCTTTGGCTCAATGGATAGAGCATCGGCCTGCAGACTGAAGGGAAGTGGGTTGGATTCTGTTTTTGTTCATCAAAACAGTGAATGTTGTTCATTGTATTCCATAAATGAGTGACATCATGTGATATTTATCTTCCTCTGACTGGTTATTTCACTTAGCATAATGCTTTCCAGTTGCATCCATGCTGTTGCAAATGGTAAGAATTCCTTCTTTTTTTACAACAGCATAGTATCCCATTATGTAGATGTACCACCATTTTTTAATCCACTCATCTGCTGATGGGCACTTAGGCTGTTTCCAAATCTTAGCCATCATGAATTGTGCTGCTATGAACATAGGGGTGCAAATATTATTTCTGATTGGTGTTTCTAGCTTCTTAGGATATATTCCTAGAAGTGGGGTCACTGGGTTATATTGGAGTTCTATTTTTAGTTTTTTTGAGGAAACTCCATACTGTTTTCCACAGTGGCTGCACCAGTCTGCATTCCTACCAGCAGTGTATGAAGGTTCCTTTGAGTACTTTTTAAAATCCCCTTTTAACTTTAGGAAATAGCATTAGAATAAAGTGCTTGCACTAAAAAACTGAGGGACCTGACTGAAAGTAAAGTTATCTAAGGATCCAAGTGGGAGTAAGCAGATAGAGCTATGCATGTGAAGGTCCTGATTCAGGGAAAAACTTAGTGTCCTCAAGAAACCCTAAGAAAGGCAGGAGACTGGAACTGTGTAATAGGATATGAGTTAAGCAAGATGAATTCTGTGAGGTAAGCTGGGGTCAGATAATTCAGTGCTTTGTGGGCTCTGTTAAAGCTTTCATTTTAATTCCAAGTTATCAGGAAAATCTTTGAGTTTGAATTTCTAAAATATCACCGTGGCTGTTAGGTGGGGAATGAATGGCTAGAGAATTTGACCCAGGAATAATATAAATAAAAGTAGATTAATTCTTTCATTCAACAAATATTTATAAAGCAACCAGAAACCATCTCTTCACAGAATATTCTCAAGAATAGGTAATAATATGCTGATTCTTAACGAAAGAAGACAGAAATCACATCTAGTATCTTTTCCAACCACAATGGTATAAAGTGAGAAATAAACAACAGGAGGAAACTGAAAAATTCACCAACACACTCCTGAACAATGAAATCAGAGAGTATCTTGAGACAAATGAAAACAGACACACATATTTTATGAGGTATAGCAAAACTTATGAGGTATAGCAAAAATAGTGTTAAGAGGGAAGTCTATAGTGATAAATGAAAGACTACACTAAGAACAAAAGAAAGAGTTATAAAACAACTTAACCTTATACCTCAGAAAATTAGAAAAAGAAACTAGATACAAAGTTATCAGAAGGAAGAATATAAAGATCTGAGCAGAAATAAAATAAAATAAAGATGAGTAAAACAATAGAGAAAAAAAAGAAACCAAAGGTTAGTTTTTTTAAAAAAGATAAACAAAATTGATAAACCTTTATCTAGACTAACAAAGAAAGAGAGGCCTGTAAGAAACAAAATTATAAATAAGAGATAATACATTGCAACTGACACCACAGTAATACAAAGAATTATAAGCGGCTGCTCTGAAAAATAATGTACCAACCAACTGGATAACCTGGAAGACACAGATACTTCCTAGAAACATACAACCTGCTAAGATTAAATCATGAAGAAATAAAAAGTCTGAATAGACCAATAACAAGTAAGGAGATTGAAGGAGTAATGAAAAGCCTCCCAACAAAGAAAACCCCTAGGTCAGATGGTGTTACTGGTAATTCTACAAAATCTTTAAAGAACTAATGTTAATCCTTCTCAAACTCTTCAAAAACTTGAAGAGGAGGGAACACTCCCAATCCTATTTTATGAAGCCAGCATTATCCTAATACCAAAGCCAGATAAGGTCACTATAAGAAAAGAAAACTCTAGATCAACATCCCTGATGTGTATAGATACAAAAATTCTCAACAAAATTCTAGCAAACAAATTCAATAACACATTGACAGGCTCATACATGATGACCAAGTAAGATTCATCTCTGGAATGTAAGGATGATTCAATATACACAAATCAATAAATGTGATATACCATATTAATAGGATAAAGGATAAAAAGGAATACTGAGGAAGGCAACAGAGCTGGAGGAATCACATTCCCTGATGTCAAACTATTATACTACAAAGCTGTAGTTATTAAAACAGCATGGTACTGGCATAAAAACAGACACAGAGACCAATGTAACAGACTTGAGTGTCCAGAAATCAACCCCTTCGATTAAGGCCAACTAATATTTGACAGGGAGCCAAGAATACTCATTGGAATAAAAAAGCCTCTTAAAAACGGTGCCATGAAAACCTGTTTTCACATGCAAAAATGAAATTGGATCCCTATCATATACCACTAATAAAAATTAACTCAAAATGGATTAAAGACAAATGTAAAAGACCTGAAACTGTAATATTGCTAGAAGAAAACAGGAAAAAAGAACCTTGATATTGTCCTTGCAATAATTTCTTACATATGATACCAAAAATGCAGATAACAAAAGCCAAAATAAACAAGTAGGACTATATAAAATTTAAAAAGCTCTGCATAGCAAAATAAACAATCAACAAAATGAAGAGGCAATATCAGATAGAGAATTAATATACAAAATATATAAATAACTCAACAGCAAAATCATACAAAAAATTTGACTTAAAAATAGGTACAGAACCCAAAGAAGTGTTTTTCCAAAGAAGATACGCAGAAGGCCAATTGACACATGAAAAGATGTTCAACATGATTAAGAATCAGAAAATTGTAAATCGATTCAGAAACAGACCTGCAGTAATATGAACACAATAGACTTTTAACAAGGTGCTAATTAAATTCAATAGAAAAATTACAGTCCTTTCAACAAACGATGCTGGATTTTTTTTATTTTTATTTTTTTTATTAAGATATTATATGTGTACATATCTTACCAGATGCTGGAACTTTTACCAAAGTTGCTAATAGTATTCAATAGCAAAATTATAGTCCTTTCAACAAATGATGCTGGAACAACTGTACATACATATAAAGAAAAAATTAAACCTTAACCTAGAACATACATATGTTCAATAAATAATCAAAAATGAATTGTAGATGCCAAATGTAAAACACAAAACTATAAATATTTAGAAAATAATATAGAAGAAAAGTTTCTTGACCTTGGATTAAGCAAATAGTTCTTAGGTTTGACATCAAAAGCATAATTTATTAAAAAAAAAAAAAAAGACAAATTGGATTTATTCAAAATTAAACATTTATTCAAAAGACAATGTTTAAAGAATGAAAGAACAAGCTAAAGATTAGGAGAAAGACAAACATCCAGATATAGCCTTACATAAATGTTTAAAAACATTTATGAACTCACCATGGCCAGTTTTCCCCAGTGGTTAAAGTATCAGCAAGCAGACTGAAGGGTCATGGGTTCTATTCCTGATCAAGGGCATGTACCTAGGTTGCATGTTGCCCAGTCCCAGTAGGGTCATGTGCGGGAGGCAACCAATCGATGCGCCTCTTTCTTTGTCTTCCCCTCACCCTTCCCCTCTGCTCTCTCTAGAAATGAATGGAAAAAATATCCTGAAATGAGCCAAAACCGGTTTGGCTCAATGGATAGAGCATTGGCTTGGGGACTGAAAGGTCCCGGGTTCGATTCTGGTCAAGGGCATGTACCTTGGTTGCGGGCATATCCCCAGTAGGGGGTGTGCAAGAGGCAGCTGATCGATGACTCTCTCTCTCTCATCGATGTTTCTAACTATCTCCCTCCCTCTCTGTACAAAAATCAATAAAATATATATTTTTAAAAATATCCTGAAATGAGGATTAAAAACAAACCAACAAAACAAAACAAAACAAAAAACCCCACAGAACTTATATAACCAGAAACATCAACACCCCAAATGCACCTCAACTGACTATTTTATTACTGAAATGGAAACCAGTGAATCATGGTACATAAAACAAGATAAAGGCTTGGAAAAGAAGATAGGGGGTGGATAAAAGTAGGTGTACAATTGTGAATACCAAAACAGTTTATTCTTGTATTGTTATTTATTAATTATTGTATTATTTTCCATAGGAACAACAGTGAACCCACATTTACCCACCCCTATATATTAAAGACAAAGCAATGATTTGGAGTGTCTTACTTAAAATTCACAGTCAAACTTTACCATGTCTAATTTAGCTCTTTTAATTTTAGAGGTGAGAAAACTTATGGATATGCAGAGATAATTAATACAGGTATATCTTGTACATGCATCTAGAAATAATATAATTGAAAATCACCAGGAATATCCTGGATAAGGTAGGAAAGTCATACATCATTCCTATTTCAAGGACATTCCACTTAGAGTTCACAGAAAAAGAAAATTAACTGCTAAGCAGCATGTAGTCTCTAACAACCACTTCAGAAGCAAACTATTGTGACTATCAAAAAACCAAGCCCAACGCAAAAGATTTAAAAATATATTTTATTGATTTTGTACAGAGAGGAAAGGAGAGAGATAGAGAGATAGAGAGTTAGAAACATCGATGAGAGTGAGTCATCGATCAGCTGCCTCTTGCACACCCTCCACTGGGGATATGCCCACAACCAAGGTACATGCCCTTGACCGGAATCGAACCCGGGACCTTTCAGTCCCCAAGCCGATGCTCTATCCATTGAGCCAAACCGGTTTTGGCTCCAACGCAAAAGATTTAGAGGAAGAATTTGAAAAGTAACTGAATGAGACTCATCATATAGTTAGGGTAAGATAAACTGTCTTAGGGAAGTCAGATCCAAGCCTATTGTTGCCAAATTGTCCTTATCCTACCTAATAATAGAGTAATATGCAAATTAACCATCACTCTGCTACACCCACCAGCCATGCCCACCAGCCAATCAAAGCAAGTATGCAAATTAACACAACAAAGAAGACAGTTAATTTGCATATGCAGAGGGAGGGAGGACTGAAAACTGAAGACAGCATAGAAGGAAAAGGGAGGGAAAGTGGAAAGCAAGGCAGCTGGGGCTGCTGGAGGGAAAGCAATGGCAGCGCATGTGGGGCGGGGCGTGCAGCGGTGGTGTGCGTGACCCCAGAGGCTGCGGCAGTAGGCGTGGTAGTTCGGGCGTACGGTGTGAGGCATACAGTGGTGGTGGCAGTGCGTGCATGGCCACGGAGATGGTGGAGATGGTGTGTTTCCCCCCTTTCCCTGTCTCCTCACCTCCCTCCCCCCCCCCAGTGGAAGTGGTGGTGGTGGGGCGGGAGAGGTGGTGGTGGTGGGCTGGAAGTCTTTTAGAAATATTCCTGCAGCAGGTCACTAGTCTATAATAATAAAAGTGTAATATGCTAATTAGACTGGACATCCCTCTGGACGACCTTCTAGACAAAGCCGTGGTTGCAGGGGCCAAGGCCAAGGCCAAGGCCAAGGCAGAGGGGGCTACCGTGGTGGCCAGGGCTGAGCCCCTTGCATGAATTTCATGCATTAAGCCTCCAGTAAATTATAAATTCGTATAAGGAAATCTAGTTATCTATTCCCATAAGCACTGCTTCTAAATACGTAATCTATGGAAGCTCTGCTCTGAAAGTCACATCAGAATAATTTAGAAAATGACAGCAGAGGATTACTTTCCCCAAGCTAGTTGCCTTCTCCTGTCTTCAGAAAAGCCATCTGATCAATATAAGAAAAACATGCAACCCACCCAATAAAATCTTTTGCCTCAACTTTTGTGCTAATCAGTTACTTCAGAGACAAAGTGATGTCTGTGTAATTTTTAATATGTTATCACCACAGAATATTATAGAATTTTATGATCTTTTAAAAATGAAATCATTAATAAAATCAAATAGTGTGCCAATCAATCTATTACAACTATTTCTTATGTAGTTCATAATTTATTTTGCTTCTCATGGCAATGTATTATATGGGTTTCATCTTGACAGGCAGTGCAGTCCAACCATTTCACTCAGAGGGGACATTGCTATAACCTCTAAGAAATGTAACATAAACTGTGCACTGACTTATTTGGCACTGCACTGTGTGACTAAAAGCCAAGAATTTAATGGCAACAAAGAAGAATGTTGGACATGGACATAAAGTGATAAAGGCATTCCACACTAAATAATAGAAAACATTCTGCAATTGTTTCTTTGATTTTGCTGATGAATAAAACTGATGTTAATGTTCTCGTACTGAATGAGATGCTCCTGAGATTCCTTTATCTATGGTCCTCGATTTGAAGGAAGCAGTGAATTAGCCTCTGTAATTAAGAAAAACAATAGCTTTCTTTAAAATTATTTCCTCCAACTTCAGAGCATTCTGTTTAATTGATGTTCACTGGATATTGCTTTAGCAATTAACAGTGTGTGTTTATCTGTGGTTTTTTTTTTTTTTTTTTTTTTTTTTTTTTGCTTATCTGACTTAAAATGCTTTACTGGCAACTCAAAGCCTATCACTGAGACACACACACACACACACACACACACACACACACAGAGATACACACACACCTCAGCTCCTAAAAATATGGCCAAAGAGTCAGATAATATTTATTAATTGAGCCAATTTAATTTAAAAACAAGAATTTATATCCTTTTTTCCTTTCACTTTATAGTCTTAAAACTTTATGTCAAATAAAACCTTAGGATTAGCGGATTTCTTCTTTTGAGAGAAGAAGATGCTGCAAACGTCTGTTCCTCAACACTGTGCTATTTATTCACCTGACAGAGTTTTAACTGCTATTGAATTATTCCTACAAAAGCTATGACTGAAGCTGTTCGTAGGCTTGTTGAGATAGACTGATGGCCAAGAGAGAATTTTTGACAGTCAACACTAGCTAAGGATGGCCTTCTAGGACAGAGCATGGGACCTATCCCTAACTTAGGGTATTAAGTAAGGGGAGATAAAGATACATGTGCTCTCAAAAGTGTAATTAATAAAAACATGGTTAATTAATACAAACTTATTGATAAAAACAGCAATTCTGAATTTAGAATTTAGGTTTTATTCCACTCATTTATTTATTTGGACACACATTACCCCATAGAAATAATGTTATAGGTGATGTTTGAGATTCAAATTTCAGATCATAAAATTGTTTTCAACACATAAAATAAAAATTCAAACAGTTCATTTTATTTAAACATATAGGACCATTAGGTTGTCAGTAGCGGAAATGAACTTAAGCACAGAGGAAAGTTTACTATAAGAATATATGGTGTTATGAAACTGTAAGACATGGCTCTTCAAGTGCAGTCCCTACTTATCTCCCATTGAATCTATTTTATTCTTTTCTCTTTTGCTGCAATTTTTTTTTTTTGTAAATAAGATTCAAGCTATTGCATGGGGCACAGGCAATAGTGGTGCAAAAATGGAAACCAGGCAGACCAGAATGTTAACAAGGCTTGTCTGCCTTGTCCACTGATCTATCCCCAGCATCTGTAAGGGTGCTAATTCTTAGTAGGACCCTATTAATATTTAATAACATATCCATGTATTATTATGCTTAGTTCTTTTCCCACCTCCTTTCCCAATTATTTGTAAAACTATATCATCAGAAAATGTATTCATTTAAAACCTACCCCAGAGATCAAACACACTTAATAGGTAAAGGTTGGGATTGAAAATTCCATTGCCTGGCTTGGAATTCCAGTTCCTTCAATTTTTAGATGTGTAGAATGATGGTTAATCTCTTTTCTAGAACTTGGTTACCTCAACTGTAAGAGGATTTCCTGAGGATTTTTCACCTCTTTATTAATGTAAGAAAAATGAGTTACTCCTTCCCTCTCATCCTTCACACCATTCCGAGGAAGGTCAACTTCACACAGTTAAGAATGCTAAGCTATTTCAGGGGAACAGAAATAGCCACAGCATATCTTTGGAAAATTGTTTGAAGATCAGAAAATACTTTCTTTCTAGTCAACCACATAATCTAGGTATAATATGGTCCAGGAAGAATTTCTCAATCAAATGGATATTAAAAAAAGAGCTCAGGTGAGAAGTAGGTCAACTTAACCTGACCTAAGAGTTTATGCAAAGTATAACTCTTAAAAGAAAAAGTCCAAAAGGAAAAAAGAAAAACAATAGCCTAAAAAAAGGAATACCATACCAGAATAGAAATAGTGAACCTGAAAGATAATCAACACAAGACATGTAAACAAGAAATACCATCAGCATTGTCCTAGATGGTTTGGCTCAGTGTATAGAGCATCAGCCTGTGAACTCAAGGGTCCTGGGTTTGGTTCTGGTCAAGGGCACATGCCCTGGTTATGGGCTCAGTCCCCAGTAGGAGGTGTGCAGGACACAGCCAATCAATGATTCCCTCTCACCATTGATGTTTTTATCTCTCTTCCTTTCCCTTCCTCTCTGAAATCAATAAAAATATTAAAAAAAGAAATACCAGCAAAGAAATAATAGAGACTTACAAAAAGGCAAGATGACTATTAATAATCTGATCTAAAAGATATTATAAAGACTAAAGAAGACAAATGAGCTAAGTTGTCCTAAATACAATAAAACCATGATAAGTTGTAGCATGTCACTGTCAGGCAAAGAGCGTAACATAAGAACAAGAGAAGGTTCACCTGGCTCTTAACTGCCATCCCCATGGCATGACTTGCTGTTGAGGATAAAATACAGAGAGGGGCGACTCTGATTTAAAACAATGCCTTGGGAATTTCCATAATATCCCAGGGCAGATGCAAAAGAATGCTTTGAAGTAGGAAACAAATAGCTAGAGCCAATGAATTTTCTCTGAAGTATCTAATTTCCTGCAAATATCTCCAGAGTCTGAGGCAAGGGGAGGATAGCATTCTGTGCTCTTCCTATGATACATCCTCACAAATAACTGAATAATTCCCACCACCACAGCACAAGCTACAGATGTGTTTTTAAATTTATATTGTTGTTTTATTAAGTTTTCAGAGTTCTTTATATATTATAAATACAGATCCTTTACCAGAAATGAGGTTTTTATCTAAGTATAATTGATATACAATATTATATTAGTTTCATGTGTACAACATAATGATTTGGTATTTATATACACTGTAAAATGATCACCATAATAAGTCTTGTCCTCATACGAAGTTACAATTTTTTCCTTGTGTTGAGAACATTTAAGATTTTCTTAGTAACTTTCAAATTTTCAGTATTTTATTATTGACTATAGTCACCATGCTGTACACTACACCCCCATGATTTATTTATTTTATATCTGTAAGTCTGTACCTCCTGATTCCCTTCACCCATTTTGACCACCTCAATTCTCTTCCCCCCGGCAACCACCATACAGAGATGCATGTTTTAAGAAGACAACAGGGTTGAGATATTTTCAGCAATGCAATATACCATAGGCTCTGGGATTCCCTGAAGGTGATTGTTTAGCTAGTATGAAATTACTTTTCATTTGTTTGTAGCTCGCAGGTCAAATTACACAAAAAAAGTACTGAGTTTTACTTGAGTTGCTTCTATTTCACCAGAAAAATTACATTTGTTCTGCCATCAATAGAGTGACTGGGACTTGAATGAGTTTTTAAGAGTTAGGCTCTTATTCAGCATCCACTGGGGTTTGCTGCTATTAAAATAAGACTACTGTGATGAACACTTTGTTAGAGTAGCTATCCTCCTGTATGAAGCAGGAGGACACGTCATGTTTTTAGGAGCTCAGCATTCACTCATGATGTACACACCTATGGAAAATTTGCCTTTCGTAGGGTGCTATGTAACATCCAGGGGAATTAACAGTAAGAAACAAAAATTTTCCTTCATGTCACATCCAATTCATTGGGAAAACAGACAAGTAAGCAGACAGAGTTAGAAAGTTCTGAAGGGAGGTTAGTGCCAGGTTCTAACGAGGTTTCTGTTTATCTGACCTTTGCTGAAGAGGCCCGATGACTCCTTCTAGGTCACACCAGCTGAGCACACAACACCGAGACAAAAGAGCTCAGCAACTCCAACGAGACAATAGCCCGGTAGAAAAATAACCCAAAATATATCTCCTACATATATTGGCTCGAGACTATCAGCATTGAATATTAAATAAATACATTATAACAGTATTAGAAATTAGTAAGAAAGTACCATTGATTGAATCCTTTTCAGATACAAAGGGACAGCCAATAATAAACAGTGAGTACTGCACAGAAGGGAGGACAGCAGGCTGATGTCTGCCTCTTCCTCCCAGCATCTCCTCCAGCCTCCCTTTACCCAATACCAATAATTTCTATGGTGTCACAGAAGATCAAAGGGAAATCCTTACTCTAAAGAAGGGATGTTTACATGCTATAACTCAACTATCTTCTTGACACATTGCAAGATGTAGACTGGGTTAATTAACTAGAAGTAAATTGTTCTGCCATGTTGTATTTCTTTTTTAAAATTTCTTGTTTGGTTATTAGTTATGTCCTTTGTTTTATATAGCATTTCATTTCGCTGTGTTTTGCAGACATACATTACCGTACAATGTGACAAATTTTGAAGCTTTAAGATGATGGAAAAGGAGATTTTAGGCCTAGGTCTGTGGACAATTCTGAGAAGGCTAGTCATAAATAAATATAATCTACTGAGTCATTTTACTCCTGTAGAGCAATAAAAGACATACACCAAAAAGATCCATCTTTGTAACAAAAGCTACTTAGCATTGGCTTTGACATGGGCTAATAATCTAAGTTGCTCTTCTGTTGCATGTGATCTGGGGCAAAGAGCTTTCAACTGCTGTTACAGATGCAGAAAAATTGAAAAAAACACCGAACCACAAATTACAGCCATTTAACAAGATGCTAATTACTTTAAATGGCAATTAGGATCCCCAAACAGAGTAAAGCTTTTAGTAAAAAGGCGCAGGAAGCAACTTATATTTCATAACAGAACTTACTTTCTTAAAAAGGAAAAGTCACACAGATAATAAGACCAACATGCAAAATTATAGTAAGCAAAATGTTACAGCAAGATACAGAATAAAAAATTGGAAAGGTTCCACTCTCAAACAGTACAAGCTGATCACTAGTGGTGATATACCACATGGGGCAAGAGGTTTCATATAACACATTAAAAAGCAACTGCATCTCTGTCCATGTTGATGAATCAATATATTTCACTAATAAGTTCATGCTGCAACATTTATAATATTTGTATAAAATTCAAGGAAACATTATTTGCTGCAAAAAGCTGTCCTGCGGGTGAAAAAGATGTTCTGGTACTAGATAACGGTGTGGTTATACAAACATATGAATATACTGAAAATCGTTGAAGTATACAATTGAAATGGCAGGTTTTATGGCATGTGAATTATACCTCAATTAAAAAAGAAGCTTCCTCAAAAAAGCAAAGTCCAAGAGAAATGATGAAAAAACTGTAAGACACACTAAAATGTCTTCCTCCACCCCTCACCCTGAACTCTCCTAGCATTCCTTTTCTCTATTATGATCCCTTTCAAAGTGGTCCTGTGCAGTGTGTTTGACATTTCTCCAGCTAGATTTTAATGTGTTCAAGGAGGAGGTAGAAGAGGGTACAGGGGGTCTAATATATGTGATGAAAGGAGCTCCACAATGCAATATACAGATGATGAATTATGGAATTGTACACTTAAATTCTGTATGATTTTATTAACTAATGTCACCCCAATACATACAATAAAAATATTTAAAAGCTTAAAAAAAGACATGTGAGATTCCTTACTATCTCTTTCTGTTGAATTTTTTGTTTTGTTTTCTTTTTTACTAGGGATCACTTTTTAGGAATCTTATTTTTCCTGGAGTTTTTAAAAATAAATCCTCAGCTCTCTCTGTCCATATCCCTGATCTAGTAAAACTAAAGCTCCAGGACACCAGAAATCTGCAAGATGTACTCAGGGCAGCTGCTGGCTTCAGTGCTGATTTATATTTATCATTTTGAACTGGGAATTTTTTTACATCCTTGCCTATGCATGTGAAGAGATGAGTTTGTGTGTCATACACACACAAAGCATTTTTGATGTTTATAAACTGTCCAGTCTGTACTATTGCTGGAAATGGAAGTCCCCCCTCACTGGACTTTATCTTGTAGGCTGAGACAGAAGCCTTTTGATAAACACAGCCACGGAAAGTACTTTTCTCCTCCTCCATTCCTGGCCATGCCTGTACTGTGAGCCCTAGAAAAAATTACCAGAGGTAATTACCTCTGGTACCATTTTCTCTTCTATTTTCCCCATCTCCTGGTATCTTCCTTTCTTATCCCTCTGCTCTCTCCTCTCTCCAAGCCCGTTGGTCCCTGTGCTTTTCTTCCTCACACCATACCTTGCTTGAATCCAGAAATAATTTTTGCTCCCCCCTTTCTCATAAAAATTCTGCTTCTCCTCAAGTCTTCTTGCTGTTGCCCAACTTCATTAAATCATCAGGTTGTTAGCCACAATAGTGCTCCAAAAGCACTTTATATATAAAGTCTATTTTCTACTTATATCCTGCCTCCCAGTTGACAGAATTCCTAGTGGTTTTTAAAAGAGAGGATAATGCTGAAGGGGATGCCATTGTGAGGCCAGGGATTTCTCCCCCGTGTTCCATAAGTCACCCAGACAGGAATCTGTCTCCCACATCGGGCTAGCCATAGCCTAACAGTTGGAAGGAATCTTTAAGACTGAATGTTGAAACTAGAGAAATGTCAAGAAGAGTTTAGAAAAATGGAAAGTTACAGAAAAGTTGTAACATATGGTACATTTGTTTAATGTCTTTGTTAATGAACCAAAAATGTAAGCAGCAAAATAATTTCATGTGCCAATGATACAAAATTAAGATGAGGCACCAGTGGCATGAATACAGAAAAAGAATCAAAAATTATAAACTGAAAACACAAAGACAAAGAAAAAAAAGGGCTTTGCAACCAGTATAAATGAACTTCCATATTGTGTAAAACATAGTGATGCTGTCTAAAGGAAATCTGGGAAACTTTGGTAAAGAGAGGCAGATGTTGAGGGGAGAGATAGCACAGCAGCCGCTTGCAATGTGAATGAAATAGCAACAAAGTGGAGGGGACCAAAAGCCTCTAGCAGTGACATTGCAACATCTATACACACCACATCAAAAAGGGTATTATTTTGCACTTTGGAATATTTGAGCAGCAGCAGCAGCAAACTAATTTAGCGGAGAGAGGTCAGAGAAAACCCTGACTTTAGATTTTGATGAAGGTTTATTACTATAAGCATAACTTTTTTTGTGGTTTTATTTTGCTTTATCTTATCTTAGCAAACACACAGCAAAGAAAACAGACACCTTTAGAACTAAGCATTTTTGCCTAGAGCTCACATAGAGAAATTGAAGCCTTGGATGCTCACCCAGTACATTCCTGAGCCTACTCGGGCTTTCCCAGGCTAGTGTGACAGATGAGGCAGTGGGAAGAGCAAGTGAAAGCCCTCCACCACCTCCACCACCACCACCACCACCACCACCACCACCACCACCACAACCACAATCACCACCACCACCACCACCACCATCACCACCACCACCACCACCATCACCACCACCACCACCACCACCACCACCACCACCATCACCACCACCACCACCACCACCACCACCACCACCACCACCACCATCACCACCACCACCACCACCACCACCACCACCACCACCACTACCACCACCATCACCACGTGGGTCCAAAGGTTTCTCCTCTAACTCAGAGAACTGTGTCCTTCTATCTAATCCACCTGGCCACATCAGAGCCCAGCACAGAGTCTGAGGGACAGGTATGCAGCCCAACTACAATGTTCAAACACCTTAAAACAACCTTGTGGAACAGATATTTAAATATTTTTTATTTAAATGTTAAGAAGTCCTTGAAAACTGTTGGGGATTCTAAAGTGTAAGACACTATAAGACAGTGTCTACCTTTGGTAGCATGCCAGTGGGCTGTGGAAAGTGCAGTGATACAGAGCAGAGATTTTTAAAAAAAAAAATATTTTATTGATTTTTTACAGCGAGGAAGAGAGAGAGAGAGAGAGAGAGAGAGAGAGAGAGAGAGAGAGAGAGAGAGAGAGCTAGAAACATCGATGAGAGAGAAACATCGACCAGCTGCCTCTTGCACACCCCCTACCGGGGATGTGTCCACAACCAACGTACATGCCCCTGATCAGAATCGAACTTGGGACCTTTCAGTCCGCAGACAGACGCTCTACCACTGAGCCTAACTGGTTTCGGCCAGAGCAGAAATTTTTAACCTCTGTTATCTCATGGCACACACAAACTACTTACAAACTTTATCTTTTTAGCCGAATTGAAAAAAAGATATAATTTTGATTCATTCACATCAGACAGTTATTGTTGTGCTGGGTATGACCATTTTTAAAAATTTTTTATTCAACAACCTAAGAGAAAAGAGATCAATGCCTGACTAAATAGTCAGGCATTGCATGTTTTAAAAATTCTTGTGGTAAACCATTTGAAAAGGCTGGTATAGAGGAAAGACCATGGACTTGGGATTTAGCCAGACCTATTCTTATTTTTTTATTTTCATTTAAAGATACGTTTTTATTGATATGCATGTACCCTAACTGGGAATCAAACCTGCAACTTTTTGGTGTATAGGAGGAAGCACCAAACAACTGAGCCACCTGGCCAAGGCAGCCAAGTCTATTCTAAATCCACAGCTTTGTCTCTGAGCACTTCCTGTAATTTTACAAGATTTTGTTTCTTCATTCAAATAAAGAGAGAAAATATTAATGCTATCTTATTGGATTGTTTTGAATAAAAGATGAAATAGCATGTATACACAGAAGAAACTGTGTTGTACATAACAATAAATACTGGATCCATTCTACTTAGAGAAACAAGATGTGCCCAACAGAGAGGTAAGCCAAGTGCAAAAGCAATTACTGATAAGTGCCCAGTGACAAATGATGTGGGCAGCAAATACTGTTATTTTAAGTACTATTATTGATCTAGGAAGTGAGTTCTATTATTGATAAGAAGCAAATGATAAATGATGTACTCAGTAATACCTTTCAGAGGAATCAAAGGGTAACTCAGTGTGGACTGAACTGAACTTGAAAGGTAGATGTGGGAAAGACAGTAGAATTTAAAGGCTAGGCATTATTATTTTATTCTGATTTTGTTTTACTTTTATTTTGAAATAAAACACAATAAAATTGACTTGTTTGATACATTGTTTTATACATTTTAACTCATGTATAGATTTGTATAACCATCACTATAATCAGGATATAAGTTATAAATTTAATAATTTATAACATAAATCATTGATGAAGTTAAGTAAATAAAACACTTAATGGCTTCACAATACTTTATATGTATATGGAGGTATCCTGGGGGTATCACCAAACCTGGCTTGTGAGTTACTGGAATATGTAAAGGAAATAATTAGGAAATGATTTTCATTAATGATTTGCTATTTTCCATAGGTAGCTTTTAAATAACACTCCTTTTTTAATTCTGACATTTTTTGGTAAAGAGAGATTGCATAAAATCAGAATAAAATATTTGTTTTCTGGTGCCACTGGCAAGTCTCATTAAGGTTATACCCAAGGTTTGAAAGTTCAAAGGACCAGAAAGGCTTCTGTCTTCTCTCTCCAAGCCCTCCCTTCCACATTTTCTGCCTTGGCCCATCATCTGTGATGATGACAGAGCTTTTAATTTCCTTGGGGGTGCAGGTAGGGTTGGCTTGGGTTGTGTTGCTAAGATTTCCAAAAAGTGGTCCTTGCCAGCCTCTCAGGACTATTCACTTCAAACAGCCTGGCCATTCATCCACAGCTTTATGAGAGTTGCTTCTGGAAACTGAAATCAGTATGTTTACAGGACCTTACTTAACCTCAGTAAAGTGTTATAGACTCCAAAACACAAGATGCAGTGAAAAAGGAAGTCATAAAACAATTAACTCATGCAATCTCTTTTTCACTCTCAGTGCAAACATTGCAAATGGCAATCCCAGCTGGAATAATGCATCCTAGAGGAGCTGTTTAAGAGCATGAGAGCATCCCAGTCTCCAATGCAGGACGGAGCCTTGGGCCATGGAAGAGCCATTTAGGATGAACTCAATGTTTTCAAGTGGATTAAATTGGCATGTAAATATTTATGTAAACATTTGCTTAATAAAAACATTTGCTTCTTGGGCAGTGACCCAGTCTCTGGGAAACTGTAAGTGGCAGAACAGCCAGCAAATGGGAGAGATAGTTAAGAGTATTGAAATCAGGGCCACATGCTGGGACCTGAGAGCCAGCACTCACTCTAAGAGCATGTGGGCAGGCATAGAACTTATCATTAGGCATATCTGAGAGGTGAGAGTACTGTGTTTTCCTTTAAGGAGCTTTCAATTGTCTAGAGGTTTTCCAAATAAATTTCTAAATTTTCTATTGCCATTCCCAGAAATGAGAGAGAAGTTGATGATAAGGCATAAAGAAAAACTGAACTCTAATTGCTATTGTCAATTCCATGAAACAATAAAAATTGTCCCCCTAATGGTTTGAAAAATGAGTACTTGCACAGGGAGAGCATGAAATGTTAGAAAGAACTTGTAGCTTTAGAGTCCAGAAATATGTGGACTCAAATTGTTCCTCCATCCCTCCTAAGACATGTGCTTTTTAGCAAGTTGTTAATTTCTCAGAGGCTATAATATCTCCCTGGCAAGACTCAGATACACACCTAGCACATAATAGATACTGAACAAATGGGAATGACCTTGAGTGGTCCTGAATGACTTTTTGTGAATTTCTTTCCCTGACTGTGCTTAAATTTTCTTATCTTTAGCAAGGATATATTTATAACAACCACTGTATTGTTATGGATAGTGAATTAGACCATCTGAATACTATGGCTAATATGATGATGAGTATGTAAAAGTATTACATAAGTATCAATTTCTTTCCCCTGTTAATTCAGTGTTTTCAAAATTGTATTTCTATTAAGTGTAATGAGAATTGGATAAAGAAACTGGAGCTAAAGATAGACCAAAAATAGTCTAGTAGACAGGCAATTAATCCTTTGACCACTCTGGCAAACCAAGATAAAGGACCTTAACACAGCAGATAGTTGATGCTTGGGAGACTAAAGGTTATTCTTCTTCCCACAAAAGTTATACTTAATGGAAAAGTTACACAAAGAACTGATGGGCAAACAGGAATCACATATGTATTAATGGCTAAGACAGCACCTAAAAACTACCAATATGCAGGGTGAATTGTCAACTGTGAGGAAGAATACTGTTTAAGCTTCAGAACAAATGATGTTCCTGACCCTTCCCATATCTTGATCCAGACTGTGGTGAGAGCAGTCTGTGGGACATACCCACTTAGCCAGCTGCATGAAAGACAGAAATCGACAGCATAGGTGACCATCTGCAGAACATAATGGTTAATGAGCTGAATTGAGAGATAAGAAATAGAGAGAAGCCAGAAGATGAAGGGACCTACAGAGATAGTGCCAGTTTCCCTACCATAAGGCATACTGATCCTACTCACCAAAACTGGTTGACCAATTAGTTCCTCCCCTGGTCCTCCCTGGGGAGAAAGGAGTACAGAGATGAAGAAGAGCAGAAGTCTCCTCTCTAACACTCCCCACTCCTGGGAAGGGAAAGCTTAAGTAGGAGATTCCTGGTACAAGGAATAAGCAAGAGGAAAAGGGTCCCCTTCTTTCCTTTCACCAAGCCAAGCAAAGCAATGCTTTGGGAATTAGGCAGATTGAAGAGGGATTAGAAATAACAGCAGAGCTAGAGGTTGTTGGGAATCCAGTGAGATGTTTAGGAAAGCTGTTGTACATAATCCAAGGCCAAGAGATTGTAAACAGGCTTTGACAGAAGAGCAGATCAGGTTTTCTGCAAAGCCAGGAATCAGCTCCTTGATAGGCGAAAGCCAGTATCTGAGATAGAGCAAATAAAAGTGTGCCAAACAGACTTACGGATACAGAACTGAACAGGGTCGGGGATCTGGGTGACAGTTCTACCTCCCTACCCTCCAGCCATAACCCTCTGAATTAGTCATATCACTCTCTTCTCTGGACATCAGCTCCCTGGCATATAAAAGAAAGTCCTTTCTCTCCAACACAGCGGTGTGAGAAAAGGAGATCCAATGTGCTGTGGTTTTGATTGCTGTGATGCTATGAGTCTGCTCTGGGTCCTCTGGGTCTGGAAAACATGGAAATTACTGTCTTCCCAGCAATGACGGTGGAGCACACCTGGACCTGGATATCTGTTCGAATACCACCCAGAAATGCTGGGTGTGCCTCCAAAGAACATAAAAAAGTGAATTAACAAAATTCCATTTAAACTCCATAAGCAGGCTCACCCTTCTTTCCATACTTTTCTAGGAATTGGTAAAACAGGAGAAAGACTCCAAGAACATCTATCAAAATAATGATAGATGACACACTCTGAACAATTATTTATTATTTTCCTGTGTGCCTGCTTTTTCTCTCTTCCACGTCCACCCTTAGAAATTTCTGCAGGAATAAAAAAAAAAAGGTTTTTGCTAAACAAAAACAAAAACAAAAACAAAAAACTACTTCAGGAAAGAGAAGACCTGGTTATTATTTTTTCTTAGGTCCTAAACATATGTACTTTAGAAATTGAACCTTGGAAAAGTGGAACGGACTCTCACTTATCCACAAGCCTGAAATCTCCTCTGAAAGAGAGCACATCTGGCAGGATCAAACCATTTCAATGGCCAAACCACTTTTCCTCTCTCTAGGGGAGGAATCAAGGCCTCACCTTTGAGTCTCTAAATTGTACCATTCTGAAAACCCACAAATAGAGAAATGCTTGGGGAAAAAAGTGAACTCCTGTCAATCAACCCTGTAACTGCAAAATTCACTTCCAGCAATCAAAAGAAGGCTGACTTCTCAAGAATGGCCCCAACTGTAGTCAAGGTTGAGCTCTCCTTAAGGGCGTGTGGCTGGTCTGTGGGAGCCACCCGGTGGTGGTGGTGCAGCTGAGCCCAGACAAACTCCCGTGAAAACAAGGATTTCCTTGGGCTCTCAGAAGACTGACAATGTTTCATGGAGCTACTTACTGTTAAAAGGAACTTTTCTCTCTCTTTCTCTAACTATAAAAGGAGGAAATAATGAAAAAGATGGCACGCCCACGAATCTATAATTGCTGCTGCTAGCTCTTGTTTTTCCCAGTTCTTTATGTTCTATAATGAGGATTTGAATGACATTATCCTAAAAGTAGCCCTATCCAAATACATTCTCATTGCTAGAGGGTTCTGGAATTGATTACCCAACTTCTTTTCAGACGCTTGTAGAATTTTCCAAACATTAAGAATTTAGCTTGTTGCATTGTGGTTAGGTGAACTATAAATTTTATTTACAGCTCTTTAAATACATTTTTAACCTGATCACAAAAACCGATAGGTTTCTGAAGCTTCCCAAAATGTGTCTAAGATGTTGCCTTATCACATGTAATGCTGCCTAAACTTTTAAGAAAACCAGAAATCCTGCCTTCCTTAGAGCCTGTTTGTTAGACAGCATAGATCAGATTCAGCCCTCCCTTCCTTCAGAGGAATCAGAAAAGCCTCAGCCCATCATCGCATGACATCTGGGGATAATTGTTGCAGACATGGTGTGCCAGTTTGAGGCCTGAGTCCACTACTGTGGTCTCCTCTGCAGAGCTGATCCTGATCATGGGGACCCTGCTGCAGCCTTGACTTCCCCTCCGGTCCTTCCCTGGGAGAGGTGGGCCAAGGGGAATGCTTCTTCCATTTTCATTTCCCTTGTGTCCTCTGGGTCCTGCTGTACCAGTAAACTCCTGGAACCCCCTTGCCTTTGCCTCCCAGATGCCTGCGGTGGCACAAAACATTGCACTATGGTCATCCTGGCTAACAGAAATAAACTCTCATGGACAAAAAATGTCCACTTTGGGCAAGAGGTAAAGCTTTCAGAAATTAGTGCCTTTTGGAAGTTTCATTATTAGGTCTTCCAGATATTTTCACAGGAATGGTAAAGAATGGCAAAATACATTGCTCTGAATTAAATTCCTCATCTTGACAAAGTTGTTTCTTGACGAATGAGTGACTGTGAATGTAAAAGCCCAGAGGGAAGCAAGAGGAAAGAAGAATGAGGGAATCTGTGAAACTGACTGCTGAATAATTAAGAAAAGATTGTACAGGCTGATAAAATGGGAAGTCTAAGCACTTCATTTGTTTTTCCTTTGATGAAATTAAGCTTGTGGTCTAATGACAACTCAACAAAAGTGTTGTGAAAATTGAGAATATTTTTAATTCCATAGACTTAAACCTTTTAAATATATAAATAGAATAAAGTTAGCCATTTATTCATATTTACCAAAGACATCATGCCTACACAATGAACCCCCAAAGAAATTTTGCATGTTATTATATAATAAATCTTTGAAATTAAAACAGACATTTTAGCTAGAAAACTAAATATTACATTTCTCTTCATGTGTCATTATTTTTTTAATTTTATTTTTATTGTTGACACTATTACAGATGTCCCCACTTTCTTGGGCTGGGTGAGGTGGGCAAAGTGGGGCAAAATGGGCACACATTTTTCATTTAGAATATGTATTTTTGCAGCATAAAAAGGTGAGACTGAGTGTAGTTATTTCAACTGTTATGGACTCATTTTCTCAGAGCAATGACTACATGGAGATTCATTAATTTATTCTCCCTCTACTTTGTGTATGTTTGAAAATTTACACCATAATCTTTTTTTAAAAGACACATACTTCTTGTACAACAGATGAATGAGACCTCTTCACTTTCATTCTTTATTATTGACAGTAATAAAAATATCCCAATTTTTCTCCTTTATGCCCCCTCCACCCAATTCCCTTTCATTCTTAATAGATACAGCCTTCAATCTCTAAAGACATTCACCTTCCTGGAACATTTGAGCCTCATCTTTAAAGAATGCCAAGAGTTCTGAGCTGGTCTCCTCGTGTCCTATATATCCTCATCCCCTGCAACAACTGTGCTGTCAACTACTGATAGTCAGGGATGGCAAACTCAGCAAGCATCATGACTATGGTCTAACCTCAAATTTTTACCCGCTCATGATGTGAAACGGATGCTTGCCATACCCAGATGTTAGGAAAGGCCCATCCTTGTTCAACTAGAGCAGACAAGAGCCATAGATGATGCTTGCTGGCTCCCAGGAGTTTGAGTGGAAGCTCTTTTATTAGCTGAGCTAAACTCTGATCCCACAAAATGAGTCAGTGTTTACATTAAGGACCTGTCAACCACTTCTTATCTTCTGTGACCAAGAGACTTGCACAAGAGTGTGTTACAGCCCCAGACCCCTCAGACCCTCAGAATGAACGAGCCCTTTCTTCCCTCTGAGTTCCCATAGCATTTTATCTTTTCATGAATTCATTCCTTTCTACATCTGTCTCATAAAACATGACACGTATCTATCCAATGTTCAGAGAATTTGAAAGACAACATCTCAAGTCATTATATAGATACAGCAAATGCCCTCTACACCAAGTACCTCCAACAGATACTGTCAGATTACCAATTGGCCCAACAGAAGGCCCAAGTGAATTTAATGAAGCAAAAAGTTAATAGGTAAATTCCTCTGATATACATAAGGCCAGTGAAGATGCTGCCATTACTAAAATCCAAGGAAGCACCAAATCTCTGATTGAGAAATATTGGTGTATAATTGGAGTTCAGGTCCATCGAACCTAGTTGATCAAAAATCAACTAGGATCTGCTGAACAAATTTACTCTTCAAAATAAGATTGTTTTGTGTGTGAAAAGAAAACCAGTTAATTATCAGAGACCACTTGGGCTGATGAACTGCTTTCAGTCCTGTTTTATTTGCTGCTGAAAACAGGGATCACTAAGTGGATGGAAAATTTGACTTACCTCAAAAACTACAGCTGCTCAGCAAAAATAAATTACAGTATTGCTGATCTCAATTGAGAAAGCCTTTCTGTAAAACCTTCTATAAGATCTTACTTCTGTTACTATTTCCTTTCTGATTTAGTGCTGAGGTTTGGGGAATAGAAAGGGTAACTCTTAAATGTCCCCCAAGAATAGTATCACCTAGCTATTTAAGGAGCTGTGAACCTTTAATGACATAAAAACTGAATAAAAAGTACCCAATTATTTTTAAAATTGGAGGGTTGTCAGTGGGATAAGTCCTCTAAAGTGCTCAACATCACTAATTTTTGTCATCTCCTCAAGGACTCAGTTTTAGATCAGGCAGGTAGAAATAACTAATTGGGATTTCTTGACCATGGTAGTGGTTCTCGCTATATATGAAATCATTAATGTGTGGGGTCTATTATATTTAGTAGGCTATTATTTGCCTTGTAGGTTAGTGTGGATTTTTAAATATTATAATAAACTAAATTTCTGAACAATGTGAGGTTTAATTAGGGAAAGTGAATGCATTGCAACTCCCACAAATATTACACGGAATGGTGGTGCTGAACTATTTCTCTGCAAAGTGACCTGCTAGAAGTAACAGCATGCAGAGAATTTTCAGAATTGACATTAGCAAATTTAAGAGACTTGTGTTTCACTTCCGTCAGATCCCTAAGGACTGAAGCATCATCTGATATTATTTTCTTTTACTAGTTTCAGAACTTCCCATTGAAATGATAGATTAAAATATTTAGAAAGAACATAAGCTAGTCCAATTAGGCTCAATATTTAGGCTCCACTTTATTTATTTAATATAAATATATTAATGATTTTTTTGGGGGGTTTCTTCTTTTTTATGCAAGTATAATTTATAAAGTTAGAATATGCTGAACAAAAATAATAGATTTAAGAATGTACTGAAATTTAATATCTGACATCAAAATGGCATTTCAAATTAATAAAGAAAATGAATTTGCTTTTTAGTTATTTCAACCAGCCAGCCAATTAAAAAGCTAGAAAAAAAGTAAAGTTGGAACTACCACTCAACAAATTCTAGTTGAATCAATGAAATATTAAACAATGAAATGTAAAAGTACTAGAATAAAATATGAAACAATGAAATTTAAAAGGACTAGAAGAAAATATGGAAGGCTTTTCTAAATTTATTTTCACATTAGGGAAGGTGTATCTAATCAAAGCACAAAAACCAGAAGGAAAAGTTTGATAAACTTCACTATTCAATACCCAAAGTGAGTAGAAGAAATGAAATAATAAAGATCAGTCAGAGCAGAAATAAATAAAACTGAGTTTTGCAACAGCATGGCTGGAACTGGAAAGCATTATGCTAAGTGAAATAAGCCAATCGGAGAAAGATAAATATCACATGACTTACTCATTTGTGGAATATAATGAACAACATAAACTGATGAACAAAAACAGATACAGAGACAGAGAAGCATTGATCAGACTGTCAAACCTCAGAGGGAAGGTAGGGGAGGGTGGAGGTAAGGGGAAGAGATCAACAAAGGACCTGTATGCATGCGTATAAGCCCAACCAATGGGCACAGACAATGGGGGTGGGAGGTAATGGGGGGATAAGGACACACATGTAATACTTTAATCAATAAAGGAAAAAGAGAGAGAGAAAAAAATACAAAAGATAAATAAAATCAAGAACTGATTTGTTGAAAATATAAACAAAATTGATAACTTTAATCAGACTCATCAAGAAAAAAAGAGGACCCAAATAAATACAATTAGAAAATAAAGTTACAACTGATACCAAAGAAATACATAGGATTGTAAGAAAATAATATGAATAAGTATATACCAAAAAGTTGGACCATCTAGAAGAAATGGATAAATTCTTAGAAACATACAACATTTAAAAACTAAATCAGGAAGAATCAGAGAATCTGAATAGACAGATTACAACTAATGAAATTGAAGCAGTAATCAAACACTTCAAACAAAATCTGGGACTTGATAGCTTTACCAAACATTCAAAAAAGAACTAACACCTATTTTTCTCAAATTATCTTGAAAAATTCAAGAGGAGGGAAGACTCCCAAGCTTATTTTATGAGGCTACATTATCCTAATTCCAAAACCAGATAGACGGCAATAAAAGAATAGGCCAATATTTCTGATGAACATAAATGCTAAAATCTTCAACAAAATATTAGCAAACTGAATTCAACAAAGAATTCAAAGATCATACACCATGAACAAGCGGGATTTATTCTGGGGATGCAAGGTTAGTACAACATCCACAAAACAATAAACGTGATACACCACATAATCATATTGAAGGATAAAAATCACATGCTCATATCAATAGATGCAGAAAAAGCATTTGATGAAATCTAGCACCCATTTATGATAAAAACTCTCAGCAAAGTGGGAATAGAGAGACTATACTTCAATGTAATAAAGACCATGTATGACAAACCCATGGCCAACTTCATAGTCAATGGGCAAAAACTACAAGCATTCCCCTTAAGATTGGGAAAAAGACAAGGGACATGTGCTTTTAATACTCTTATTCAACATGGTACTGGAAGTCCTAGACACAGCGATCAGACAAGAAGAAGAAAATAAAAGACATCCAACTTGGAAAGGAAGATGTAAAACTGTCATTATTTGCAGTGACATTATATTATATATAGAGAACCCTAAGATTCCACCAAAACACTACTCAAACTGATAAGTGAATTCAGTAAAATAAAGAAAACGTGGAACATATACACAATGGAACAAACCTCCAGCTGTTTTCTTATCTATGCATCAGTTTCTGTTTTCTTTGTTCATTTATTTTGTTTTTTTTTTTTAGATTCCATATATAAGTGAAATCACATGGTATTTGTCTTTCTCTGTCTGACTTATTTAACTTACCATAATACCCTCTTATCTAGCTCCATCTGTGCTGTTGCATGGTTAAGATTTCATTCTTTTTTATGGCCAAGTAATATTCCATTGTATGTATGTTCCACATTTTCTATACAAAATAAATAACCAGAAATAAGTGAATTTTTATACACCAATATTAGAAAGGGAAACTAGAAAGACAATCTCATTCACAATTGCTTTAAAAAGACTAAAATACCTACAAACAAACGTAACCAAGGATTTGTAAAAGACCTCAGAAACTTATAAAACACTGAAGAAAGAAACTGAGGAAAATACAAATAAGTGGAACCATATACTGTGTTCATGGATAGAAAGAATCAACATAATTAAAATGTTCATACTATCCAAAGCAATCTACAGATTCAATAGAAAACAATGCAATTTTTAACATGGGAAAAGGATATGAGCAAACACTTCATACACACATGCCTTGCAACACATGCACATATGCAAATACAAATATACATAAAATTAAAGCCATGAAGTTAAATAACAGTAAGAAACCTTTTTGAACCTATCTAATCCATAGTCAAATGTTTCCTTATATACACTGTTGTTGAAGTGTGACTAAATAGCCACTGGTTAGTGTGCAAATTGCTATGACATCCTAGAAGCTTTGTTACTATCAAAATTGTAAATATAGACACTTCTCATTTATTCATGATATTTGTAGTCTATGAAGTTACTGCATACATTGAATTCACAGATACTGATTCATTGCTCCTAGAGGAAATACAGAATTAGATTTCTGCAAGCCTCAGGCCACAATATTTTCATCTGATCAATACATAAACTTGTTTTATGTGTTTTTCTTCTTAAAGACACCATGTTTAATATATATTGTTGATTCATTAACATTGAACTCATTGCCAATAGCACCATAACTCATGCTCAAACAAAACTTATTTATCTAACATGTATATTTTATCTGTATGGCATAGCACAGACTTCATGTGCTTAGAAATGCTAGACAGCACTTCAGCATTAGGCTCCCCAACCCCAATTAGTTCTCTGTATCTATGAGTTTGTTTCTGTTTTGTTTACTCATTTATTTTGTATTTTTAGATTTCACATATAAGTGAAATCATATGGTATTTGTCTTTATCTAACTTGTATTGCTTAGCATAATACCCTCTAGGACCATCCGTGTTGTTGCATGGCTAAGATTTCATTATTTTTTTTATGGCCGGATAATATTCCATTGTGTACATGTTCCATATTTTCTTCATCCAATCATTATCAATGGAGACTTAGTTTGCTTCCATATCTTTACTAAACCACTTTTGATTCCTATTCTGTGAATTGCCTTTTCATATCCTGTGCCATTTTCAAATTAGGTTTTGTTTACTTTTTCAATTCATTGCAGAATTTCTTTATCCTAGAAACAGACTTTCTGTTTCTTCAGTCTGTGTCTTATTGTGACTTCAACACTTAAAAATAAAACATAGTCAAAAGGTCCAGCTTTCATTTTTGTAACTGTAGTTTGCATACTTATTTTTTTAAATCCTAAAATGACAAAAATATTTTAATTTTGCTTATTTAAGTGTTAAAACTTTGCTTTCTCTCAGATTGAAATATTTAAATAAACTGAATTTATTTTTAACAGATTATTTTAACAGAATTTATTTTTAATAGGTATAATTGAAAATATACAATAAATTGTTCACACTTAAGGTGTACAATTCATAATTTTTAATATATGTATAGACCTGGGAAATTATTACTGAATTTAAGATAAAGAACATATCAGTTCACCCCCAAATATTTCTGCATGTTCATTTTAAATCCCACATTCCCTCTCCTCATTGAAAATGACCCCGTCCCATCTTTAGGCATCTCCCCAGGGTGGACACAAGAAAGAAGATACCGATTAGAAAGGCTCCTGGCTGAGCTCAAAAAGGAAAAAACAAAACAAAACAAAACAAAACAAAAAAACAAACAAAACAAGAACCTCGCAGACATTTCTGTACAGGGACCTCTCCTGCAGCCACAGGCCAGGAAGAATCCTGCAATAAGCTGCCTGGCTCCTGCACTAGACTGCCTGCCAGCACTGTGTTTCTGTCACCTGAGCCAGCTCTTATAAAGGAGTTCCTGGAATCCTATTTCAAACAATAGGGAAGAGGCTTTCCATGTCTAATTGGAGCTATACAGCTATACCCCCACCAGCATCTTTACCGACAAATCAAAGGGGCTCCATTTTCATCAATTAGGACAGTGCCCTTTGGACCAATCAAACTGCATGGATTTGGAGTCCTCATTTGCATGAGTACTAATCAATCAGGGACCAGGGGTGGGACTTATGTCTATGTAAGTCAGCTCCTTCTGGTTCAAAGAGTGTGCTTTCCCTCTCAATCAAAAGCTGCTGTAACCCCAAGTGATTCTCTTGCAGGGATCTCGTGGAGCAGACCCTGAGTGGACTGGAGCAGGGGGAGCAGACCGGCCTAGTGGAAGGTTTGGCCCAGGGTCTCCTCCCAGCTGTGCTATTTCACAGGTGCTGCTTCATAATTGAGCTATGATGCTATTGAGCTGTTCCACAACTGAGCTGCTTGCACTGAATAAAATTTCCTTCTTCACCACTGTCCCAAAAAGGAATTTCTGCTGGCACTGAATTGGTGCCAATGACCATTGGTTGTCAGCAGGCATCAGCTCTTTGTCACTAAAGATTAATCTGTAATTTCTGTAGTTTTACATAAATGAAAGTGCACAATATGTATTGTTTTTATCTGTTTTCATGGAGCGTAATTATTTTGAGATGCATTTATGCTATTACACACATCAATAATTCATTTTTCTTTTTTTTAAGGTATTTTTTTCATTATATGGATACATCACAATTTGTTTAACCATTCATCTGGTGATGGTATTTTGGATTGCTTTAGTTCTTAATTATTAAATTAAAGTTCATATTAATATTCAGGTATAAGTTTTTATTTATTTATTTATTTTTTTAAATAAGTTTTTATTTTTCATATTATTACAAATGTTCCTTCCCCCCCCCCCACACCATTGCTCTCCTCCACCAGGTTCCCACCCCACCTTCTGCCCTTTCCCCTCTCCCCATTGTCCTCATCCATAGGTGCACAGTTTATGTTCAGTCTCTTCCCACGCCTCCCTCTCCCCTTTTCCCCAAGAATCGTCAGTTCACTCCCCTTCCATACCTCTGATTCTATTATATTCAACAGTTAATATTGTTCATCAGATTTTTTTAATTTCCTTGGTTTTTAGATTCACTTGTTGATAATTACGTATTTGTTGTTCATAATTTTTATCTTTGTTTACTTTCTCTTCTGAAAGAACCCCCTTCAGCAATTCATATAATTCTGGTTTGGTGGTGATGAACTCCTTTAGCTTTTTTTTATTAGTGAAGCTCTTTATCTGGCCTTCGATTCTGAGTGATAGCTTTGTTGGGTAGCTTATTTTTGGCTGTAGGTTCTTGCTATTCATCACCTTGAATATTTCTTGCCATTCCCTTCTGGCCTGCATGGTTTCTGTTGAGAAGTCAGCTGACAATCGTATAGGTGCTCCTTTATAAGTTACTACCTTCTTTGCTCTTGCTTCTTTTAATATTCTCTCTTTATCTTTTGCTCTTGGAATTTTAATAATGATGTGTCTCGGTGTGGTCCTCTTTGGATTCCTTTTGTTTGGAGTTCTGTGCGCTTCCTGCACTTGTAAGTCAAATTCTTTCACCAGGTGGGGGAAGTTTTCTGTCACTATTTCTTTCAGTATGTTTTCGATATCTTGCTCTCTCTCATCTTCTGGAACCCCCATAATTCTGATGTTGGTTTGCTTGAAGTTGTCCCAGAGGTTTCTTACATTATCTTCAATTTTCTGGATTCTCTTGCCTTCTAGCTTCTGTGGAGGAGTGTCTTCTGGCTCTTTATGTTCCAAATCTTTGACTTGATTCTTGCGATCTTCCCTTCTGTTTTTAGGACTCTGTAGAATATTTTTTATTTCAGACAATGTATTCTTTATTTCTTGTTGATCCCTTATCATTTCTTGTTGACTCCTTATTAATTCTAGTTGATCTCTTTTCATATCCTCATAGGCCTTATCCATCTTTTCTAGGAAATTCTTGAAAAACCTTATAAGCGTAGATTTGAACTCTATATCCAGACGCTTTTTGTCCTCCATTTCTTTCGTTTGTGATCTATTTTGTTGTCGCATTTCGCAGTTACAGATGGGACGGGGTTTCAGGGTGGAGCCTGCAGCTTTGGCTTCCGTCAGCCCCGCCCTATGCGGGTCCTTCAGTGCTCGCTGCTGGCGCCTCTGAGAGAAAGGTGCCCTCGATTTTCGCCTGCTGCCAAACAGTCTATGCTCTCCCACAATGAGCCCGGTATTGGGGTTCAGTTCAGTTGGAAGTGGAGTTGGAGGTGATGTTCACAGCAGTCTGGAGCCCCAGTCTCCTTCCCGTCAGGGCAATCCCGCGGCACAGCCGACCGTCCCTTCTCTGGGGGCAGTGTGTGTGCCTCCGGGACCTCCTTTCTCCGCTACTCCGGGGTTCCGACTTACAGCCCAGCTCCCTATGGCTGAGCCTGAGTTCAGAGCAGTCAGGGGCCCAGCACAGTTGGAGTTTTATCTCCTTTCCGCTAGGGAACGCCCGCCAGGCACTCGGCCTCCCTCCTCTTCGGCTCCGTCCTCTCCGCGCGCCGCGTGTCTCCGTACCTTAGGCTTTTACAGCTCCTCCGTGCTTCCTTCTGGTTTTCTCCTTGCTTCTTGTTGTAGGATTTCCAGTCAGTCGACTTTCCTGTAGTTCTGGGTAATGTCCATTTTATATTTTAGTTGTATTTTATTAAAATTGTTGTGTGCGGCTGCGGCTAATTGCCTACCCGAGCAGCCATCTTGGATTCCTCCAGGTATAAGTTTTTATATGGACATCTTCCATTTCTCTAGGAGTAAATGACTCAGTCATGTGATAGATGTACATATAACTTTGTAAAATCCTATCGAATCATGCCCTGGCCATTGTGACTCAGAGGTCAGAGCTTCGGACTGGGCACCAAAGGGTTGTGGATTTTATCCCTGGTCAAGGACATGTACCTGGATTCCATCCCAGTCAGAGCACATGGGCTAGATTCCTGCAAAAGAACCCAAGGTAGTAATTATTTTCTAATTTTCTGACATGTATGATAAAAATTTCTTTTTATATTTGGGCATATGTGTTGCATTTTCAGGATTAAAACTATATAATATATTATGTTAATATATGATACATCTATTTAGCTCTTGCAAACCTTTCAACTTTCTCCAATTTCATGTTAAACTGAAAAGATAAACTTAAAATATATATATATTTTATTGATTTTTTATAGAGAGAAAGAGAGAGGGATAGAGAGTTAGAAACATCGATGAGAGAGAAACATTGATCAGCTGCCTCTTGCACACCCCCCACTGGGGATATGCCCGCAACCAAGGTACAGGCCCTTGACTGGAATCGAACCTGGGACCTTTCAGTCCGCAGGCCGACGCTCTATCCACTGAGCCAAACCAGTTTTGGCTGAAAAGATAAATTTAAGTAGCATATTTATTTTGACATTTGAAGAGGGTCAAGTATACAAATGCTCTCACTTAGTGTGAACTGATGAAGTGAAAACTTAAGGAAAGAAGATAGTATTGCAGAAAAAGCATTATACCCATGCTAGGAAATGTGAATTGCATTTCCAAGTTTTAAATTTTCTATGACATTAAAGAGTTGTCTGACCTCTTTGGACCCTATCTGAAAATTAAATGAGTAATTCTTTTAAAATCGTATTGGCATAAAAATATTTTCTTTATACCTTTACATATACCTTGAAATCAAATTTATTTTACATTTAAAGTTCTTATTATACTGGTTTAGTCAATGTAAAATACAGTATCTATCTTATCCAAATTAGTTTCAATCATTAATTAAAGATACAAATTATGAGGCGTCAACGTTCTGACAATTAATTACTATAAAACATTAATATAATTCAAAAGCCTACTATGGAGGTTTATAAAAATATTTCAACTTCTTTGAAAGAATAAGAAGACAGATTTTAAAGGTAAGTGGAAAATATTTTCATTAATATTAATTGCTGGATAAGTTTAAATATTAATATTGTAGTTTCATTTTCTCTATATTTTTGAAGCAAGATTTATCATGAGATATAACCTTGGGAAGTATTAATACTAAGTAGCTAAAAACTAAGCAGGAGCCAAAATGTTGACAGTATTGCAAACTAGAGAGGGAAGGTGCTCCCTGTGCTTTTGTTTGCAAGTACAGTTATTACATGTTATATTTGTAAATCAAGTACATATAACTTTGTAAAAAAAAAACTACTAATGTTTCTCTGAAACAGGCAAATTGAAAATAATTTTAAAAACCTAAAACCAATATCCATTGAGGAAAACAATGAATCCAAAATAGACTACTACACAGCATTTCATATTAAATCACAACATTATAACTACCATTTTAGAACAGTAACTTACATTTTAATTTTTATATATTTAAAAACCTAAATCTGACTATGGGAATTGCTTATGCAAATGTACAGAGATAGTTTATAATTAATGCAGAGAAAAGTGAAAGAAAGTTTTGAGAATCAGATTGCATGCTATTGTTAGCAACTTCAAAGTATACTATTATGATACAATTACACAATTTTTCCTTCATTAGACCTTCTTCTCCCAAAATAGATTTAAAGAATGAAGGTGACAGTGATTTCTTCTTTCAGATGTGAAGAAAAAAGGAGTAAAGGAAAAGGGCCTCTTCCAAGCTTAGTTTCCTTCAAAGAATTTTTTTTCTAAATACCTGCTTAGTATTCAATATCTCTTCTACCTCTATTTGTAAGGAATCTGGGAAATATAGGTTTTAAATGGACTCACATAATAAAAAAATACAAACAGTTTGCCCTATCCGATTTGGCTCAGTGGACAGAATGTCAGCCTGTAGACCAAAGGGTACCAGGTTCAATTCTGGTCAAGGCAACATACCTCAGTTGCAGGCTCCTCCCAGCCTTGACCAGAATTATGAACAACAAATACACATCTATCAACAAGTGAATCTAAAAATCAAGTGAATAAAAAATCTGATGACCAGAATAAATTGGTGAATATAATAGAATCAGGGCAAAGAAAGGGAGTAGACAATTCTAGGGGGAAAAGGGGTGTGGGGGGTACAGGTAGAGACTAGACAAAAATTTTATACCTATGGATGAGGACAGTGGGGGGGGGTGGTTAAGGGCAGAGGATGGGGTGGGAACTGGATGGAGGGGAGCTATGGGTGGGGGAAAGAGGAACAATTGTAATAATCTGAACAATAAAGATTTATTTTAAAAAAACAACTAAGACCAAATAAAAGACGTAAAGAGAACACATATTCCAAGGAGTCTAGATATTATAAACTTGAGGCTTTGGAGACTTGAAAGACATGAGAGTGAGTAAAGAAAATGCCTGGTTAGGGAGTCTATACAGATTTTAACAATTTTAAAAAATAAACATAGTCATAGATTTATGTTAAAAATAGCCAACAAAAAAAAAAAAAATAGTATCTTCTATACTAATAAAAAAGAAAGATGCAAATTGACTGCACAATCGTGATGCCCACCAGCCAACCAGGAGTGAGTATGCAAATTAACCCAACAAAGATGGCCACCCCACACTCCAAGGGAACCCCCACCCTGATCTGGGACACCCTTCAGGGCAAACCAGCTGGTCCCCACCCATGCACCAGGCCTCTATCCTACCTAATAAAAGAATAAGAGTAATATGCAAATGGACTGTCACTCCAATACACAAGATGGCTGCCCCCATGTGGTCAAAGATCCTGTCCCCATGTGGACACAAGATGGCCACCACAAGATGGCCGGCAGAGGAGGACAGTTGAGAGGAACAGATCTGTAAGGGAGGGCAGTTGTGGGTGATCAGGACAGCAGGAGAGGGCATTTGGAGGGACCAGGCCTACAAGGGAGGGCAGTTGGGGGCAATCAAGCTTGCAGGGGAGGGAAGTTAGGGGTGACCAGGCTGGCAGCGGAGGGAAGTTGGGGGTGGCCAGGCCTGCAGGGAAGGGCAGTTGGGGGGGGACCCAGGCCTGCAGGGAAAAGCAGTGGGGGGGATCAGGCCTGCAGGGAGGGCAGTTAGGGGTGACCAGGTCTGCAGGGGAGGGCAGGTAGGGGCAAACAAGCTGCCAGGGGAGCAGTTGGAAACCAGGAGTCCTGGATAGGAGAGGGTGCAGGCTGGGCTGAGGGATACCCCTGCTCTCCTGCATGAATTTCGTGCTCTGGGCCTCTAGTTAATAAAATAAGTATACAAGTCATAGCCTGGGAAAATGTTTGCAAATCCTTTATCTCATGAAGAACTTGTATCTAGAATATGTAAACAACTCCTACCACTCAATGTGAAAAACAACCTCTCAAAATGGGCAAAAGATTTGAATAGAACCTTCATTAAAAATATATACATTATCAATAAGCATTGGAAAAGGTACTCAGTGTCAGGAAACAAGTTAAAACCACAGTGGTCACTATCTTCTCCAAACTCTATTCTTGCCTCAATCTACTCCAATCAGGATTCCAGCTCTGCCCTCCACTGAAAATGCTCTTGTTAGGATGGTCAATGTTTCCAAAGTGTTTAACTGTTCTGTGTCCCTGCTTCTCTTTTTCCCAGAATTCCAAGGAGTTATTCATTCCTCCAAACCTGAAACATTTTCTTCTCTTTGTTCTTCTTTTTATAACACTTTCTTCAATGAAGTGAGAAATCCTATATCCAACCTCCATTTAGATGTTTCCTAGGCAGCTCACACTGACATGGTCCTGATTTTCTGCTCCCTACCAACTTTACTATCTCTGTTGATAAGATAACTCTCTACCCTGTTGCTCAGGCAGAAAAGCAAAAATAATCCTTAATTTTCCCCCCTTTTTATTTATTTTTAAATCATTACCCATGATGAACTACCAAGTCATCAGCAAATTCAATAGGGTTAGCCTTCCAAAAGAGAAAAAGAAAACACTATATTGAGTCTGATTAGCTTTATTTAACAGCATCCCAGTTCTATTCATCATTTTCTTTGCTGGGCTATTAAATTATCTTTCAAACTGTCTTTTTGCTCCCCGCTTTTGCTCCCCTAGAGTCCAATCTCCAAGTAACATTGGGGAGAGATCATTAAAACCTGAATTATTTAGTCATTCTTTTCCTGCCTCCTACCAATGGCTGCACTGCTTTTAGAATAAAGTCCGAGCTCCTTAATGTAACTTGTAGTGTTAAAACAATTTGGTTCCTGAATATTCCTATTCTTCCTTAAATACCATTCTTGCTCTAATACTCTTCTCCTCAACTTACTAGTTAGTGATTTACATATTCTTCTCTCTCTCTCTGAAATTCTCTAACCATACTTTCTGATGTATAGCTGCTTCCTTCTATCATTTTAGGTTTCAGCTTTCCTAATCAACCAATCTAGAGGTTCTCTTCTTACCTACAGATTCAAATTTATTCTTTTGAAATATATTTTTATTGATATCAGAGAGGAAGGGAGAGGCAGAGATAGAAACATCAATGTTGAGAGAGAATCATTCATTGGCTGCTTCTTGCACATCCCCAATGGGGATCGAGCCAACAACCAGGGCATGTGCCCTGACCAGGAATCAAACCGTGACCCTCTAGTTCATAGATCAATGCTCAACCACTGAGCCACACCGGTTGGGCTCAAATTTATTTTCTTAAGGTCTGGGTTAATCATTTGTTTGCTTTTTATTGTTTATCCCTCTACACCTGAATGCATGTGAATATAAGTAAAATAAGAACAAGGATTTTGCTATCTTTATTTGCCAGTGTATCCCCAGTGCCAAAAATCCATGTTCAGTGAATGGTAACTAAATTATTGTATTACACAGAAATCATCTTTGAAACAGTTGTTCCAATATAAGATTTTCTTTATTCAGTTACTTTTCTGCAACGTGGTATGAACAAAGATGTAAATGGAGAATAAATACTGTAGAGCAAAAAAAAAAAAAAAAAAAAAAAAAAAAATTAAAACCTGACCATGTGAAATTAAATTAGCTCAGATTTTAAAATAGGGAAAATGGAAATAAAAGATAATGACATTTTAGTTTATTTGGGAGGACTTAAAGTAGAAATGTAATTTCACCTCTAATAGTTTCTGTCATATGCTCTGGTGTTTTGTCTAATTAGCTGTGTTAACAGGAAACTAAATTTTTAATACTTACTGCATAAATTTGTACTGAAGGGGATAAATTAAGTTTGGGCAGCAATTCAAGCTGCTGAAGAAAAGCAATTTGTAAGCACATTATTTAGGTTTTCAAATTTAGAATACAATGAATCTCAGTCCATGCTCAGGATCCAGAGAAGAACATACAGGAAGAATACTTTCGAGAAAAAAAAAAAAATCTCCCTTTCTATTTAGCTGCAAGTTTTGCAAATGAAAAAAGTGTCTGTATTTTGTAATATTTATTGGGAGGTATAATATTTCATAAGGAAAACTGCTCATTCAGGTAGGCTAAGTAACCATGGAAGTATGGGTTATTTTACTGGTTTAAAAGGAATCAGATGTACTTACTGATATGTAATGATTGAGAAGGTATTTTCCTTCCCATTGAAATTTCTGAATATTTTTTAATAAAGATTATTTAATTGCTTATAATGTTAGGTTAAGCTTTATAGGTAGATCTTGAGAGGTTATGAATACTTGGAAAGTAGCTAATTGCTCACTATCCTAATGGAAATATTGTCATTTCTATTGTTATCTCTATAGCCTGAAAGAAAAGAGAACTGTTTCTATTTAGCTTTAATTATCTTGCCATCTCACTGTTAGCACCTGGGGTCCCATATCTGTTTATCTGAGGTTATATCACATTGTTTCTTTGTTTTTGTTTTTTTTTTATCTCACCTAGAATATGAGTTGAAAACAGAAAAACAAACAAACAAACAAACAAAAAAACCCTAACAAAATAATATGGAGCATTTGACAGATTTGAAGAAAATTATAAAGATTAAATAACCATTTGTCATGAGAATTAAAGAGATCATTTAAGATATACAAACAGCTGAAAAAGAATAACAAAACACCATGATGGATCTTGTCTCTGTTTTATCATTCTGCCCAACTCAGGGGGAGGGAGGATGGGAGGAGAAAAACTTCTACTTTTCTTGCCCAAATACTTGGCATAATTATCAGCGGCTTGATCAATTCGCACCATTTTAAACTAAATTCTTATTTCTCATTTATTTGCTTTTAATTTGATTTTCTTTACTGAGGATCGCTTTTTGGTGTTGATTTTCTGTGCTCTTAACTGAGTGGTGAGTCCAGATTTCTATCACGTAGGTGCAGCTTTCTGCAGTGGAACAGCCTATCAGCGCTGGGTGGCTGCCTGTCCTGGTTTATCTGGAATGAGTGATTTTCCAGGACACAACTTAAATGCTAAATATTGGAAGGTCTGGGACAGTTGCTTCCCCTAGCACTGAGAAAGAGAAAGCATAGATGTAGGTCATTAAAAACATGAAATCAAACAGAAGCTAAGGTGCCCTTAAAAGTTTGTGTCTGTTTATCTGTACTTTCACCTGTCAGCCTATTTCTGATATAAAAATTCCATCTAAATTTTAGGATATTTCTAAATGAAATTGTGAAGATTTAAAGTTTTGCCAACCTAAAAGCAACGAGCAATATCAAAAAGGAAATGTTCTAAAACTGACAGAACTGAACTGGTAGCCACAGCGCTCTATGCAATACAAATTAGTTTGAAATCTTCCTCTCATGGTTTTCAGACTTTCAAAGTCTTAGTGAATTCAGCCAAAACTATCTTTATAGTCAGCATTCTTCTACTTGCCATCCTCTCCATATACTTTATTGCATTTACAATTTACTAGATATTTTATTAGCTCTCAAGAATGGGTTCTCGTTGCCTGAGATTGAGGAAATCATTCCCTGTCCAGATTCCTGGACACCACCTTTCCCATTTTCCTTTGCATATGTCCTTCTAAAACTCCTTCTCAAGACACTTCAATGTTGGGATTTCCAAACCCTCTATACTTTTCCCTTTTCTTCCTTTTCTTTCCTTATACTATCTTTCCTTTCCCTTCTCTACACCTTCTTTGCTCATCTTTTTTCTCTTCTTAGAAAAGGTGATCTTAGATCATACTTAGGAGGCGACTCAAGTTTATATCACTAGTTCAGATGTCTTTTCTTAGCCTCCCCCCCCCACACACACACTCACACTTGCTACTGCCCCTATGCAACCAACTTCATTCGTTCTTCAATATTAATATGTCAAAATCTACATGGCGCCTTATCCAACAACCCTTGCTACGAAGGTTCTTTTTTCCTGACTTGCCATTTCAGAGCATGGCACCATCTTTTCCCAAAGCCAAAAAATGAGACTTATCTTTTCTCTCATCCCTATCTAGTCTACAATTCTGATCAATTTTAAACTTTTTAAGCTTTATATGTCTTTCCATCAGTTTGAGCAGACTATCATCATCGCTCACCTAGATTACTGCGATGAGCTGCAATTTGTCTTCCTATTGATCAATGACCTTGTCCTTCCTTCAATAAATTCTACACACTGCAGCCAGTGCTTTCTAAACAATGAATCTTATGTCATTCCCAAACTAGAATCCTCCAAGGTTTAAGTACAAATTCCTTAGCATAAATTACCCAGACTTTCATAATCTGTCACCTATTTACCTGTCCAGTCCTTTTCCTGAATCCTCATCAACTCCCTCACCAGCCCTCCCACTCTTCAGATGTCTGGTCTGACCAGAGTAAGCTGCTTCTAGTTCCCTGGAAAGTATTTGGGTGTGCCATCTCTCTTCCAGGAGTACCTTCCCTGACTGGCTAATACTTTTCATCCTTTAAGGTTCATTTCATGCATCACATTCCCAAGGAGTTATATTAATTTTCTCTATTATGTAATAAAGAAACTGTGCATGCCTCCTACATAAGCATTTGTCTCAGTTTACTATTTTTGTTAACTCATTTGTCTTTCTCAATAAACTAGAAACTCCTTGTGAACACAGACATGAATTATTTATTTTTCTACTTTCAGCTTCTAACACTGGAGGTAGTGCATACTAGGTGTTTGGAAAAAGTTAAATCAATATCTGTGAATCATAAAAGCAAAGAGCAAACATGACTTTTTAAGATAATTAATACAGCTTTTACCATTCTATGAAATCCTAAGGATAATCCTGCTTTTCTTCTTATTCTACCAAAAATCAAGACAATATTCTTAGTCTTCAGATTCAAAATGCTAAACTGGGCATAATACAACTTGTCTTGTAAGACAGTTAGAAAAGTTAGAAACAATGCATGTCAGATAACACACAGTAAATGTTGAATTGATTATTATAATTGTGATAGCAGCCATGGCAGTTTAGTGTCCCAACAGCAACAGCAGCAGCTGTAATTCTACCACAAAACTGAATTCTCCTGCTTTTTGAATAGAATCTGTGGGAGAGAATAAGAGCTATGAAACTCCTTGAGTGCAGGCGAGACCATATTATAAAACTTGTAATACAATAAGAGCACCAAGTTGTAGGTCTATCATAATAAAAGATATAGATTCACATTTAGATTTTTTTTCATGTCCAAAATGATTATAGTCTTGTATTGTCAGTCTCAAAGTAAAGCACATGTACTGTCAGGACTATATTGACAAGTGCAGAGAGAATGGGAATCCATAGGATTGATTTGTTATTGATTCTTAGAATCTCAATTTTCCCTGAAGACTAAATTAAAAAGATTTCATGGGTAATCATACCATTATATTACCATCCAGGAGAATGTCAAATGTGAATGAATGATTATGATATTCATATTAGCTTTATGCTTACCTAGGTTTTTTTCAAGCTAAGCTCATTAATCTTCTAAACCTTGGCCTTTGTGTTTACACTCTGCTTATGATAGTGACAATTGTCTTTAAGTGATTGCAAGCAAGGCTTATTTTACTTTAGTATTCAACATGTCCTATTCACAAATTTTAAAAAAAGCAAAATAGCATGAAAATAGAAATGAAAGGATATGAGATATCAGAGGGAAAAGTAGCTACTCTCAGATAGTTCACTGGAGAATTGCTGATGAATAGCATTTGAATTTGATCTTGAAGGATGAGAAGAGTATCCTTGAGAAGCAGACACCAAAATGGGACTATTCATGCTAGTGAGTTACTGGGGGAAATAAGATAAAGAGTGAAGATGCAAAATCAGACTACTTGAGTGTCCCAATACCTTTTCATAGGAGAGAGGAAGAGCTCCAGACCACAGCATAGTTCTGAGAAATTCTCAGGCAGTATGGTTGTTCTCAAACTAAAGTTGCCTATTTGAGAAATACTGTATAGGGCAGAAATGGGCTAGTAACTATAACCTGCTGTGGTCAGTCACTGGTCAGGATAGCCCCAGTGGAAGTGTGGCCTCAGCATTCACAGGGCTGGCTCCTACAACTAGGGGCTAACTCTGCCCCCTGTAGCAGGCTGTCTTAAAGAGATATGAATAGCACAACTCTTTGGCTACCGTAAGAAATAAAGGTGATCAGGTACAGGAAAAGATATCTATGACAAATGGCAAGATCAGATTGTGTGGAATATAGTACATGACAGATAGTGATGGCAATAAATTTGAAAAAATAGCCTGGATCTAAAATTAAATAATCTTAACTGATAAAATGGAGAGTTTAGATTTAATAATCTTTCATAATAGTGATTCACTTTATCCATTGGTTCTGATTTTCCTCAGCACTTGCCTATGCCACACACATTTATATATTTAACACATGATGCTTTCTCCCACACCTCATCCCTGTCCCTCTGTTTGTTTTAATTCTTCCTCCTCTTTTTACTGTTCTTCATGTTTTCCTTTGCTTGTTCCTTCCATTCCCATCTTGTTCTTACAGTTTCTGAGCAATCCAGAACCACAGAACTATAGTTTTATTCATCAAGAAAGCCCTATTTGAGGCACCCTTTTAAGATAAATTCATTCAGTTTGGGAGGCTAACTCTTGCCTAATAAATATAAAATTTCCTTGCATATCTTGGCCAAAATTATTAAATATGATGGCTAAATAAACACTCAGAAGACCTGAGGCTTACAATGAGGTCAGTAAACTTGAGAAGCTGATGATGAGCGACAAATTGGCCAAACTCCAGACCAAACAGTGGGGGTGTAAGGTAAATAACTTCCATCTGCTTGTGGAATGCAGGTCTCACCAGCTGAAAGAGGTATTGAGGCATGTTGTGAAGCTACAGCAAGCATGTTTATTGCTATAGGGTTGAGCCACTTTGAAAAATCTATTTTACTTCTTAGAAAATCAAATCTAACACCTTTACCTGCAGAGAGGAAGGGTACAGGAATAAAGTGGATTTTTAATTTTTTTATTTATTTTTTTAATAATGCGGGCCTGATACTTGATTCCCTGGTTGGCTTGAGATGGGCAGTAAAGACCCATTCAGTTGGTGATACCTGTAAAATGTGATTGCATTAATATTGGAAGTATTACTGTGCTTTGAGATGATTGCTAAAATTGTTTTAAAAGTCTTCATGCTTAACCAAAATGCTCTTTATGTTTTCTGATGTGGAGATTGTTACCACTGTTATTACTGTTTTGATAGGGATTTTGCTTTCATTGCATTAGCAGTTAATACAAAGGAAGGTTTCAGAAACTTTTAAGTGTTTGTAAACCTTTTAATTGACTACTTTTTATTGTCTACAAAAACAAGTAATATAGTAATATAGTAATGTAGCAAACTCAAGACAGGCTGGCTGAGGTTGACTCCTCATTCAAGTGATTTGCTAAATTATCTTTTTATAAATTCTTCATTTATAAAATATGTACCATAATGATAATGACATACACAGACATACATACCAAATAGTTCTCTTGTGAGGGCTTAGTGAGTTAATAAATATAATCTTAGCACAATTCTTGGCACAATATGAGTATTTAAAATGTTAATTTTTAGTTTCTTATATAAATTTCCCTAGATAAAAATGATTATCATGTTCTCCAGACAGATTTAGTATTAATGGCTATATCTAAGGATTAAGTTTTGGAAAACTTGGCTTCTGCAATGAAACTCATAGACACAGACAACAGCATGGTGGTTACCAGAGAGAAGGGGGGGGGGGAAATAGTGAAGAGTAAAAGGGGCCAGCTATATGGTGACAGAAGATGATGGGACTTTGGGTGGTGGGCACACAATGCAATATACAGACAGAAGGAACATTAGGAGCTCTGTAAGCTGGTTATCTAACTTAGGTAGTATTAATAATGAATGCAGGTATATAACTCTTATTTCATGAGCATGAATATGCAAGAAAAGTCACAGTCATTTTTATTTTTTAACATTTCTTTAAGTCTAATCTAACTAATATTTTCCCAGGCTGATAGACAATTTTACCAGCCATTTAAAGACTCCTGACCATACCCTTACCCAAGGGTTTGTAAAGCTCTGAGAAGTCATTCCTAGCTCTGGTCTTTACATGTTCTTTAAAGTCCAGTAGCTCCTGAAATTCTAGTCATTGCTTGGGTTTCATTAGATCAATCATCAGAGATGGTGCTGGAAAGGTCATTAAAAACTACTAGAGCCCTAGCCAGTTTGACTCAGTGGATAGAGCTTCAGCCCATGGGACCCATTCAGGAGGCAACCACTTGATGTGTCTCTCTCACATCGATGTTTTTTTCTGTCTCTTCCCCTCCTTTCCACTCTCTCTAAAAATCAATAGAAAAATATCCTTATGTAAGGATTAACCAACCAACCAACCAGCCAGCCAACCAACCAAACAAACCTATCATTGGAAAAGGCATGAAGATCATATTGTTTCACCATTTTCAAATGTAAAAACAGTTTCAAACTCATATTTTCTTCAGTGGTTATAAGAAAACCTGCCCTGCCTGGTGAATCTCATATGTACAGATAGATAAAAATGTTGTAGAGAAAGGATATTCTCTACAACTTACTACTTTTAAAACATAAAATCAGATCATGTTGCTTCCTTGCTTGAAACCCTTTATAGGTTGATTACTGTTCTCAGATTAAACTGCACACTCCTTCCGACGGAACACAGGCTCTGCCCTTTGTCTACAGCCACAATTTCTGCTGTTCCCACACTAGCTCCCTATGTGTTGGCAGCCTTGAAAAAAGCCACCAAGTTCTTTCCCACGTGAGGTCTTTTTTGAGTATTGCTCCTCCCTGTGCACTATTCCCCCGGTAATGTAAAAGCCTGACTTAAATGAAGGGAAAGCCCATCTGACAATGACACCAGCACAAAGAGAGCAAAGCCAAGCCAGAGGTGACTCCTGCTGAGGTCACAGAGCACCCAGATCTGTGGTCGGCAAACTGTGGCTTGTGAGCCATATGCAGCTCTTTGGCCCCTTGAGTGTGGCTCTTCCACAAAATACCACGGCCTGGGCGAGTCTATTTTGAAGAAGTGGCGTTAAAAGAAGTTTAAGTTTAAAAAATTTGGCTCTCAAAAGAAAGTTCAATCATTGTACTGTTGATATTTGGCTCTGTTGACTAATGAGTTTCCTGACCACTGCCCCAGACCATCAGTTGCATGAGAATGGAGACCTCTGCCTGCTTTACCCACTGCGGTGCCCTGGAGTCTGGAACCTGCCCAGCATGCTGGGTGCTGGCCTTTTCCCTACAGAACCACATTTGTTACTGTGGGAGTTCCTCTCATAAAGTCTAAGTACTACATCACTACATGTTTTCAAACTACAGGATGCACAGCCACAGTTCTGTGAAGAGGACAAAAAACAGAATATCCAATACATCTTTCTAGATCATCAAGTTTATTACAAAACTTGAGAGAATTAAATACTTTAATAAGAACCCTCACAAATATGGGCACAAAGGAGAACAGGGGAGGGAAAGGGGCCCAAGAAAAATAGTCTAGTCTCTCAAGTTTCATTCAGGTGGGGCCCAGAGGTGGACTCACAGGGAGGGCAGCTTCTCCGCTCCACCCACAGGGGGCTCCAGACAGTCTTCCAGGCTCAGCAAGTATTATGGATAAGATGCTTCTGAAGGTCACGGAGATGCCCCATATCCTCTTGATGCCAATCTCAAGCAAGGAACACCTTGGCATTTTGCATGCCTCCATCATCCCCTGGACCAGGTCCTCTCACCTTGCATACAAGGGCATTTATTTCTGGTACCACCCCAACCCCCAGTTGTATGCATCCAGCTACTGGCCAACCACAATTTTAAGAAATTAGATTGGCTTGATTATTGCCCTTTATTTAGAGGATGGTATGCAGCAAAGGAATCTTGAGAGATAACGGAATACCCTCCTAGCCACCCCTTGCCAGCCCTGGCGGTGACCAGAGGAAGGCGCTGTGGTCCCAATACCTCTGCTGATGGCAGGGGAGCCCCAAGGACCATGCTGGAGGGCTGGACTGGGGGTGGGAATCCTTGACTCTGGTTGGGGTAAGGGCATGGCCATCCTTGCTTCCATACTGGTGGGGTGAGTGGGCTGCCTGGCTTCCATGCTGGCTGGATGAATGGTTGACCTTGCTCCCATGCCAGTTTGGGGAGTGGGCTTCCAGGTTTCCATGCTGGCTGGAAAAGTGACTGACCTTGTTTCCACGCTGATTTGGGGAGCGGGTTGCCTGGTTATCATGCTGGCTGGAAGAATGGTCGACCTTGTTCCCATGCTGGTTTGGGGAGTGGGCTCCCGAGTTTCCATTCTGGCTGGAAGAATGGTTGACCTTGTTCCCATGCTGGTTTGGGGAGTGGGCTCCCGAGTTTCCATTCTGGCTGGAAGAATGGTTGACCTTGCTCCCATGCTGGTTTGGGGAGTGGGCTGCTGAGTTTCCATTCTGGCTGGAAGAATGGTTGACCTTGCTCCCATGCTGGTTTGGGGAGCGGGTTGCCTGGCTTTCATGCTGGCTGGAAAAGTGACTGACCTTGTTTCCACGCTGGTTCGGGGAGCGGGTTGCCTGGTTTTCATGCTGGCTGGAAGAATGGTTGACCTTGTTCCCATGCTGGTTTGGCGAGTGGGCTGCTGAGTTTCCATTCTGGCTGGAAGAATGGTTGACCTTGCTCCCATGCTGGTTTGGGGAGTGGGCTGCTGAGTTTCCATTCTGGCTGGAAGAATGGTTGACCTTGTTCCCACGCTGGTTTGGGGAGCGGGTTGCCTGGCTTTCATGCTGGCTGGAAAAGTGACTGACCTTGTTTCCATGCTGGTTTGGGGAGCGGGTTGCCTGGCTTCCATTCTGGCTGGAAGAATGGTTGACCTTGTTTCCACGCTGGTTTGGGGAGCGGGTTGCCTGGTTTTCATGCTGGCTGGAAGAATGGTTGGCCTTGTTCCCATGCTGGTTTGGGGAGTGGGCTGCTGAGTTTCCATTCTGGCTGGAAGAATAGTTGACCTTGTTCCCACGCTGGTTTGGGGAGCGGGTTGCCTGGCTTCCATGCTGGCTGGAAAAGTGATTGACCTTGTTTCCACACTGGTTTGGGGAGTGGGCTGCAGAGTTTCCATTCTGGCTGGAAGAATGGTTGACCTTGTTCCCACACTGGTTTGGGGAGTGGGCTGCAGAGTTTCCATTCTGGCTGGAAGAATGGTTGACCGTGCTCCCACGCTGGTTTGGGGAGTGGGCTGCCGAGTTTCCATTCTGGCTGGAAGAATGGTTGACCTTGTTCCCACGCTGGTTTGGGGAGCGGGTTGCCTGGCTTTCATGCTGGCTGGAAAAGTGACTGACCTTGTTTCCACGCTGGTTTGGGGAGCGGGTTGCTGAGTTTCCATGCTGGCTAGAAGAATGGTTGACCTTGTTCCCACGCTGGTTTGGGGAGCGGGTTGCTGAGTTTCCATGCTGGCTGGAAAAGTGATTGACCTTGTTCCCACGCTGGTTTGGGGAGTGGGCTGCTGAGTTTCCATGCTGGCTGGAAGAATGGTTGACCTTGTTTCCACGCTGGTTTGGGGAGAGGGCTGCCTGGCTTCTATGCTGGCTGGAGGAATGGTTAACCTTACTCTCATTCTGGCTTTGGGAGTGGACTGCCTCACTTCCACCTTGGCTGGAGGAATGGTTGTCCTTGCGCCCATGCTCACTTGGGGACTGGGCTGCCTCGCTTCCATGCTGACTGGAGGAATGGTTGTCCGTGTTCCCATGCTGGCTTGGAGAGTGGGCTGCCTCACTTCCATGCTGGCTGGAGAAATGTTTGTCCTTGCTTCCATGTTGGCTGTGGGACTGCCCTTCTGTCTTGATGTTTGAACCTCCTGGGTTGGGGAAAGACTTAAGTTGGGGTCTGTGGAGGGGCAAGGCCTTACCCTGATCTTTCCTCCCCAAATCTTGCTTTTCATGGCATGTAAGATTAGGTATGTACCCATAATATTATTATATTTTCTTCCTCTTACTGACTCGTGTATTTTATCCTGCTCAAACCCCAGATTCTTCATTATTTCTGTTACCTGGGGGTCCAAGTCACCCCAAGGTGGCTCATGATAGGGGCACAGTTTTTCTGCCTGGCCCATATTGAGCCAGTGGTCCTTCATTATATATTCTAGGGTGGGTCTTTCATTGGGGTCAAGTGTCATTAATTTTCTTATAAGACTTTTACATTCTTGAGTCAGAAAGTATGGAACACGGAAATGTCCAGTGAGTATCTTCTGCCTCTCTTCCTCAAAGGTCTTTCCTTCAAATGGCAGATGCCCCGTCACCATCTGGTAGAGCACTACTCCCAGGCTCCAGACGTCCGCTTGCGGGCCATTGTAGGGTCTGAGCTGCAAGATCTCTGGGGCCATGTACGGGGCGGTGCCACAGAAGGTGCTCAGTTTCTCCCTCGTAAATTCCTTACTGAAGCCGAAGTCTATTAGTTTAACATTCATCTCCCCATCCAGAAGAATGTTCTCCGGCTTCAGGTCCCTGTGGATGATGCCCCTGTGGTGGCAGTACTGGACGGCTGATATTATTTGCCTGAACACAGTGCGGGCTTCTCCCTCATTCATATGGCCCTTACTCTCCACATACTCAAGTAAGTTCTTTCCAGGCACATACTCCAGGAAGAGATAAAATTGGTTCTGGGTGCCAATCGTCTCTAGTAACTTTATGATGTTTGGGTGATTTAAGTTTTGAAGACTATGGATTTCTTGAAAAACTCTAGAAGAGTCCTGCCGCTTCATAACTTTCACAGCGACCTTAGTGCCAGTCAAAATGTGACAGGCCAACATCACATTGGCAAAGGATCCCTTGCCAATGAAGTTCAGGAGGATGTAATCACCAATACAGGGATCCTTGTTGGCAGAGAGGGCTGCAAAGTCATTAGACATAGTGACTCAAAAAAATAAATTATAAGTAAAAAATAAAAAGCACAACACAAATAATAAAAAAAAAAAAAGAAAGAAAGAAAAAGAAATTAAAAAAAAATCGAGAAAACCAGCCAAGTAGTCAACTGCAACAGGTCACCACCAATCAGCTTCCTGGGCTCTAACAAACTAAAACCTCAGGCAGCCAGGACCTTATATAGGGGTGGTTTGCAACTCCATCACAATGGCATCTTATGAGGTCAGAGCAAGAAATGAACCAATCATGACAAGGGATAAACCACAGTGGTTTTCTCACTTTTTGGTCTCATTATTCTTTTACTTTGAAACACACACACACACACACACACACACACACACACACACACTAAAGAGTTTTTGTTTATATGGGATGTTAAGAATTAATATTCACTTTATTAGAAATGAAAACTGTAAGATGCCACAGAACATAAATTTAAAAAAATAAGAAGTTTGACTCTTCTCATGCTCAGGGTCTCAGGCTTCCATGGTCCATCAATTCCTACCAACCTTACCCAGCCCATCATGTTTGTCATCTTCATAGCACTGACCACAGTGTGGCTGATCCTTGTTTACTGTCTGTCCTTCCCACGAAGAAAGGAGCAGGACTGTAGCATTCCCTCTGTCTAGCACAATGAGTTTAATAAATATTTGTTCACCGGACTACTGAAGAGTTTTGGGGAACAAAAGAAAATATGGCCAACTACTTAAGCAAATGATTCATAAAAAAATCTGTTAAAATTTATGTTCTGTATTCACTTAACTTTTGGGGCAGATAAGATAGGAAAGAGGAGGGCTGAAGTCTGGGTTTCCAGGTATGTGGGTGCTTGGTGAGGCTGAGAAAAGGCCAACTGGTAGGAGTCTTCCTGTAAATATTATAGAAGATGATTCGTCATTCCGGTGGAGAGAGAGAGAGAGAGAGAGAGAGAGAGAGAGAGAGAGAGAGAGAGAGAGAGAGAGAGAGAGAGAGAGAGAGAGGAGAGAGATGTTGTTCCACTTATTTATGCATTCATTGATTGATTCTTGTGTGTGACCAGGGATCAAACCCACAATCTCAGTGTATTGGGCTGATGCTCAAACCAACTGAGCTACCCAGCCAGGGCTTATTTTTACACTTTAAATATACATTTCCAGATCACAGGAAGGACTTATCAGGTGACCCTAAACAGACTCTTTAGATTAATTTCTGTGTTACTTAAATGAACCATCTCTGTGGACAGAAGTGATGCTGAGGCTTGTTAAATTTACATTTATGAAAACACTGAAACTCTGGATGGAAGACATCCTGCATGGGTACAAAGGGTGAGACAGTATGTTGGGTCAAATTACACATCTTTATGGAGGCAGAAAGGGAGCAGGCAGGCTTGAGGACACATAGGGGAGCTTCTAGCACATTATGTTTCAAATTAATCTTCAAAGAAAGCTCCCCACTTTCAGTTCATTGAGTATTTTAATCACATGTATAAGTTATTATTCTAGTAATTACATTCCTTTAACATTTCTACCTGAAGTCTCAACTTCGTGTAAAGGGAATCTTTAGAGGGATTAGTCTCTGAGATTTTTCCTCTACAACACTTTAGTTTGTTAATTTTTACTTTATATCAGTGATATTCAGCTCCTAAGCATGGCAGTCTCCTTTGTTGAACTGATTGTGACCCAAATGGTATCATCTCATTAATTCTAGACAGATGTTTACAAGTTCCAGTCAAAGATTAGACTAATCTCAAAAAGGAGTAAAGAAAAAATGTCAAAGAAAGCTGCCAGTCTATGAGCTAACTGTATCCATTTATAAAAAACTAGAGGCCTTGTGAATTTCCTCAGCCCAGCCTGCATCCTCTCCTATCTGGGACCCTTTGAGGAATGTCCAACTGACTGCTTAGGTGGGATCGAGCCTAAACGGGCAGCCAGATATCCCTTTCATAATCCAGGACTGCTGGCTCCCAACGGCTTGCCTGCCTGCCTACCAGCCTGATCATCCCCTAACCACTCCCCTGCCAGCCTGATTGACACTAACTGCTCCCCTGCCAGCCCAATTGCCCCTAACTATCCTCCCTTGCCGTCTCAGTCAACCCTAACTTCCCTCCCTTGCCAGCCTGGTTGCCTCTAACTTCCCTCCTCTGCTGGCCTGGTCTCAACCCCCCTGCAGGCCTGGTCACCTCCAAATGCCCTCCCCTGCTGTCCATCTTGTGGCAGCCATCTTTGGCCACATGGGATGGGCATCTTATGTGTTGAAGTGGTGGTCAATTTGCACATTACCTGTTTATTATATAGGATGTTCTTAACAGTACCTTGAAAAATAATAGTAATCTATACTAATAATAAAGGATATGCAAATTAGGATGCCATCACGTAATGACCAATCAGGACAGGCCGCATTGGAGAGCTCTCCGCACACCTGCACCAGGGTCCATAGGGAACAGAGAGGAAGGGAGAGCAGATAGGCAGTTAGGGTGATCAGGCCAGGAGGGGAGCACAGATAGGCAGTTAGGATGATCAGGCCAGGAGGGAAGCACAGATAGGCAGTTAGGGCGATCAGGCTGGCAGTTAGGGCAATCAGGTTGGCAGGGGAGGGCAGTTAGGAGAATCAGGCCAGGAGGGCAGAGCAGTGAGGGGGATCAGGCCAGGAGGGAAGAGCAGTCAAGCAATTAGGAGGGATCAGGCTGGCAGGGGAGAAGTTAGGGGCATCAGGCAGGCAGGCAAGTGAGTGGTTAGGAGTCAGTAGTTCTGGATTATGAGAGGGATCCTGGATTGGAGATGGTGCAGGACGGGCTGAGGGACAGCGCCCCCCTGCACTCCCCCCTCCCACACACACACAAATTTCATGCACTGGGCCTGTATTATAATACATTTTCTTACATAATGATCTTTTTCAGTAAGATATGATTCAAAGATAGGACATTTAATGAAAAATTGTCAAGGCAAAAACTAAGCTTAAAAAAAAGGTTTAAGAGTTAAAACTTAATAGTTATATGTTTTTGGCAATTGGATAAAGAAGTTTTGATATAAATAAAAATGGAATATTAATTGGCAATAAAAAATAACAAAATCTTACCATTTGTTTGCTGTTCAACTGATTTTTAAAAAAATTTGTTCATGTTCTCACTTCATTGTTATTTCATAAGGATAGAGACTATGTTTTAATGCTATTTTGAATTTTTCTTCTTTTCCACTGTAGCTGTCTAAACCTCCATCTTCCTTATAGTGAGTATTCAAAGAAAACTCAATTTTTCAATGCTACTCTCCTTTCCCCCTAGGTAAGGGTACAAAGTTAAAATTGCAATACAAGACTTCAGGCAATTAAGCACCCAATGGTTTTTTGCATAAACAAGTCCAGGCCTCTTGCTCTATTGCATTCTATAAAGCCTCTGTAGCTTTTCTCTATCTCCTCTCAACTGCCATACCTCAAATTGGTCTAAATAGGGAACTGTTATCAAGCTTAAGGCACATCAATGTGATATGGAGTAAATAACTTGAAAATACTGTTTAATACCACCCCCTCCGCCCCCCCACCCCCAGCCTTCTTGGAGGTAGAACTGGTGATAAAAGTAGCAATGAGGTGCTGAAATCTGATGGCCTGAAAAAAACAAACACAAATGAAATCAAAGCTAGTTGCTAAGTCTGCAGTTCCATGCTTGGGGCTTTGTCTGAGGGCTCTATATAACTACTTTATGTCGTTGCCTTGTTTCAGACAGAAATATTTCTGTTTACTCACTTTTTACTAAGTGGCTGGCATAAACTTCAGAAAGCCATATACAGGAAGTATCTAATAGTGTGGTTCAGGTAGATATAGACCATGAGGCACAAGGTTTGCTCTTGAGTATTTCTGTGCCAAGGGCATCTTTAAATGGGCACTTGACAATCACAAGGACTTTATCCATTTCAGAGCCAATAAGTATGAGTATCAGGCAAAATTCAACACACACTGTTTTTATGCAACACAAAGAGTAGTAAATTATTTATATACCAAGAGAAAAAGGAATGCTATCATCAACTCTTCTAAGGGCTGTGTATTTAAGTCCATTTTCCTTTGGTTCCAATTCATCCTGATGGCTTAAATGTCTGGCCAGGTCCAATGTCTGAATCAGGTGAAATTATGGCTTTTTAGGGATAGCAGTTGCGGGTGCAGGAGAGAAAAATCATTTATCCCATCACTAGAATATAGTGATTTGGCACTAGAAAGGAAAGAAGTAAAACAAATGGGCCACATGTGTAACTCTCTTTAAAAAGCATTTATGTAATTTGACCTAGGGATAAAATGGTTACCATCAGATGGTTGTTTTGGAAGAATAAAGGAATGATATTAAGACCTTTATTTACTCGGCACTTTTAAGTAAAATATGCTTCAAGTCTACAGAAAATTTATAACATTTATAATGAAAAGTTCATTCATAATATAGGTCATGCCTCTGAGAAAGTTACCTAATATTTTTGTACTTCTTCAATACATTGTCACTTTGGATGCATTTGACTTTGTACAAGACAATTTTCTAATTATTAACAGGAGGAAATTATAGAGTAAATCACTAGATATCAGTGAAGACTCCTTTGAACTTTCTCTGTCCTCAGTTTAATACCATTGAGAGACATTATAGCATATAGATTATAGTATAAACTTTAGAGTCATGCAGAACTAGATTCAAACTGATTCCATTAATGCATCATTAAAAGTGACAGAAAACCACAGCAATAAAAGGAAATTTGTTCACATAATTAAAAATTTCCAGCATAAATGAAGTTTTGCACCTTTTAACTAACATCTCCCATTTTCTCCATCCCTCACCCTCCACCCCTGGCAACAATCTTTCCATTTCTACACTTATAAGTTTTACTTTTTTAAATTATACATATAAGTGACATCACATGTCATGTATCCTTCTCTGTGACTTATTTTACTTGGCATAATGCTCTCCAGAGTCAGCCATGTCATTGCAAATGGCATAGATCTTAAATGTTCTAACCATAAAAAACAGTAACTGTTAATTAGCCTGATTGTGGAAACCATTTCACAGTGCATATACTATATGAATGTGAAAACATCACCTTAAGTATATACATTTTTTTAAATTTGTCAATTATACCTCAATAAAGCTGGGAAAAAAAGAGTTCCAGGGAAATCTGGATTCAAGTGGATCTGAATTCAGGAAGGAAATAGTTTTATCAGGACTGAATTTGTCCACCTCTTGGCATCATTTTCTCTCTTCATGCTGTGACTTCATTGATTTGGTGGAAAATGGATACAGCTCCACATTCTCTCAGGTTACATTCTAGCCTAGAAGATCATAGGCTTGTAGAATAGAGCTTGAAAAACTCTAGTCTACATGACCTGAACATTGCGGGATATTATTGGAGGTGACATGAGTTGATTCATTTTCCCCCTAAAATCATTTTCTAACTATGTAATCTCAGGCAACTTACTTAACCCATCCAAGTCTCAATTTCAATTGTAAAAGGGTTATCTCAATTATGACTACTTTTTAAGGTGTCCTGAGATTTAAATAAAATTTTGAAAACAGTTTCTAATGCTCTTGGCAGAATGCATGACAAATAATAAATAGGGAATAAAACTGCTGAAAAATGTTTCATAAAGAGCCAGGAGTAGAAAAATGTGGTCCTAATCACATCCCCTGATCATTGAGACTGGTGATCTCTCTAAAGCAAAACCATATTTCTGTGACAAAAATGTATTTGAAAGTGTGTGATCAGTGCATACAATAGCTTAAACTTGCCAAAGAAAATTACACCAGCATTTATGAAAGATGTACCATGTTTGGTAGAGAAAAGGGGACAAAAATCCATATCCCTGTAACATGAAAATTCATCCTTTCTTTTAATCCTTCTGCCTACAGAGGAAAAGAAGAGATTCAAGGACAAAAACATAACTTTATGCATATGCATCACTTTAATACAGAAAATTGGTGAGATTTCCCAGTATCTGGCAGTGATCTTCAAACTGATGGCTCAAAGTTTACCCACCGGACTGCAATGATGGATAGGGGAGGGAGAATAGATAAAGAAAGGGAAATATGGAGGATGAGAGAATAAAACAAAGATATGTGCATTTATTATTCCACACTGGCAAGTGAAGGAGGAGCTCCTGATCTCCTTGAAAACATGCAAATGACCTTATCCTGATTCTCTTGTAAGCAACATGGATTTGGATTAGGAAAATAGTTGAAAGTGGAGGACTGATTCCAAAAACTCTGTTTCTAATGGTCCATATTTTCTGGAGACTATGGGGCTGAAATATGGTGGTTCCCTCATTACTTCAGCTATACCCACTCTCATGTGAACCATGCCCAGCACTGACCAGTGGTTAACCTGAGAAGAGGCGGTGAAGGATTAAAGAAAACAGACAAGAGAATATAGTTGGGGCTAGGTAGGATTACTGTGCCTAGATGAGGAAACAGTGACCCAGCCTGTAGGCTGAAGCTTTATTTTATAGTCATATCATACAAAGCAAAGCAAGGGGACTGGTCAACATTTTTACAATGTTCTTGTGAGTTTCCAATCTGTTGTGTTATTCAAGCCTTGTTTTGGCAGCACTTTCTGCACCTCCTACAGAACAGGGAGGACGATAAGGTCAAGCTTAATTGTGCAAGGAGGGCTCTGCCCTTCAAGCTGGGACTTATATGTGGCTTTGCCAAGGTCAGTCCAAGACTTGACCCTATAGCCACTTCCTACATATATAGTAAAGACAGTACAAAAAAAGCACAGCAGGGCAAGGTGGTTGATGAGCTATGTGATGGGCTTGGCAATTATCTTCTTTGATATTTTTGTATCTGGAACATCACACAGAATATGCCTTGTTTTGAAATGACATGTATGTTTTTCCCACTGGGATATTGAATTCATCATCTTCTATAATAATAAAAGCATAATATGCAAATCAAGGGAACAGCCAAACAGCAGAACAACCGTTTGGATGATGTTCCGGATGAAGCCAGGGCTACAAGAGCCAAGGCAGCCATGGCTTCGAGAACTGAGCCTCTTGCATGCATTTTGTGCATCAGGCCTCTAGGCCTATATAATAAAAGACTAATATGGAAATCGACTGAACAGTGGAATGACTGGTTGCTATGGTATGCACTGACCACCAGGGGGCAGATGCTTAATGCAGGAGCTTCCCCCTGGTGGTGGTCCCATAGGGGGAGTGCTGTGCAGCCAAAAGCCGGGCTCATGGCTGGCAAGTGCAGTGGTGGTGGCAGGAGCCTCTCCCGCCTTCGGCAGTCGGACATCCCCCGAGGGCTCCCTGACTGTAAGAGGGTTCAAGCTGGGCAGAGGGACCCCTCCAGTGCATGATTTTCATGCACTGGGCCTCTAGTGCTATCATAATCAAACTAGTTTCTTGGTGCATGGATTCATGCACATGAAATTAATTTAGAAAAAATATTTTAATATTGCTATTCACCTTTTCTCTACATAGAAGTATCAACCAAATTCATGATCTACAATGACAGATCAAACCACATGCATGTGATTGTTGCCAGTGAGCACTTTATATGTATCATGTATGCATGAATCAACTTAGCCTTTTTAGATATATACAGTAGAAACACTTGCTTACTTAGACCTGCTTTCTGATTTAGCTAAACTTTTTCGAGCCTAGTGAAGCGCCCCAACTTCTCCTTCAGGTGATTGTCAGCAACATAGCAGTAAATATCAATACAAAACAGATTATTATTGTAGATAACACAGGGAGAACAAAAGGTAAACTATTTAACTGCAGCAGTGTTTGACTGTATTTTGCGCAGTGAGAAAACCTGAAGTCATTTTCAAGGTCCATCATTTCTTACTTCTTTTCAGTCGGGTCAAGTTTCTAAACTTTTTAAATCTCTGTCTTCTGGCTAATGAAGAGAAAATAGGATTCCACAGAATCCTATTTACCTACTCTAGGAATTCTGTGAGGAACAAATGAGAGGCACATAAAAATGCTTCACAAACATTTGGTTAAAGTGTAAAGTGTTTGCACCTGGCTATAAAGCTTGTGTTCCTGGGCTGAAGAAACTCCAAGGAGTCTAGTTGCTAGGGAGAGGAAGCCGGTGTTGCTATGTGATGTCATTACTCAGTGCCTACAGTGACCATTTCTGGGCTGGACTGGGCTGTGGGCCACATTTTGCACCTTGGGGTCTCAGCAGCATTGGCTGCGATTTGGTGGGTGTTGTTCTGGGGTTGTGGCACTTGGGGGAACAAGTGGACACAGTGTTGATTTGTTGGCACCAAGTCCGTGGTGCCATTTAGTTTTAAATGTCCAGTGCGTGTCATGGCAGCTCTTCCCCCTAGTCATCAGTGCATGTCATAGCTACTGGTTGGATGGATGGACACTTAGCCTTTTATATATAGAGTTATGGAGCAACTTGGAATTGATAATTATGAAGGATAAATTAGCGTGCACTATTGAAGGTATTTTAGTGAATGTATTTTTAGGGGAAGAAGTTCTAGAAAGAGTAGTTAAGGATTATAATCCATATGATAAACTCACCTAAATTTCAAAGCCTGGCCCAGGATTGAAATTCTACAGAATTACATTTTACCTCTTACTAATCTTGCCAGTAAACAAGAAACCCACCCACTAATGTTATAAAACTCTCAAATACACCGTTTTCTATAAAATTTAAATTTTCAACTATCCTTTAGAGTGGTTAAGAAAACATATTTTATACTTATCTCCAATTTTACCATTTTCAGTGCTTTCAGATGCTTTATTTAGATCCATACCTTTCCCCCCCCCACTAATTTTGGAGGTTTTTGCTATTAACTCTACTACTCTTTTTATTCTTTTTGGATGCTAATCATATCCATGTTAGATTCTTCAATATTGTTTTTTATCTGTCTGTGCCTCTGAGGCATTTCTCAAGTCACAGGCTTCTGTTATCTTGTGCTTAGTATATGTCCTGAGATGCAACAGTATTTTTCTGCATTTTCACTCCACTTTCAGCTTTCAGTGGTCCCTGAATGTCTGTGCCACAGAGAGGGCATTTCTTGTTTATCACTAATAGTCTGGGCTCATGGTAGTGCAGCAAGGAAGCTCTCAATTCTGTTTGCTCAGCTTCATTATTATGCAGGCCTGTGTGGAGACTTGAATATAGGGCCTTTATTATTACTTTTTCCAATTAAAGTTTACATTCAATATTATTTTGTACTAGGGACCCAGTGCATGGATTCATGTACATTAAAAGGAAATTAATTAGAAGGTGGCCGGTGGGGTGGGACTGGGTAAGATGGGCCTGACATGCCCTGGAGCTAACCTCCCGAGATCCCTCCCCCAGCATCTGTGGAATGAGTGAGGTCCCTCCAACAGCTGGGATCCCTGGCCTGCAGGGATCAGGCTGAAACTCTCTCTTTGACATCACCTTAGGGGTCCTGGAGTGTGAGAGGGCACTATGAAAAGTTGCTGTACAGGGTGTGGAACACAAACAAAATCAGATTTGGGACCAACAGTGCCCCAGCAACAGCATAACCCATGGCTGAAGGTGGAATCACACAGCCTTGTGAGGAACTGGGTTTCCTCCTCTCTGGTTTTGGAGTGCGTCATCTCAGAATCACTGTTGCCAAGTCATTGCAGCTCAGCAGCTCCTGTATTGAGGTCGTCAGTGCACATCATAGCGACTGATCGACTGGCGGAGGGACACTAAGCATATTAGCTTTTAACATATATACTAGTGGCCCAGTGCATGAAATTTGTGCATGGGGGTGGGTGGGTGGGTGGGGGTTGTTCCTCAGCCTGGCCTGCAGCCTCTCCAATCTGGGATCCTTCGAAGGATGTCCTACTGCTGGTTTACAGGGATCGGGCCGAAACCGGCAGTCAGACATCCCTCTCACAATCTGGGACTGCTGGCTCCAGCCACTCACCTGCCTACCTGCCTGATTGCCCCTAATCACTCTGCCTGTCGGCCTGCTCACCCCCAAATGCCCTGCCCCCTGCCAGCCTGCTCACCTCCAACTGCCCCCCCCCACACCCCCTACAGTTGTTATAGTTATTACAATACTACTGACTATAGTTCCTACATTATACTCTATGATATGGGGTCTTTTAAGCATTCCCGCTCCTCCTCCATTTGATGGTTAAATTCTACCTGTTCTTGGGCAGGAAGGAATTTCCTGTTCCTCCTCTAGTTGGGCTGACTTCCATTTGGTTGGATGCCAGAGCCTGGGATCAGTGCTTTTCCTGCTTTTCCCCCAGGGCAGAATGCATTTGTGTCTAGCCTTCCCTAGAAACAGTGGATCTTTTTTTTTTATTTTTTTATTTCTTTATTGATTAAGGTATTACATATGTATCCTTATCACCACATTACCCCTCTCACCCCCCATTCATGCCCTTACCCCCTGTTGTCTGTGTCCATTGGTTATGCTTATATGCATGCATATAAGTTCTTTGGTTGATCTCTCCCTCTTACCCCCACTTTCCCCTACCTTTCCTCTGAGGTTTGATGGTCTAATTTATGCTTCTTTGTCTCTGTGTCTGTTTTTGTTCATCAGTTTATGTTGTTCATTATATTCGACAAATGAGTGAGATCATGTGATATTTATCTTTCTCTGACTGGCTTATTTCACTTAGCATAATACTCTCTAGTTTAATCCATGCTGTTGCAAATGGTAAGAATGCCTTCTTTTTTACTGCAGCATGGTATTCCGTTGTGTAGATGTACCACAGGTTTTTAATCTAATCAATAGATCCTCCTGAAGCCCTATGGTTTTATTTTTTTTTAATGAGATTAGGGTCCAGAAAAGCAGTTAGTATTTTGTGTCTGTCTCAAGTGGTGGCTGATAACCACTTGCAGACCAGCATCTTGGAGGAGACACTTTCCAAATTCCCGTTCTTTTGTGGGAACTCTGGAAAAAGGTTTCACATTAGTATGGCCTCCCCTAGATCACCCAGTTATTCTAAACTGATCTGCTAGCCCTGCTTAGTGGACTTATTGCATAGCTGTAAGGATGCAAAGGGTTACATAGGGTAATAGTCTATTATAGAGGATCTAACCACTGCCATGCATGCCAGGAGGATTAAGAGCAGAGGCTTTCTATATCCTTGAGTTCAATCAAAGATGAATAAGGGGCTTACTCAACATTAACAGAATTTAGGTTATAAATTTTCAAAGTTTCTCAGCAGTATTCATTATTTTTCTTAAGAAATACTAAATGGAATTCCAAAAATCAAGAGAAAAATAACCAGAATTGTATTAATGTTATTTAACTACATATAATTCAATGTGCCACTTACTTATTCAAAAGTAAATAAAATGAAAAGGCTTGCTTTTTATAAACACAGGCTTTAAAATCTGGAGTTATGGACAATGGTTAAATGTAATAGGTGCATCCAAACTTCACTTACATAGACAAGTGGATGGTAAAATGTTTATCTTAAAATCTTAGGCTACTCTTTAGACAGAATTAGCAAGGAAAGATATCCTCCTTGAAAATTGCATAAACAAAGAAACCTGACATAAAATCAGCATATTTGTCATTTTTACTATGCTATTTATATAACATTGTAATAGTATAAATGAAATCCTGAACCATTCTAGAAATTTAGCATCCACTTGAATCATTAGTTCAAGACAGAGTATCCATTAAAAGCATTAAAATAAATTATATATAACGATATATATGTTATATATATAATTTCTAATTAGTCTGATGGGGGAGAATAAATTATTTCCCACCCCCAGTCAGGTATTTTTAGTGAGGCTCAACACCTGGTTTGCTGTCACATTCTCTCCAACCTGAATATGTTATTTTAGGTTATTCAATGAGATTTTCCAAGAAATTTAGCTTCATAATACCAACTAAAATAGTTCTCTCTATCCTATTACATCACTTTGGTAAAATATACATTACTTTTGTATAAGAAAATATCCTAATACATCACTTTGGTAAAACAGTACATTACTTTTTGTATAATTAAATTTATCTAAAACCGTGTGTGTGTGTGTGTGTGTGTGTGTGTGTGTGTGTGTGTGTTTATAGAATGCATGCTGTGGAAACCAATGCAAGATATGATAAGTCAAGACCTTAAAATGAAGATATCTAATTCAATGACAGTATTATCCACAGGAGATAATATTTTAGTTTCCCAAACTCACTGCTGTAAATTCAGCCTCTATCAAATTAAGAACATGTTAATGCATTCTGTTGGAGATTTAGGCACCTTTCAAAAATATAAAGTGATTAGCATAGAAACACTTTTTATAAAAAAAAAATAGCTTCTGAAAAAAACTGATTTATAAATTGAACAAAGTATCAGTTCCATCTCATTATTAAAGAACTAGAGGCCTGGTGCATGAAATTTGTGTAAGGGGTGGCAGGAGGAGGGGAGTCCCTCAGCCCAGCCTGCACCCCCTCAAAGTCTGGACCCCTTTGGGGATATTCACCTGCTGGTTTAGGCCTACTCCCCCTGAGGATTGGGTCTAAGCTGGTAATTGGACACCTCTCTCACAGTCTGGGATCCCTTGCTCCTTACGACCTGCCTGCTCACTGCTCCTTACTGCTTGGCTTGCTGCTCCTTACCACTGCTGCTGAAGCAGGAGAGGCTCCTGTTACCACCGCTGCACTCTCCAGCCATGAGCTCAGCTTCTGGCTGAGCAGCACTACCCTGTGGGAGTGGACTGACCACCAGGGGGCAGCTCCTGTGTTGAGCATCTGCCCTTGGTGGTCAGTGTGCATCACAGTGATCGGTTGTTCTGGTTGTTCTGCCATAATGATTGCTTAGACTTTTATTATATAGATAGCATTTTAGCACTTTATCTGCCAAGTCCTTTGTTTTAATAAAAAATGGCTTACTATTTGTGATAGATGGGAGTTCACTAGCTTGTATACAATGCTTTCAGCAGGTCCTGTGTGTTTCTTGGAGACCAGCTGAATTTCATTTTCCTTCCATTTTGGGTTATACAGTTGGAGCATCATATAATGGCCTTGCCTATATGAGCAGCAACAGATTGATTCCAGAACTGTTCCAACCATTGCTTTCAGCTTTAATTGGCCTTTATTAGTCTTTGATTGTGTTGACAAAACCCAGCTGTGAGTTTAATTATTAATGCTTCTATAAAGTCTTGGTGCTTATGATACCATCAGAGTGGGAGAAATAAGGACTGGTATTGTAACAGATTATAATTTAAAGTGATTTTCAATTTCTGGTAATAGTGGATGCCACTTTTAGACCAACAAATGATGAATTATTCTGACATAGATAATAAAATGGAGAAAAACTCTGCATATGTTACCATTATGATTTTACTATATGATTCAGAAGTTACTAATAAAAATCAGGATTAAACAAAAATGACTTCCACTGGTAATTATTGAAAAAGCCAGCATTAAATAAATCCATATAAAAACTGTATCGTTGTTACCTTAAGGTTCATATTTTACTTAACTCATTCTCTTAGGCCTGTGGAAAGATCATATTGAGGGGTGTTTGCTGCTGCTGTGATTCTAGTTGTGGTGGTTAAGATTTCAGGATAAATAATTTATCATTTTTGGGGAACTGTGACAGCTTTGAAATGTGTCACTTGGTTAGTTTGAAAATGGCATAACTCAGAATTCCCATTTCTAATTAGGGTGAGCAATAAGATTCTTGCAAGATGTAGAAGAACCAGGAAAGGAAGCAGCCATTTTTGTCATTGACCCACTTTGTTGCTGACTGACTCATCTCAAAGGCTTGAAGTAGCATTTGAAGTAGTAATTAATCTACCTTCTCTGGATTCACCTTCAGTTTTTCTGATTCCTGGGCCAAGGGTACATTTAACTCTGGAGAAAAAAAAAAAAAAGCTGCTTCTGCAGGATAACCTTTTCACTCAACAAGAATGGACAAGAGTTTCAGTTCATCCTCATGGAGTTTCAGCTCATTCTCAAGGGGTTTCAGCTCATGTTCATGATTTTCCTTTCTTAGCCTGACTGTGGAATTCAAGCTCCAATATTAGATGTTGAAACAGGCATGGTTTAAAAATTCTGCTTAGCCAGCCCTGTGACTGGGTAAGCAACAAATGTATATGTATATGTATATGTATATGTATATGTATATGTATATGTATATGTACTGTATTTTCCGGCGTATAAGACGACCGGGCGTGTAAGACGACCCCCCTAATTTTACAGTTAAAACATAGGTTTAGGCCTATAAGTCGCTGTATAAGACTACCCCCCACTTCCGAGGCAACACCAGTTCTTTTTTTAATAGACCGCCTCTCTGACTCTGGCCAATCTGAGTAGGTTTTTTTCGTTTCAAAAGTCGTCTTATACGCCGGAAAATACAGTATATGTATATGTATCCAAATAAAAAGAGTAATATGCAAATTGACCATACCTCTGCTACACCCACCATCCATGCCCACCAGCCAATCAGAGCGAGTATGCAAATAAACCCAATCAAGATGGCTACAGCCACAGAGAGCAGGAGGGAGGATTGGGTTTCCCTGGCAATGGAGGAAGCCAAGCTTTCCACCTGCCCTTTCTGGCCTAAGCCTCTACTCCAGGCTACAAAGCTTCAATTATAAAAGATAAACAAATTCCAACAGAAATGGCTGCAGCCATGGAGCTAGCAGGAGGCTTGGCTCCACTCAAGGCTACAAAGTTTCAATTATAGAATATTCATAAATCCCAGATACCAGGGCCTCTGCTTGGGTCACCAGGGGGCATGGCCAGCCTGCAAATCACCACAGGCCCCTCACCCAGACCACTCCACACCCCAAGGGAGCCCCCAACCCTGATCTGGGACACCCTTCAGGGCAAACCAACTGGCCCCCACCCATGCACTAGGCCTCTATCCTATCTAATAAAAGAATAATATGCAGATTGACCATAACTCCAACACACAAGATCAAGATAGTTGCCCCATGTGGACACAAGATGGCCACCACAAGATGGCCAGCAGGGGATGGCAGTTAGAGGTGACCAGTCCTGCAGGGGAGGGCAGTTAGGGATGACCATGATTGAAGGGGAGGGCAGTTAGGGGCAAACAGGCTGGCAGGGGAGCAGTTAGGCATCAATCAGGCTGGCAGCAGAGTGGTTAGGGGGTGATCAGGCTGGCAGGCAGAAGTAATTATGGGCAATCAGGAAGGCAGGCTGGTGAGCAGTTTGGAGTTAGCAGGATTGTGAGAGGGATATCTGATTGCCCATTTAAGCCCGATTCCACCAGGACCGGGCCTCAACTGGTAGTCGGTCATCCCTTGAAGGGTCCCAGATTGGAGAGGGTGCAGGCTGGGCTGAGGGACACCTCCCCCCTCTCCGTGCATGAATTTTGTGCACCAGTCCTCTAGTATATAGATATGCATATGTATAAAATAAATATTACTGGATCTGCTCCTCTGGCTGAACCCAGAATTCCTAACGAAGCACTGACCATAATAGAAGAATATGGAATGGACTCAATATTTACTGTGAGAAATGTGGTATTTTGTGCTGGAAGAAGGAGGGATGGCTGTATCCAGGAAGGAAAAAGAAGGGAAAGAACTGTGAGACAGTGAATGGTAAAAGTTATGTGAAATCGGCATACAATACTCTCCTGTTCTCATTTCTTTTGCATTCTGTTTGTCTCTTTATCATTCCATGAACTCAGTATATTTACTACTAACAAAATATTTTTATAGTGGAAATTTTTCATCACTTCTTTTTCTCACACCCAATAAAATACTATTTGGCAGTTAAAAACATAGTGTGATAGCCAATACTATTATTGCCTAGTTGCATAAATAGGGTACTGCCAAATAAACTAGAAGAATATCATAAACAATACAATTACAATCAACTGATTGCTAGAAGAAAATGGGCCAATGTCTTCACTGCTCTGAGGAAAAAAGAATGTTGAATCTAGAATTCTACACTTAGCCAACCTTTTCATTGAGTAAAGAGAAAAATAAAATAATTTTCAGACATGGACAAACTCAAAATTTTCCTTCATGAGAATTTTCTTTCTGAGAAAATTAATCAAGAGTGCAATCTATAAAAGCAGAAGAAATCCAAGAAAGAAGGTACATAGAATCCAAGAAACAGGGCAACTAAATCACAAGAGCAAATGAAAGAAATCAGAGGAAAGCAGCTGAGCAGTAAGCCAGAATGGATTACGGAAGTCTTAAAATGTCAAAAAAGATCCTTAGGAAAAAAGTGTACTTACTGTAACAACTAATATGATATATATATGGTAAACAATCTTAGGACTAAAATGAATTATTAGTTCTTTTGAACAAGAAAAAAGAAAGGTCACTACAAACTCCAGGAATGCAGAATAGGGAGAGTTGTACAGGAAAGTCATGAATAATTATTTCTGTGTTAGAAAGTGGTATGGATAGGAGACAAGTATGCTTTTTGGCTGCTTTGAACTTCTGAACATCATTCTCTGCTTGGAGAGTTTTTGTCTCTGAATATGTATACCCAAGTCTGAAATCCCAAACCTTCGTCTCTAGCCTTCCTTTCAGTCGTGTATATGATACAGGCTCTGCCATTGAGATACATCTTGTAAGACTTCGAGTGATCAGGTCTGACAGAGACAGTGTTCAATGAGAGAGAGATAGAAATTTAAACTTCAAGTGCCCAGAATACACAGATGTACTTCAGTGACTATGTTTTTGGGTGGAATCAGCAGGGCTTCATTAATAATATAATTTGTCAAAGTAACTCCTTACATTGCCTCTTAATATAATTTGTCAAAGTAACTCCTTACATTGCCTCTGAACATGACTGTCTGACATTGTCTGGCATAAAGTATGTAAATGAATTAATTTTCTAATTAAGCTATATATAATAGGTTTTACCATTTGGGATGGAAAAAAAAATCACTAATATAAAAATTGGTACCAACAGTGGTTTCAGGAGGCAGAGTTTGAAGAAAATGAAACCTAACAATTGGTTATTTGACAACAGTAAAAATCTCACTAATATTCAAGCATGTAACTCTGGTAACCCATAACAGACAGAAATAAAATAGTTAATTAAAAACTCAAGTGTAATTTCCTAGGATAAAGTATAGACTGAAAACAAAGCTGCTGAGGATTTGTTTTGAGTGATTATTGTCTATGAACAATATAAAGTACATAAGACTTTCTATATTGGAGAGAGGTTAAAGAAACAGATGATAAGCTCAATGTTCTAAATTACTGGCTCAAATCATGAGTAAAAAATCAAAGACTAAAAACAAGCAACCAATGAACCCAGGGACTTTACTAAAAAACTTTTTTTTTTTCAGAGAACAAGAAAAATAGGTTTATTTGGGTTACACTTATTAATTTGTGCAGTTATTCAGTGTCTGATAAGTTAATATTCAAGAAAAAATATTAATTTTTATTAAAATGTTCTATTATTTTATGTTAACAAATATTTATTTCGGCCCTCTTTTTTATTGTCTAAAGTTTTACACGTCTTGTTTTTCTCCCCGCTTAACCCACTCCCCAGCCCTTCCCACTCCAGGCAAGCTCCCACCAACCAGTGTCCATTTTGACCCAGTTATCCCACTTCTAGGACAATATCCCGAGAAACCAGAAACACCAGTCAGAAAGGATATATGCACCCCTATGTTCATAGCAGCACAAGTTACAATAGCTAAGATTTGGAAACAACCTAAGGACCCATCAGCAGATGAGTGGATTAAAAAAAACAGTGGTACATCTACACAATGGAATATTACGCTGCTATAAAAAAGAAGGAACTTTTACCATTTGCAACAGCATGGATGGAACTTGAGAGCATTATGCTAAGCAAAATAAGCTAGTTGGAGAAAGATAAGTATCATATCATCTAAAAAAAAAAACCTTAAAAATATATTTTATTGGTTTTTTACAGAGAGGAAGGGAGAGGGACAATTAGAAACATTAATGAGAGAAAAACATTGATCAGCTGCTTCCTGCACATTCCATACTGGGTATGTGCCCGCAACCAAGGTATATGCCCTTGACCAAAATAAAACCTGGGACCCTTGAGTCTGCAGGCCAACGCTCTATCCACTGAGCCAAATTGGTCAGGACCGAAAAAACTTTTTAATATTGCTTTCACAGTGCTGGAATAATTAAAAAATCAGTAATAATGTAATTTTGTAAATTGCTAAGCTATACTATTTTAATTTGAAATATTACATGGACTCTTATGGGACTATTAGAATATTTATTGTAAAAAAAAGATAGCCTGAAAATTTTAATGGAGATATGTAGGGATGACCCAGATAACCCCAAATTTCAAGCCTTTCCAGTATCTTGACAAACTAACAATTCCTTTCCTGCTTGACAAAATTGTCAATTACTTCTGTCTTTTGCTTTTTTATGTTCTCTCTGGAATTTTCGGTACATGTTTAACAAACCTATGATACCCTGTCAACAAATAACTCTTAATCAACCTTTTAAAAAGGCTCTTAAATCTGAGGATTTAAAATATGATATCAGCTCCGGTTTCACATATAAGAAAATTGGAGATCACCACTCTGTCCTAAAACAAGTAAAAAGCTGAACAAAATGAAAACATAAGAACTCTTCTTACAGCAGATGATTGGATCAAAAAACTATGGTACATCTACACAACGGAATACTATGCTGCCATAAAAAGGAAGGAATTCTTATCATTTGCAGCAACCTGGATGGAATTGGAGAACATCATGCTGAGTGAAATAAGCCAGTCAATGAAAGAGAAACACCACATGTCCTCACTCATTTATGGATAATAAAGAACACTATAAACTGATGAACCAAAAGATAGATATTAGACAGTAAAGAAACAAGCAGACTGTCAAATTACAGCGGGGAGGGTAGGGAGATCTGGGGAGATAAGAGATCAACCGAAGGACTTGTATGCATGCGTATAAGTACAACCAATGGACACAAAACTCTGGAGAGGGAGGGCATGTATGGGAGAGAGGGGGCAATGGTAAGATATTATATATACACAGATAATAATTTAAAAAATTAAAAAAATAAAAGTTAAAAAAAGTAAAAACAGTGCTGAAATAAAAAAAAAAGAACTCTTCTTAGAGCCATTAGAGAAGTAAGATAATAAGACAGAATTGGAGAGACCGACAGGCAAATACAGAGAATTACCACTTACCAGGACAAACTCATGAGCTGTGGGAACCATTTTCTGGTAGGAAAATAAGAATCATATTTGACAAATTGCTAGAGACTCAGAGTGGATAGGTCTGACAGTTAAAAACTCCAGGGAGACTCAGTAATTGGGAGCCCCTACACCTTTGTGAGTTATACTTCCAGAAATTTAAGTTTTCACAGTAAATATTAGAGAATAATGTCCTTGTGCTTCCAGCAGGTGGAGGGGAAAATGAACCATTTTGTAATACTCCTGAGCACTCTGTCCATAATAAGGCCTGACCTCAGGAGAAATTAGTTAATGAGAGTATAACCTGCTGCAATATTATCAGAGCCTAACTAGGCTGGGAGAAGAGAAATACTCAACTCTATCCTTCTCCAGCCATCCTTCCCCATCTAAGGAGGAAGAAAGAAACTGGGAAACATGTACAATTCATAATCCTTGGGCATGGGCTACTAAAGAATGAGACCTACTTATAGGACTATAGAATGCTTCCTATGCTGCCCCATCCCACCACCACATTACTAAAGGCCTACTTACAGCAATTTCTTTTACCTGGTATATCATGTATAGCTATCAAGAAAAAATTACAAGGCATAGTAAAAGGCAAAAAACACAATATGAAGGGATAAAGCATCAAAATCAGGCATGCAAGGAATGATCAGATCTGAAATGTAAAACAACTATGATTCATATGTTGATAATGGATAAGATAGATAGCATGTAAGAACAGATGGGAAATGTAATTAGAAAGATGGAAATCCCAAGAAGGAACCAAAACAACTACAACAAAAAGATAGACAAAAAACACTATAATAGAAATAAAGAATTTGATAGGTTTATTAGTACACTGGACACACCTGAGAAAAGAATCTCTGAGACTGAAGATAATAGAAACTTCTAAAACTGAAATAAAGAAAACAAAGATTAGCTGGCACTGGTTTGGCTCAGTGGATAGAGCATCGGCCTGCGGACTGAAAGGTCCAGGGTTCGATTCTGGTCAAGGGCATGTACCTTGGTTGCGGGCACATCCCCAGTAGGGGGTGTGCAAGAGGCAGCTGATCGATGACTCTCTCTCATCGATGTTTCTAACTCTCTATCCCCCTCTCTTCCTCTCTGTAAAAAATCAATAAAATATATTAAAAAAAAGAAAAAAGAAAAAAAAAGGAAACAAAGATTAAAAAAATCAAGAGCTGTGGGATTACTACAAAAGGTGTAACATATGTGTAATGGAATTAATGAAGGAGATAAAAGAGAGAAAGTACAGATGAAATACTTGAAACATTTATGACTGAGAATTTTCCTTAATTATGGCAGATACCAAACCAAGACCCAGGAAGTTCAGAGAACACCAAGCAAAATAAATGCCAAAAAATTACACCTAACCGTATAATTTTCAAACTAAAAAAAAAAATTAAAGATAATGAAAAAAAAAAAAAAATCCTGAAAGCCAGAGTAAAAACACCTATTGAAGAGCAAAGGTAAGAATTATATTTTATTATATTTGATTTCTCCTCAGGAACCATGTAAGTCAGAAGAGAGTGGAATAAAATAAAGTGTTGAGAGATAAAAAAGCCCCCCTTCCCCCACTTTTAATTCTGTACTCACCAAAATTATCTTTCAAAAGTGAAGGTGAAATAATGAATTTCGCAGGCTCCACCCTGAAACTCTGCCCCATCAGGGAAGCTGCGAAAATGCCAAGACAACGAAATAGATCACAAACGAAAGAAATGGAGGACAAAAAGCGACTGGATATAGAGTTCAAAACCACACTTATAAGGTTGTTCAAGAATCTCCTAGAAAAGGCCGATAAAATAAACGAGACCTATGAGGATATGAAAGGGACCAACTAGAAATAATAAGGGATCAACAAGAAATAAAGAATACATTGTCTGAAATAAAAAATATACAGAGTCCTAAAAATAGAATGGAAGATCGCAAGAATCAAGTCAAAGATTTGGAACATAAAGAGCCAGAAGACACTCCTCCACAGAAGCAAGAAGGCAAGAGAATCCAGAAAGTTGAAGATAATGTAAGAAAACTCTGGGACAACTTCAAGTGAACCAACATCAGAATTATGGGGGTCCCAGAAGATGAAAGAGAGCAAGATATCGAAAACATACTGAAAGAAATAGTGACAGAAAACTTCCCCCACCTGGTGAAAGAATTTGACTTACAAGTGCAGGAAGTGCACAGAACTCCAAACAAAAGAAATCCAAAGAAGACCACACCAAGACAAATCATAATTAAAATTCCAAGAGCAAAAGACAAAGAGAGAATATTAAAAGCAACAAGAGCAAAGCAGGTAGTTACCTATAAAGGAGCACCCGTCCTATACGATTGTCAGCTGATTTCTCAACAGAAACTATGCAGGCCAGACAGGAATGGCAAGAATTATTCAAGGTGATGAATAGCAAAAACCTACAGCCAAAGATAATCTATCCAGCAAAGCTATCACTCAGAATCGAAGGCCAGATAAAGAGCTTCACCAATAAAAAAGAGCTAAAGGAGCTCATCACCACCAAACCAGAATTATATGAATTGCTGAAGGGGGTTCTTTTGGAAGAGAAAAATTAAAAAAAAATCTGATGAACAATATTAATTGGTGAATATAATAGAATCAGAGGTATGGAAGGGGAGTGAACTGACGATTCTTGGGGAAAAGGGGAGATGGGGATGTGGGAAGAGACTGAACATAAACTGTGCACCTATGGATGAGGACAATGATGGGTGGGGAAAGGGCAGAGGGTGGGGTGGGAACCTGGTGGAGGGGAGCAACCGAGGGGGTGGGAAAAGAGGAACATCTGTAATAATATGAACAATAAAGATTCAAAAAAATAATTATCAGGGGGAAAGGGGTGTGGGGGGTGCGGGAAGAGACTGGATTAAAATTGTACACCTATGAATGAGGACAATGGCGGGGAGTGGGGGGGACGTAAGAGCAGAAGGTGGGGTGGGAACCAGGTGGAAGGGAGCTATGAAGGGAAAAAGGAGAAACAATTGTAATAATCTGAGCAATAAATATTTATTTTTTTTTTAAAAAGGAAAAATGATATTAATTATAGCATTAATTATATTAATAAACAATTAGTATAATAACTTTAATGTTAACTAGTAGGGGAATGGTTAAATAAATTAAGTAATCTCTATAGAAATTCATATAGTACTTAAGTGCGATTTGTATGCTCTAACTGGAAAGACTGCTAAGCCACTGTTAAGAATACAATGAATATTAAGTAGTATACACAGGGTAAGGCTAGGTTACAGTTGTTTGTATGAAAAATAATGCAATAATTAATGAATAATACAAGAATAAACCCTGTATTTCACATACTCACAAGTGTAAGCCTACTTTTATCCAACCCTGTATGAAGCATGATTCTGTTTAGGAGATATTTCTATTTCTTTCTATATAAATTACATATTTGTATAAATGCACAGAAAAAGTTTGATAGGTGCACAATGAACTTTTTAAGCAATTAAGGGTCCCTGGGAAAAAACTGAAGAGGAGTTTGGTAAAGAAAAATTCTCACTTTTTAGTCCAAATCCTATGATTATACTGTATTCATTTTATTATTGTAAATGAACTTTATAAAACTCTATAAAAATAATCAATTTTTATACTATTTTCCCATTATTATACCATTGTACTCAGAACAGTTCATAACAAATAATACCCATTAAATATTTTGGATCTAATAAATAGGAGGGAGAAAGTAGGAAGTAAAAATAAATCTTAAGAGAACACTACTTAAAATGCATATAAAAAATAGAAAAATTTAAAAAATAACAAAAAATTAGGAAAAGGCAAAACAGAGTTAAACATTATTGTATCTTGGAAATCTGCTACTGAGGGAAAAGGGATACAAATTAAAAAAAAAATCAGGTTGGGAATAAATCCTTATAATGGATGTGGGTCAAGCAGAATGAGAGATATAATTAGAGACTTATTTATAGCTTGATTTAAGAAAATTGGGGTTCTTTCCATATAAGTAATTTGAATTTATTAAAACTCTCTAATTTCTGGCCAACTAATACATATGCAAAGATTTTTCTTTCTCTAATGGTATTTTTTTCTTCAAATAAATATTTTGTTATGTAAATGAATTGAACAAAAAATATGGACATAAAATTTAGAAATTCTACACAGCAATTGGTAAAAATAAAATCATCTATTTAAAGCAGTCCTAACATGAAAAACAAATTCCAGTTTAAATTTCTATTTGTCTTGTGGGTGGGCAAGAAGAAAACGTATTTCTTAAACTTATTTTCTGCTCTTTATTTTTCTGATTCATGTTAAAATAGGTTACTCAAATCATTGATAAGCTATATATGGTTTAATAATCAAGCTAATATCCATACTATAATAGTAAGAGAGTTTGTTTAAAAGTTTAATATTCGTTTCCTTTGAGGAACACCCAAAATTCTATATTTATTTATCACTTTAAAAGTATTTTAATAGAAACTTTACTATGCAACCTAAATGGTAACCTCACCTTTCTTATCAACATTTTTAAAATAAATAAGATAAATAATAAAATACTACTTATTTCACTTATTGAGAACTTTTTAAAATTATATTTATCAAATCTCTAATATAGACTCCTAGAACAATATGGTCCAATTTGTTAGCTTAAAATTTTCTATTCTGTAAATTTTTTTAACTAAATAAAATTTATCTTAAGATTTCTAACCTTCAATTTTATCTTCTTTCTTTGTCAGGGCAATATAAAATGGAAAATTTAAAAACCACTATATAGTCAAATAGCTACCTCGTATTCAAATAAGTTCAGCTTTCCTAATCTTTTAAGATCAAGTATTTTCAATTTATAGCACCCAGTCTCCTCCTAAATATGCCTTGTATTCTTAAGACACAGGAACAGATGCTACATTATTAAACTCTTTCAATTTAAGACCATTTTAGAACACAACACTTCAATGAATTTTATCACTGATTTGATATAGTGTGTTTCTGCATCATGAAATAAATTTTTTACTTCACATCTCTCAGGCAATATTTACATCCTATCTAATGAAAGAGTAATATGCAAATTGACCATATCTCTGCCACACCCACAAACCACGCCCACCAGGAGTGAGTATACAAATTAACCCAACCAAGATGGCTATGGTCACAGAGCGAACAGGATACTTGGTTTTCCCCAGAAATGGAGGAAGCCAAACTTCCTGGCTGGCCCTGACCTCTGCTCAAGGCTACAAAGTTTTAATTATATAAGATAAATAAATCCCAGATGCCAGGACCTCTGCTTGGGTTGCCTGGGGGTGTGGCCAGCCTGCAAACCACCTTGCCCAGGCCGCCCCACGTCCCAAGGTGAACCACCCTCCCCAATCCAGGATACCCTTCAGGGTAAACCAGCTGGCCCCCACTCGTGCACCAGGCCTCTATCCTATCTAATAAAAGAGTAGTATGCAATTGACCATCATTCCAACTCACAAGATGACTGCCCCCATGTGGACACAAGATGGCCAGCAGAAAGGGCAGTTGGGAGGGATCAAGTCTGCAAGGGAGGGCAGTTAGGGGTGACCAAGTCTGTAGAGGAGGAAAGTTGGGGTGACCGGGCCTGCAGGGAAGGGCAGTTGGGGGTACCCAGGCCTGCAGAGGAGAGCAGTTAGGGGTGACCAGGCCTGCTGGGGACGGCAGCTACAGGCAATCAGGATGGCAGGGGAGCAGTTAGGGATCAATCAGGCTGGCAGCAGAGTGGTTAGGGGATGATCAGGCTGGCAGGCAAATGCAGTTAGGGGGAATCAGGAAGGCAGGCAGGTGAGCAGTTGGGAGCTAGCAGTCCTGGATTGAGAGAGATGTCTGGCTACCCTACCGGGATTGTGCCTAAATGAGCAGTGGGACATTCCTCAAGGGTCCCAGATTGGAGAGGGTGCAGGCTGGGCTGAAGGACAAACGCCCCTCCCCCCATCCATGCACGAATTTCATGCACCGGGTCTCTAGTCTTATGTATAACATTAATGGATTGTTATTTTCTTAATGTCATATGTGACATAGAATCCAAACTCATGAAGCCAATATCTTATATAGTATAGGTTAATCTATGTTTATATATATTAACCTATATATAGTATAGGTTAATCTAGAAGCCAACAATGCAATCCTCCATGACTCAGAGTTCATTGCAGGGCATAGATAAAACTCAAGGTATTTAAGCAGGAAGAGGTTTAATATAAAAAAAAATTATAATATCACTCAAAGAACTGAAGGAATTCACTCTAAGCTAGACCTCTAAGAATGATTGCAAGAATAAAAATAATAAAAAAACAATTTTGTTTACAACAGCATCAGAAAAATAAAAGGCATAGATATAACTTTAACAAAAAAGCTTTGTTATGAAAATAATATTGTGAGTGCAAAATAAAAAATATCATATCAGATCCTGGCCCCAAATTTACCTAATTGCATGAGTCAACTGCACTTGAGTTTTATCATCTAAAAATTTTGTAGCACATTCAACTCTTTTACAGAGAATAAATTTTAAGAAAAGCCACTAAAATTTTTTATTCTGTTCACCTAATTATGAAAAGTGACTTACTATGCTATATATAGCTATATCCAAAATGAGTTAAGACCATGGAGTACAGAGGAAGGTTATAATAACTAATATTATAATATATCAAGGGAAATCATTTGAAAATGATTCATAAAGCTTTTATTTTTTATTTATTTAAAAAAAATCTTTATTGTTCATATTATTACAGATGTTCCTCTTTCCCCCCCCCCTCCGCTGCTCCCCTGCACCAGGTTCCCACCCCACCCTCTGCCCTTTCCCCTCCCATCATTGTCCTCATCCATAGGTGCACAGTTTATGTTCAGTCTCTTCCCACATCCCCATCTCCCTTTTTCCCCGAGAATCGTCAGTTCACTCCCCTTCCATACCTCTGATTCTATTATATTCACCAATTAATATTGTTCATCAGATTTTTAAAAAAAAAATTTTTTGGTTTTTAGATTCACTTGTTGATAGTTACGTATTTGTTGTTCATAGTTTTTATCTTTATTTACTTTCTCTTCCAAAAGAACCCCCTTCAGCAAGTCATATAATTCTGGTTTGGTGGTGATGATTCAGAAAGCTTTTAAAACAGACAAATGGTCCCATACATACCGTTACCCATAAAAGCAACTATTTCCACTTCTGACAGCTTAGAGGTACAAGAGGAGCTGATAGAAGCCACGAGCAATTACTTGTCTTATTGTTGTACCTGCACCATTAAATCAATAAAAGACAAACCCAAAGTAGTTGCAGCAAGACACCAATTTTTCTGCTGCTTAATTTTAAACATTGGCTAAGGTGAAATACACTGCAGTTTAATTTTTCACTGCTTTTAGCAGATTCTTGTATTAAAATTCTGGTTCTTATAGCTCTACATTTAGATATTTTAATTTATTTATGTGTTCTTAAATGTTAGAGTTTGTAAGAAATCTGTCCACTTGTTCTGGGAATTTCTTCAGATATCAAATTTTGCAAATTCTCTCTCCCATAAATCAGGTACTTGGGAGTAATGCAAGTGACTTTTTTATCTCATAATTTATATATTTGGGGGAATTGAAAGCTAAATAGAACACTGAAATTTATAGATGATTTATATCTACAACATATAAGGATTATTTTCTATAGTGCTTAACATTCACCATACTCCCTTGCATATTTAAGTATTCTTTTGAGTATCATATTATATCTTTCAAAATCTGTGGTTAGGGACTATTGGTTTTACTTTCCTGTGTCCCATTAGAGCATTAAACATCACCTCAGTCTTCTGTGACTGTATATTAGAGATTGACTGTGACAAGTGGAACTATTTTCTGAGGATGATTATGTCACTCTTTATATAGGCATATGTGATTTACCATAGGGTTTCCAACCATTAAGTTAAAATTTTCTTGATTACAGCACAAGGCAACATTTAGATACTCAGTCTGAAAAGATGTTAAATGTGATAACTAATCCGACCTAATAATAGCATAATATGCAAATTAACATGTTAGGCAGCAGCAGCAGTGGCAGAGCACGTGGCTGCAGAGGCAGCAGCAGCAGGTTGGGTGTGCGGGGCGAGGTGTGCGGGGCGAGGTGTGCAGCGGTGGTGGCAGTGGCCATGGGCGTGTTGGGGCGGGCGGGGCTCACCCCACCCATCCCGCCACAGCGGGAGAGGTGGGGGGACGGGAGAGGTGGCAGTGGCCGGAGGGAAGCCCCTCGGAAGTCTTGTAGGAATACTCCTGCCACAGGTCGCTAGTCTATAATAATAGAAGGGTAATATGTTAATTAGTCCTGATGTCTTCTGGACATCATCCCGGATGTCCTTCCTGACAAAGGTGAGGCCAGTGGGAAGCCAGACAAGATCCTGGGGGCCTTGGGGCCGAGGGAAGCCAGCCCGGGGTCCCGGATGCCGGAAGGAAGCTGGTGTCAGCAGCCTGGAGAAGGAAGGTCTATTCTTGCACCAATTTTCTTGCATCAGGCCTCCAGTATGCAATATTATGGAGAAACCTCCATTCCTCTGGTTTCTTTTTTTTCCTGTGGAATGACAATGACCCTATAACCTCCAGTCTTCTTTATTCATCCCATCTTTATTCCATTCATGTAGAAGGAGTGAAGTATCTGTTGTTAATAGGCAAGGATCTGGCAGGCATTGATCCATGCTTTTTAATTAGCAGGGCTCATTTATTAAACATCCTTAAGCACTAGGAATTAGTTTTTTGTTTTGTTTTTTTCTTCTTCTTCATCCACTCAAGGCATTTTTCCCAGAACAGTATATCTACTTAGCAGACCCAAAGTCTCTTGGGTGAGTTTTAGTAAACCCTTTGGTCTGTAAACTAAAGCCACATTCTCTGATTAGCTTTATCAATATTAAAGCTGATATTTGATCTCTCTCAGTTTCTCTTCCAACTCATATTTCTCATCAAGTTCTAAGTTCAAGATGAAAAAAGGTGGGACGTATTGGTTTTCCCACAACTTAGCACCTTCACTTCTTTTCTCTCCTGTTGTTCTCTTGATGAGATTTCCAAGCACCTACCATCCTACAGCCAAGCTGTACGACTTATGATTTGTTCATTCTTCAGTATATGTCGTACAAAAAAAAAGCTTACTTTAAAAAGTCACACAAGAACTAAATAAATGAAACAATGAGAGTTCAAATAGTATGTGAAACTTAAATCAGAAATTTAATTTTAACTTAAAATTTCTTGACTTGTGAAAGAATATTGCTCCTATTTTATTTGGCATATTTATATTCTTCACTGGAACAAATAAAGTTGGGAAGCCCTATGCCCTTTATATCTGATAAACATTAAAAAGTAATCATTAATTGTGGCAAATTATTTGATGTTTTCTAAAAAGAATTATCTAAACTGGTAGTCTGCATAAAAACAAAAAGTCTGTTCCTGCAACAATACTTCTGATTAAGATAGTTTTGTTTAATAATGAAAAAAAAATCATAATTGACAATATTTTTTATTTAGTAAAATTCGCTCTGAGCTAATTAGGGATTTATTACCCATAGAAATTGTGAAAGAAAAGAGCCACATGCTAACCAGACAAGCTCAGGGAAGGCCTACGTGGCAGTCTTGCAAACCCAGAGATCAAGATAACCACAAAAGGTGGTTTGAAAATTAAATATCTAACAGGTAGGTAGTCATGTCCCAGATATTTCACCTGACAAAGACCAATTTTGATCTATTTTACTGAGCCAGTCTGCCTTTCAGAATCTAAGATAACATATCTGTGAGCTGTCTGGGTAACTTGTAACTTCCTTTTTACCCCGGACCCCTCAGGGCTCAACCAATTGCTTCGAGACATTCCCTCATTGTTATTGTTATCAAGTTAATTGTCAACTGTTAATTACGTTAGAGTATCCTGTATCCATTTCTGTAAAAGCTCATGTCCACCATTTAACCTTTTACCCTATCCCAGAGGTTTCCCCCGCTTGGCTCTGTCCCACCTCCCTAATATAGGTCTAGCAATACATTTAAAGCAATTTGTAAATACTCTAAAAAAAAAAAAAAGGAAAAAACAGAACTGTAACACTAAGCATGATGGCCAATTTTAAGTGTCAACTTAGCTGGCCAAAGTGCCCAGGTATGTGACAACCTGAAATACACATCATATGCAAAAGAGCAGAGTGTCTCTCAAGGGGAGCTAGCTTCCCCAGGCCTCAGGCCCCCACGGGGAGCTACAGGGGCTTGGTTGTTGACAGAAGGGAATTAGGAAACATCAACCATTATCAAAATCCCTACTGTCAGAATCTTATATACTTAATCTTATATTTCCTGTCTTTTAATTTATTGGTCTATTATTTTTATCTCACATATGTCAGATCTGTAACCTCACTGATAGAATATACAAATGAAAACCTTGTTCTGGCAGAAGCCGGTTTGGCTCAGTGGTAGAGCATCAGCGGACTGAAAGGTCCCAGGTTCGATTCTGGTCAAGGACATGTACCAATGTATTGTACATTGGTTGCGGGCACATCCCCGGTAAGGGGTGTGCAAGAGGCAGCTGGTTGATGTTTCTCTCTCATCGACATTTCTAGCTCTCTCTCTCTCTCTTCCTCTCTGTAAAAAATCAATAAAATATATTTTTAAAAAACAAAACAAAAAAAACCTTGTTCTGTTTAATCATGAAACATCTCTCAAAACGAAGTTCCAAAGCATCATTCTTTCTCAGTCCATCCTTCCACTCCCATGAGGTTAAAGTCGTGTTACATACTTAGTAGGTGACTCATTTCTTAAAGAGAAGCAGGAGATTATATAGTAATGTGCTGTTTTTATTTGTTTTTTAAACATAATTGACAACAGAAGAAAATGAGGACTTGTTCAGTTACAGGTGATACAAACCCAGTGTTAATTTAGTGTAAGCAAAAGAAAATAACAAAAAGTAACTTACTGGTTCTGTTAACTGAGAAAGGAGGAAGGGATGCCCTGCTACAAAAACAGCAGCCACCCACCATATTCCAATGATCGGCCTCCTAGGAGGCATACAAAACCTCCATTATATATACTTCTTCCCAAACATGTAATTCCTTTTTCAGTATTTGTTTGAAATTTTTATACAATTAGACAAGAAATGTAGAATGCATTTTCATTGTTAAAATTTGAAATATTATGGATTAAGGTAAAAATTACCACAGGTAAACCCTGCTATCTTAGATTATCACATTAATGAGTATATTTGCAGTTTTTTGTACTTTAAATGAGTATTATGCACAAACACTCAAATATTTAGAGAAATAGTGTTGATGTGTATGTGTTTTTTATAGAAGTTATATAACACATATTATGAAAATTGAAATTGCTTTCTTCTTCCCTTGGACAGTTTTCTGTGTCATTTTTAAACCTGATACATAGTATTGTATAATTTGTATATACCTTGATTTATTTGTAGTTCATTTTTCTACTACTGAAAATATAGATTATTTCCATCTTTTTACAATAGTAATATTGCAATGGAAATCTTTGTTTACTGCTTCTTGTTCTTAAGTGTGATGCTAAAACTGGGTATATAATAAGAAATAAAACTGTTGGTCATAAGACACACACTATTTTAATTTTTTTGAGATTACCTATTTCTACAACACTACCACTGTCAGAGGTGTGGAGCTCATAAGTAAAGGCTGTTCTGTGTGCAGCTAATTCTGTTTGTCTAGTCATTCAAGGGACTCTCGGGCTTTCCTGCATCATCATCATCATCACGGACTGAATTCCTTTAATTGTGCTCATCATCTCAGTGGATCTGATACAGGCAGAAAGCAATTTTCTGCTGAATTAAACAAGGTTGTAAATTCAAAGAGGATAGTTTACTCTAAAGGCTATGGGATTGCAAATCAATGTAAATAATTTACTTCAATGGCCTCTGCCTGGATTGACATTTAAGTTTGAGATATGCTTCAATGGTGTCTGAAAGCTTAAATGAAATTGTCATATAAATACTTCATATTTTCACACAGTTCTTATTTTTCTAATAATTTCACAGATTTTTGAGAGTCACCAAGACCTTTGTTTGCATTTAATGTGCAAGGACAAAGTCAATAGGAATTCTTCTTACTTGTAAGGATGAACAGAACCTTTGACAGAATTGTTTACTGTAAAAGAACACCAGTAGTGGAACAGCAAGGTTTACAGAAAACACAAACTTATTTAACCCTATGGATTTTATGTTTTTAAATGAGGGGAAATTTTGGATTTTCCCCAATGTCCATATTTTTACTTAAACAGTATTAAGGCAGAACACCTCTAAGAACGAATTTTTATCATCTTTTTACTTGTGCCATGGGTAGGAATGGATAACAAATTATTTTATAAATTAAAAAATGAATATAATAGTTTATTAAGAGTGGAGTTAGGCATAAGTTAGAAAGTCATTCTCCTTTCCCCTTCTAACCTAGGAACCCAGTTCATGTGGGGAAGGGTTAAAAGCACAGTTACTTAGTAACATTATTCTAATTTTCTTTTTACTAACTTACTCTAATATTGCCCTAAAGAACACGCATGAGCCTGGCCGACATGGCTCAGTAGTTGAATGTCAATCTGCGGACCAGGAGGTAAGGTTCAATTTCCCATAAGGACACATGTTTGGTTTGTGGGCTCAATCCCCAGTTTGGAGTGTGCAGGAGGCAGTCAATTAATGATTCTTTCTCATCACTGATGTTTCTCTCTCTCCCCCCCTTTCCCTTCCTCTCTGAAATCAATAAAAAAAAAAAAAAACAACTTTAAAATGCTAAAGATCTATTTATACAAATAAAAATTCTAGATTCTATTATATGGTTATTTTGTAATCTTAGATTAAAAAATATATATAAGGATATATATTTATTTACTTTCCAAATTAAACAAAACAGAAATATTTGAAGTAGCCAGTTTCTCAATAGAATTTAGTGATAGTACCTACATTAAAATTTAAAATAAAATTATACACAAAATTATATAAATCTATTTACTTGCATACTTTCAGGTAGGGGGAAATCTGTGTGAATTTTAGAAAGCATCATTAATCATAGAAGTTAAATTAATGATCCTTTGAATCACCTGCATGCCACCAATACTCATTCTCAAGAGTAATATACACAGGCTATATGTAAAGGTTTGATGAACCTATAGGTTAATCCTGGACTTTAGCACTTAATTCCATAGATATTTTGCTTACCTAAAATTATGCTAAAACTAGAGCCTAGTGCACTCATGGGGGGCAGGGGACTCAGCCTGGCCTGGGCCCTCTTGCAGTCTGGGAGTCCTCAGGGGATGTCTGACGGTCTAGATCCCCTCCCCTTCCATCATCGTCCCCATGCTGCTGCCAGTAGCCCTCCTCTGTGGAAGGCGACCAGCAGTCTGATCAGGGCACAGCACTGGCCGATGAGTGGCCGGCCACGCCCTCCCGATTGCCCCTCTAACACCGCCCGTCATTGCCGCCACCCTCTCCCATTGCTATCCCTTTCCTCTGCCCGCTGGTGTGCACCTTGGCTGGCCTGGCACCACCTACTCACAGTCCCCACCTCCAGCCGACTGGTCATTCTGCCGTTCTGTCAATTTGCATATTATGCTTTTATTATATAGGATGATATTTGTCATTTTGAGGACACAGTTAAAAATAATAATGAAAACAAACAAAAAATGTTTATACTACTACTAAGCCAATATTATGAAACCTGTAAAGATTATGGCAGAAAGACAGAATGCATATATTTTTCATACATTTCAGCAAAATATCTGCAAATGTGTTTTATTAGTGTTGGACTAATACATGTTAATATGCTGGCACTTTGCAGTGTCATGTTTATAACCCTATGACAATGATTTTATCACTTAAAAACCATAATCTTACCTAATTTGGAACCAACAAACCTATGAAACAGCATCTAAGCTTAGAACAGTCTTAGGTATAAACTCTGCCATGAAGAACTGTAATTCTGTCTTAACATACAAATTACAATGCTTGTGCAAATATTCTTTTTAAAAATTGAATAACCTATACTTTAAAATATACATCTTATTTGCAAAACTGCACTCCATGAAGGTGTTGAATATTCACTCTCAGGATTATGTGAAAATTGCACTTCTATAAATGGCAGGTATGAATCTCTTATTCAATAGGTGTGGATAACAGGTAACTGGGGTTCAGCTGCTTTGCTACAGACCTATTTTCTCTCCTATTCTTACAAAAACTAGTCATGTGCATTTATAATTTTTAGAGAGTTATTTTTATTGATATATTGTTACTTTTGAATACATTGAGAATAATTTTCAGAATCCAAGTTTCATAGAACTTTAATAGTCCAAGATAAATTTTACTCTTAAGTAGATTGGAAAAACTAAGAGACAGATTCATAATTTAAATATATTTGTAAAATTTCCTTTAAAAAGACTGTTCATACAATTTTAGTAACAAATTTTCTTTTAATTTTGGACTTTAGTAAAGAAGGTTATACCTAAAAGTAAAATGTACTTGGAAAATTCATGCAACTCCTTTCCCCCTATATACCACTCCCTTCCCCACCACACCCCACAACCAAAATTACATTCAATACTGTTGAGTGTTATTGTTTTTTATGTTCAGTATGTATTTTATAAAACATGTATTATTGTTATAAAAATTATATAGCAATTATTACTTCAACAGTAGTATTGGAAATCTATGGATTAGTTACTAGCATATTACAACGATTTCGTGTTTTTAGTGGGTAGACAGAAGCACAATCAATCAAAGACTGCCCAATTATTTCCCAAGGATTGAGATTTTTGGAAGCTGAAATCAGTTCCTGCAAGTACTAAATTATGAGACCTATACCAAATAAAAGACAGAAATCCATAAATTAATCATAGTACTTGGGTCTGCTTTTCTCCTGCTGATATATAATGGTTCCAGAAGATAAAGCTAAGAGATTAAGAAGCTGGGTAGTGCTTTTGACAAACCTTTGGGGCCAGAATTACAGATAATAATAAGTATATTATTTTTATTATTATCAGTTACCATAAGAGATTTTACTGTCCAGAAATTGACTGATTCATCATAATTCATCTCTTAATAACATTTAATCAATCATTTTGTATTACAACTATGTTTTTATATACATCATATTTACTTTTCCCTTTTGAGTATTATTAAGAAGTGGTATATTTTTGCAAATTCAATTTGTTCAAATTAGCCATAATTATTATTCCATTTTTAAATTTTACTTTGTACCAATTTAGCTAATGGAAATGCCTTAAAGCTGGTTTCTTTCAACACTACCCTAGATATTTTAAAAGAGTCTCTGTTTTCTGACAATATTTCAAGCACTTTTTCTTAGTAATGTTTTCTTAGCTAAAAGCATGAAACCAACTCAACTACTCTTCTCATAATGCATTAATGTAGAGCAAAATGAGTATAAAATGTGAGCACTAGATATGAATATTAATTTTCCCCTCCATATGCACTGCTGGTATTGACACTCTGTTGTGTCTCTTTGGTGGCAGTGATAAAGAATCCACTTCTTATTAACATAGTGAGCTCACATAGATATTTCCTAGTTAATTCTAATTGACTCTAACTACTAAAATTTTTTCCAATATAAAATTTTAAGTAACTTTTCTACATTACATATTCTTAGTTTTTACCATTCTGACAAGCTTTAATTTCTCCCACTTCCCTTTTACTATAATTTACACAGAACATACATATACACACACTTCTCACTACACTGGACTTAGCCCAGGTTCAAACTGATATCTCTGCTAAAGACAAAATAACAAAAGTTTTGTGAGCAAGTAACAGGGACATTAACTTGTTTTTCTTATTAGATAAAAACTAGTTTTACAGATACAAAGATTTTTATAAAAAGTCTGGCCAGACTTGAAATTATGGACATAATTATCATTTTAAGCATCTCTAATTTTGTTCACTTCTCTTCTCCAATTATATTTTCTTATTATCTCTATTTTGAACTAGGATATATATTAGTGATATAGATAGTGATTTCTTACTTCTGGTTAATTTTTATTTTATTTTACAGAGGATTTTATTATAATTTTATTTTATTATCAAAGGGATAGATGTACTTATACAAAAGGTGAGAGAATTATTTCCAATAATCATAAGCAAGGTAATTCAGACCAATAGACTTAGTGAGAATAATTAGTAGCTGGATAAAATATTAAAAATATATACTTGATGGTCCTGGAGAGCTGATAAGACAGTGAAGAATTATAAGGCCAAGATCCAAAAGAAGACTGAACCCTAGTGAGGTGACCAGCATTGGAAGCTGCATTTCTGAGTGATGTTTCCTACATTGAGAAAAGGAAGTTGAAAATCTAGAGTTGAGCTTTGTTCTTTGGCAACGTGGTGCTAATGAAAAAAAACAAAAACAAGAACTAGAGTCAGACCGCATGAGAAGGAGGCACCAGGAACCTCTTCTTTTCTCTGGGCTGGAATCCACAAAAAACAATATATTGGAAATAGAAGTAAATTTGGAGGCAGACTGGCTGTATGATTTTTTATTTGCTCATAACCTTAGTCATCTGACAGAGGCAATTAAATTCTTCTCTCAAAGAAAATCATTGAAGGCCTAAAAATTATTTCTACATTTTGTTTTTATACTTGATGTCTGTCATTCAAAACTGAAGTGGCATATGAGAAATAAAACAGCATAAATATAAACCAAGATAAATAACACACAATAAAAATGATCATGCAGGGAATACAAGTATGAGAGTGCAAAACACATAACTACAATAAATATACTTACTATGTTTGAAGAGTTATAAAGAAATGAAAATACGACTTACTGAAGAAAAATGAAAAAACCAAAATAATCTTAGGTCTATAACTTTTTTTTGAAAATACAACCTCAACAGTAAGAACTATAAATATGGATTTAATAATATATTACAAAAATAATTAGTCACTTGCTGGAAGATATGTCTAAAGACAATTTTCTGAAGTATAAAGATATTTTTTAAAGCAAAAGAAAGATGCAGAAAAAAGAGTAAAATACCCATGGTACAGAGGAAAAAAGTACAATATAGGTGTATGTGTAATTGGAGTGGCAGAAAGAAAAGAGATAGAAAATAGGTAGGAATAAGACTAGAAAAGAAATGGTGAGATTTTCAAAGTTTACCTTTTAAAAATCAAGCTTTTCTGAGACAGAATAAATAAAAAGGAAAGCACACTTGGTGTTCATTTCCAGCTACACTTACCAAATAGTGTGAATTAATATATAAATATTACACAATATATAAAAATTGATTTAGATATATTAGACATTAAGCAATGAAGGACAATGATTCCTGAGAGTCAGGAAATAAATGAGCTGAGGCCCAAAACTGCCAGAGTTTCTTTTCTCCCGCTAAGAGAATTTTCAAGGTCATACACAAGGAATGGGATTTCAGTAGAATCTTAGTTCCCTGAGGTGAGAAGACAGAGCTGCAAGTCCAGGGAGTCCTAGACAGCTAAGCATACAAGTCAGAATCTCAGAGACAAAAGGGCTCCACCAATAGAGAGTATGGCAACCTGCAGAGGCTCCTCAAGGCTTTAGCTGAGGACTGATAAGCACATGTGTGTGAGGAAACTATCTGAACACAAAGAATCACTGGGAAAAAGTAGAGGGCTTATTCCAGTCAAAATGATAATTCCCATATATAAAAATATACAAAATATAAAAGTATAACACAAAAAATATGCAGCATTATATAAGATAAAATTCACAATATTCTAATATCTGATATGAAATTATCAGATAGCCAAAGAAGGAGAATATTGTCCATAATAAGGAGAAAAAGTAAACTGAAAGAAACTGACAGAGAAATACCATATTTTCTGGCGTATAAGACAACCCCCTAATTTTACAGTTAAAACATAGGTTTAGGCCTATATTCGCTGTATGAGACTACCCCCCACTTCCGAGGCAGCACCAGTTCTTTTTTTAATAGACCGTCTCTCTGACTCTGGCCAATCTGAGCAGGCTTTTTACTAGAACACAGTGTAGCTTCGGGTACAGAACATGTACACTGTGTTCTAGTAAAAAGCCTGCTCAGATTGGCCAGAGTCAGAGAGACGGTCTATTAAAAAAAGAACTGGTGCTGCCTCGGAAGTGGGGGGTAGTCTCATACAGCGAATATAGGCCTAAACCTATGTTTTAACTGTAAAATTAGGGGGTCGTCTTATATGCCGGAAAATACGGTAACACAGATAGAACTAGTAGCAGACAAGGACATTAAAACAAGGACATTCTGTAACTGTACTTTATAATTTCAAAAAATGTAAGAAATACTGCCTTGTTAAAAAGTGATGAGGGATATAAAAATAGATCCAGTGTTTTTAAAATAAAAATATCACATATACAGAAAATACACAGGCTGTGATTAATGGCAGATTGGATATGGAAGCCAAAAAGATTTGTGAATTAGAAAACCAACTGATACTATACAGAAAGAAACACAGGGAAAAATGACAAAATAATAAATAAATGGATGAACAGTGTGTGAGTGAGCTCTTGAACAATTTCACAGTGGCTAATACACATGTGCCCAAAGTTCACAAAAAAATAAGAAACAGGAGGAAAAAAACATATGGTGGACAATTTTTCAAAATGATAAAAACTACAAATCAAAAAAAGCTCCAATAACCAACCACGATTGCAAGAAACAAATAAAACTACATCAAGGCACATCCTAATTCAAATTGCTTAAAACTAGTGGTATAGGAATACTCTTAAAACTAACCATGTTAAAAAATATAATATGTATAGATGAAAATAAATATAGGTGGCAGCATATTTTTTTTACTGATAACAATGCGAGCAACATCATTATTAAAGTACAGGGGCATCAACCTAGACTTATTCTTTCAGCAAATATATTCAGCAAATATATATTTTTAAAATTAAGAAACACCTAGGCGCACTGGCAGGTGCTCGGTTGGGTTTCTTCCCACACATTGATAGATTGCTGGTTTGATTCCTGGTCAGGGCACATGATTGGTTTACAGCTCAATCCCCTGTAGGAGCATGCAGGAAGCCGCCAATCAATGATTTGCTCTATCAAAGATGTCTCTCTCTCTCTCTCTCTCTCTCTCTCCCCCCCCCCATCCTCTCTCTAAAACATATATATTTAAAAAAAAAAAAAAAAAAACTAAGGCTGGGGACAAATTTTATCTGCCTTTTTAGCATTGACTCAACATTCAAATCAGTTTGGAAACCCTAAAAATTAACCCGAATTTTCAAAATGTCTAAGAATGTTTCTACATATGGTAAGTTATAATTTTTAAGCCACATTCATTTACCTTGTACTTCCCTGATAATTATAAATGACTGTAATAAGAAATGATGGACTAAGAATACCAGAAAAATATTATTCCTGCTAGAAGCACAAGCCTGTCATCATGCACCAACTTTAAAAATAAACAAAAGCATGATTTTATTAGGTGAATATATAATGATCCAAAAAAAAAAAAAATCTGAAAAACATTGCTATGCTGACTAATGGTCAAAATGTTTCTGTAGAAATTCTCAAAACAAGTTTGTGAGAAAGTATTACCCTTCTTGTCCTTTTTTTGGCTTGTGCTTTTGATGTTAGTTATTTTAATCAGTGTTTTTTTTCTCAAGCCTAATGATGTTGTTTGCTAATTTCGCTGTGTTAACATCAAATTAATTTGAATACCCTCTGACACATCTAAATAGCAATTGCAGTAAATATTCATCATGTGGAGTAAATAATGATATCTTGAAATGTTCTGGGGGGTTTTAAGAGATCTCTTTACCACAAAGAATCATCACTCAATATGGTACTAAAAACAAAGGAGGGCTATGGCTGAATTTTATCTCACAATGACAGAACTGTGAGAGTGCCTGTGATTAGCTCTGAATAACTCACTAGCAAAGCTTAAAGGCTTATCAAACATGTTGGGACTAGCAGAACCTGAATTTATGATTACTCAGATAATACTTGTAGCATGCAATCAACTAAGTAATTATGAATTAACTAGATAAATAAAAGATCAGTTAACTGCTAATGTCCCTAACCGCTTTTTCAAATGGAACAGTTTTCTACTACTTCCAAGTATTTATCAGACTTACAAAGTAAAAATGAAAATTCCCTTTTACCTGTTAATTATATAGAGAAAATAAAGAAACTTTGCAGAATGCTGTTATTTGATTACTGATTTACAGAAAAAATTTTATCTTATCACATGCAAATTTTATCTTGTTACGTGTTATCAATTGTAAGAAAAGTAAAATAAAGACAAAGGGGCAAAGATGCATAAAATCCTACCTAATAAAAGAGTAATATGCAAATTAACTATCACTTTGCTCAAGCCTCACTCCACCAGCAAATCAGAGCAAGTATGCAAATTAACCCCAACCAAGATGGCTGCAGCCACAGAGAACAGTTGAAAAGCTTGGGTTTCAATAGAGGAAGCCAAGCTTTCCACACACCCTGGCCGGCCTACGCCTCCACTCAAGGATACAAAGTTTCAATTATAGAAGATAAATCCCAAGAAAAATGGCAGCAGCCATGGAGCTGGAGAGAACAGGCTAGGCTTGACCCCAGCAAAGAAAGAAGCCAAGGTTTCTGCACACTCTGGCTGGCCTAGGCCTCTGCTCAAGGCTACAAAGTTTCAATTGTAGAAGGTAAATAAATTCCAGATACTAGGGCTTCTCCTTGGGACACCAGGGGGCATAGCTGGCCTGCAAACCATCACAGGCCACTTGCTCAGGCCACCCCACACCCCAAAGGAACCCCCACCCTGATCCGGGACACCCTTCAGGGCAAACCAGGGGGCCCCCATCTGTGCACCAGGCCTCTATCCTATCTAATAAAAGAGTAATATGCAGATTGACCATCACTCCAACACATAATAGATGCCCCCATGTGGTCAAAGATCCTGCTCCTATGTGGACACAAGATGGCCACAACAAGATGGCCAGCAGGAGAGGACAGTTAGGAGGGGAGGGCCTGCAGGAGAGGGCAGTTGGAGGCGATTAAACCTGTAGGGGAGGGCAGTTAGGGGTGGCCAGGCGGCAGAGGAGGGAAATTGGGGGCAAACAGGCTGACAGGGGAGTAGTTAGACATCAATCAGCCTGTCATGGGAGTGGTTAAGAGGTGGTCAGGCTGGCAGGCAGAAGCGGTTAGGGGCAATCAGGAAGGAAGGCAAGCAGTTGGGAGCCAGCAGTCCTGGATTGTGAGAGGGATATCCGACTGCCCGCCTGATCCAAGTGGGATCGGGTCTAAACGGGCAGTTTAACATCAACTCGAGGGGTCCCAGACTAGAGAGGCTGCAGGCTTGGCTGAGGGACACCCTCCCACCCCATGCACGAATTTCGTGCACCAGGCCTCTAGTCAAATAATAAAAGATGATGTCACTGAGATTTTTTAAAATGTGTTTTATTGGTTGGGTAGTGCTTGCTTTTGGCATATATTTTTGTATTTTATGTTTAAAATAAACTTTAAAAGTTAGAAAAATAAATAGATTTGATACTTGTTGTGATCATTTTTCTTCCAGCCACTCTTCTCATTAGCATTTACTTGAATAAAGTATGGATTCCAAGAATGAGTGATAGTAATTTTAGGTTTGTTTTTAAAAAAAATATTTTTATTGATTTTTTTTAATAGAGAGGAAGGGAGAGAGAAAGAGAGCTAGAAACGGTGATGAGAGAGAAACACTGACCAGCTGCCTCTTGCACACCCCCTACTGGGGATTGCCCGCAACCAATGTACATGCCCCTGACCGGAATCGAACCTGGGACCTTTCAGTCCGCAGACCGATGCTCTACCACTGAGCCAAACCGGTTTTGGCTTAGGTTTTTTTTAAGTACACAATTTTCAAACAATTAGGATAAAGAGAAAAACAAAATAAGGTAAGCTCAATGAGTTAAGTGAAAGGCAGGTATGCTAACAAAATAAACAACAATAAAACACCCAAAATTTCAGATAAACAATAACATAGGTCTGGATAAATGCAAAGTGTCTGTTAGTTAGATTGACTTTATAGCCTATTTGGGGCACAATTCACATTTTTTTCTCCTTTAAAGCCTTTTCTTAAGACTCCATTCAATATTGAGATTAAAAGGTCCACTAGTTCCATTTTCCTGGCAAATACAAGAGTTTCCATTTTGTCAAACATTTGGAAATAAATTTTCCTTATAATTATTGTCAAGAAACATTTCCTAAGAGATATCAAACTGACTGCTACGGAAGGGACGCCTTTCTCCATTTGTTCTTCCTCCAAAGACTGTTTCCCTGGCCACCTCTGCACCCTCTGGCAATGAAAACATGTTTGAACAAATTTAAACTAAGAATCTGTACAACAGACACCTACTGTCTTTCACAACATGTCAAAGGAATGCCACTGGTGCCACTGGTAAAATTTGAATTTTGATGCAATTAGCCTTGGAACTGTGTTTTATTTGCTGAATTTGGTCTGTTACCTGCTATTTGTTGAAGATCCTTCTACTTCACCAGAATGTTTATTTCAAAGGTACCATAAAAATTGTTCTCTTCCTTTCAGTTTTATATATCTTATAAATTATAAATCTTAGAGTACATTTTATATTTATAAGATGTAAGATTTTCTTTAGGATCACTTAGGCTATGCAAAAGTGTCCATTTCCCTTTCCAGATATTATTTAACAATACTGCATTTACTTACTTCTTCTCTTGAAGTGGAAATTCTTCTATATCCCCATCAGCTTCTATCTTATTAGCTTCCTCTTCAGTTTGGCTTAAATGAACCAAACATAATCAATTAATAATGACAGAGAATACTCATTTTGCTTTTCACTTTTTAACAGATCATATTTTTAAATTAATTAAACTATTTGACATTGTATTGCTTTCCCCAGTATCTACACTCTATCTTTTTAATATACTCTTCAATCAAGATTCAATTCATGTAAGCATACTACAACCAAATTGATAGAAGAAGCAAGAGTGTCATGGAAAAAAAAAAGAACTCTTACCATTTGCAACAGCATGGATGGACTGGAGAGCATTATGCTAAGCAAAATAAGCCAGTCAGTAAAAGAAGTATCACATGATCTTACTCATCTATGGAATCTAATGAACAACATAAACTGATGAACAAAAATAGATCCAGAGACATAGAAGCATCCAACAGACTATCAAATCTGAGGGAAGGTAGGGGAGGGTGGACAGGTGGGAAGAGATCAAACAATGAACTTGTATGCATATATGCATAACACATGGACAAAGACAACAGTGTGACAAAGGCCTGGGACAGGGATGGGCTGGGGGAGGTCAATGGGGAAAAAAGAAGACATAAGTAATACTTTCAACAATAAAGATTTTTTTTTTTTTAAAGTGTCATGGAAGTATTGACTTACAGAGAACTTCAGGATATTCTAACTTAGTTTTTTAGGCTACCAACAACAATAAAAACCTAAAACAATTTATCCCATTAAACCTGGAATTTAGTTTGCTCCTTTCTTTCTTAATTCTGTAAATATCCTATCATTTTAAAGCTTTCTTGAATTCTCACATAATTATTTTCATAGTCTTTCTATTATCTTCAATGCATACAAATAACAAGGTGGCTTGTCAGTTAATGTAGCTGAAGTACACAGGCTTATTTTATTACACATTTATTACATATATTTTGTATAGTAACAAATTTTATATTATTTTTCTTAATTATGCTAATTAAGATGCATAAAGGCCAAAGTTCTAGTACATCCCTATATCCTAATGATTTAAAATTTATGTCTAGCCGAAACTGGTTTGGCTCAGTGGTAGAGCATCGGTCTGCGGACTGAAAGGTCCCAGGTTCAATTCTGGTCAAGGGCATGTGCGTTGGTTGCGGTCACATCCCCGGTAGGGGGTGTGCAAGAGGCAGCTGGTTGATGTTTCTCTCTCATCGACGTTTCTAGCTCTCTATCTCTCTACCTTCCTCTATGTAAAAAAAAATAAAATATATTTTTTAAAAAAAACAAAACACTACTTATCTAAAAAAAAAAAAATGTCTAAATTTTCTTAGTCCTTCTATGCTTAATTCAAATAAAAATATTCCAATAGGTGAATGAAAAGAAAAAAAGAAATGTAATGAGAAAATCTGTGACTGGTGCAATTGCTTCTATTTATTGTACTTACTGACAATCCTAATTTACTTACATATAGTACATATTTCAATTTATAAAATCTGAAGTTATTATGGAACTCAAAATTATAAAGTCAAATGGAAACTGAAAATGCTAGATGAATGTATATTGTAATTGATGTGTAATATGCTATGATGAAATTTCTTATGATAAGGATTTTGTATTGAGGGCTCCTGATCTTTAGCTCAGCCATCTATAATTATTAAACAAACTTGTGGCCCGGTGCACAAATTCGTGCACATTAAAAGGAAATTAATTAGAAGAAATATTTTAATACCACTATTTGCCTTTTTTTCTATAATAGAAGTGTCAACCAAATTCATGATCAACAATGATAGAATGAAACATGCGTGCGATTAGTGCCAGCAAGAGCTTTATATGTATTGGGCAGGCACTTAGCCTTTTATAGATATAGAATAAACTTGCTTAATTAGACCTGTTTCTGATTTAGCTAAACTTTTTCATCTCAGTGAAGCACCACAACTTCTCCTTCAGGTAATTGTCAGCTACACAGCAGTAAATATCAACATGAATCAGATTAGTATTGTAGATCATGCAGGGAGAACAAAGGGTAAAATATTTAACTGCAGCAGTGTTTGACTATATTCTGCACAGTGAGAAAACCTGAAGTCATTTCCAAGGTCCACTATTACTTAATTCTTTATAGTTGGGTCAAATTTCCAAACTTTCTAAATCTTCATTTTCTGGCTAATGAAAAGAAAATAGGATTCTACCAAGTCTCCTATCTACCTACCGTAGGACTTCTGTGAGGATCAAATGAGATGAGGCCCAGGAAAATGCTTCACAGACATTCTGGTTAAAGTATGAAATGTTTCCACCTGGCTATAAAGCAAGTTGTGTTCTGGGCTGCAGAAAGTGCAAGGAGGCTAGTCATTGCTAGGGAGAGGAGCTGGGCCTTGCTATGTGATGTCATTACCCAGCACCCACAGCCACTGTTTCCAGGCATTTTGTGCTATGGGGTCTTGGCAGCATTCACTACAATTTGATGGGCTTTCACTTCGGGTGGTGACAGTGTCCCACTTGGGGAAAGCAGAGTATTGCTTTGTTGGTGCCAGGGTCCGCACTGCCATTTCTCTGTAAATGATCAGTGTGTGTCACGACAGCTGCATGGAATGTCTGCCCTTGGTAGTCAGTGCACGTCACAGCGACTGGTTGAATGGGTGGAGAGACACTTAGCACATTAGCCTTTTATATATAGACTAGAGGCCCACTGCACAAAAATTAGTGCAAGAGTAGGCCTTCCTTCCCCCAGCTGCCACCACCGGCTTCCATCTGGCACCCGGGACTAGAGTTGGCTTCCCTTGGGCCAACAGCAGGCATCTGGGATCTGGGATGGCTTCCCTCAGGCCTCCCACAGGCACTCGGGACCCAGGCTGCCTTCTCTCCAACCTTGGCTTCGTCAGAAAGGATGTTCAGAATGACATCTGGAAGATGTCTGGTCTAATTAGCATATCACCATTTTTTAAATTATAGATAACTAGGGGCCCAGTGCACAAATTTGTGCACCTTGAAAGGATCTGTGGGCCATGTGGCTATGGTAGGTACAGGGACAGGTCTCGGTCCGTCCTCTGCGCCCCTACACAGCCCCTCCTGCTGGAGCCCCCAGTTCCTTGTCTGCTGGCAGCCCTACTCCCACTGATCCCACGCACTGACAGCACTGGCCACACTTGCACTTGCTGATGGTGTGAAGAAATTGGGGCCGGCGCCAGTGGTTGTGAGTGGGGTTGGTGCTGTCAGCAGGTGGGAGTGATGGCTGCTGCCCTGATCACCGCTTAGGAGCAGAGGGAGGTGAAGAAGCCCTCAGGGGTGATCAGGGCCAGCAGCCTCCGCTCGCACCCTCTGATGGCACCTAGTAATCAGGACCAGTGCTGAGCACTGCATTGTGCAGGAGCAATGAAATTTCAGTAACTATCAGAGGCTCACCCCAATGACAGTGAGTGGTGCCCCACCTTGGTCTGGTGCCCCCACTCACCTGCTCCACCATCTCTCTGTGGCCAAAGCATGTTCTGTACATGCCCCCCTGGTGGTTAGTTCACGTTATAGCAACTGATTGTTTGGTTGTTCTGGTCTATTTGCATATTACCCTTTTATTATATAGGAGGAGATGGGAAGGGAATAGGAAAGGAATTCTGTTCTGATTTAAGAGCCTATTATACAACTAAAGGACAAATCAATTCTGTATACATCACGATGGTAGTGTGCCTCACAGTTTTATTAGTAACACTTTTATACAAAATGTTGTCCACTCCATGTTTTTGGTTGTTATGTTCTTTGTTATACAATTTCACTCTCTTGATAGTTTTCTTCCAAAGATGAAGAAGCAGAAAATAGGGAACAGAATAGATTAAACCTTTGAACACAGAACTAAGTGATCAGCTTTGCTGCTTAGTTGTTGGGTAACCTGGACCAGCTATTTCTTTGAATTGCATGGTCTTCATCTAAAAAAGTAATAATTGTATCTCTTTACTTCTCAGTAGTTTTGAGTCTCGATGAAATTATGTTGGTACAATCACATTGAAAAGGTATAGTAATATTGTTACCAGTCATTTTATTATAGCTGTTTTCTTACAGTATTTAATATCAGCATGTAGAAGCTCATAATAATTATTTCAGATATTTTATGATGCCTATATATAAGATAGCCATATAAATTATTGCCCAAAACTTATAATAAATACTCCAGACAGCAGGTGTATGATTAACCAACTTATAACTACTGAACTGGATGAATTTCTAGCATATCATTAGGCACAAATGAATTCCAGAAAGTAATTTAGCACTTAAAATTGCCTGCTTGCCAAATGCCATGCATATGTAAAAGGATTAAAATGGAAGATTAAGGTCATTATTTGAACAATTTAAGCCATAACACCATTTTTATGTCTTTAACAAGTAATGGCTTTTGAACTTAATTTCACCTTTAAAAAAAAATAGATATTTGGTCTGTTTTTCATTTATTTCCTAAAAACTCTACTTAGTACTGTACATAAATTCTCTATCACAGTAACAATCCTATGCAGCAGGTATTATCATCTCCTTTTTTTCAGATAATGAAACTGAGTACCCAGAGCTTACAAAAGTCTTTCCATGCAACAGTCACAAATAAGCTACATTTTGGTGACTAAGTACTATAATAAAGATGTACTTCCTAAAGTTATAATGAAAAGCAGAATTTATGTGAATCCAAAGCCAATGTACTTAAATACTAATTCCATGTCAATTACTAAATATAGTATCTGCCATATAGTAATTGCTAAAAAATGGTTGCTATCATTGTAATTAATAACATCTCTATATATAAAAGGCTAATATGCTAAGTGCCCCTCTTCCCATCCAACTGGTCTCTATGACGCACACTGACCACAAAGGGGACAGACACTCAACACAGGAGCTACCGAGCTGCAGTGACTTGGCAGCAGCAATTCTCGGGTGACGCACCCTGAAACCAGAGAGGAGGGAGCCTGCCATGAGATTCCACCTTTGGCTGTGGGTTATGTTGATGCTGGGGCACTGTTGGCCCTGAATCTGGTTTACTGCACACTTTCATTTGTATTCCACACCTTGTATGACAGCAACTTTGCAGAGTGCTCTTTTGTACTCCGGGACCCCTTTGGGGATGTCAGAAAGCTGGTTTCAGCCTGATCCCTACAGGCCAGGCCAAGGGACCCACCTACAGGAGGGATCCTGCTCATTCCACAGATGCTGGAGAACACTGTGGGAGGTTGGCTCCAGGGCCTGTCTGGCCTGTCTTGAAAGTGCTGCCCCGCCAGCCACCTTCTAATTAATTTATTTCCAATGTACATGAATCCATGCACTGGGTCACTAGTTTATAATAATCTCAGACAAAATCATAAGGGACACTGAGTGAAGTCTATAAACAGTTTTTCATTTTATAATATTATCAATAACAATCTAATAATATTTTGAACAGAAAGAAAAACCAATTATATTGACAAAGTAGAGTGATTTTTTTCTCATAATTTTACAGCTCACTTATGTAAATGCTGTAAGTTATAAGCTTTACAGCAAATTAGAATAAAACTGCCCTGTTCTTTCAAAAAAGACCATTACATTGCAGCATGATTAGATGAATTACTTCATTGTGTGAGAGAAAAGGGAAAGTTACTTAATTTGTAAAAGTGATAAATTGCTTCAAACTAAAATTGACTTAATCAGTAAGCACACATTTCAGAAAGAGGAAGTTCAAATCTTCACTAGCTGTATAGCCCCTTTTAAAAACAAGGTTCTCCATTATCTTCAGTTTTATGGAACATCAAATGTAGGGTGGGGCAAAAGTAGGTTTACAGTATTTTGTATGAAAAATAATACAATAATAAATAAGATACAAGAACATACTCTGTGTTCCTGTACTCACAACTGTAAACCTACTTTTGCCCCACCCGGTATTGCCAACTGCAGAATATTTGTTAAAATTATATTCATTTAAAAAATAGTTTTAGAAAGCAATTAGCTATTGAAAATCACTAAAGATTTTTTATTTTATTTTATTTTATTTTTTAGTATTCTACTGTGGCAAAAGACTGAATTATTTGATTGTATAGATGATTTGGATAGCTAAACAAAATAATCAGAAACACCAAAAACAGACTCCCTCTAACTCATTTATTTGGTGCCTCTGCCTATGCTGGCTTTGTATTGACTATAAATAAATTCTTCCTAGGTGTTCATTACAGTGGACCCAGTAAGGTGATAATCTATACAAAAGTCATCTAATTTTCCATCCGCTGTTGTTCAGTGTTGCTGCATAGGCTTGCACTACCTCTTCCACTGGGTCAGCTCAGCCTACTGGTCTTTTTGAGAGTTGACTATAATTGCTATCTTCCTCTTAATCACATGCACAAGAAAATTCTCCTTTCTTCTACCCATGTGGAACAAAGTAAAAAATTGCATTTCCCCCTGAATTCTTATGTACTCACTAACTACCTTAGCCTGTGTAAGGAGGAATTTTGCCACCTACTTTGGCAATCTACTCTACTAACCCACAGCATTCCTTAAAATAATAATTGTTGCTCTGAACAATCACTGAGGTTAAATTGGAAAATTTATCCATTTCTCTAGTTCTTGGGTTATTTAGCAACTCTGGAGTAGTGAAGCTAGTGATTTGAGATTTCAACAAAATTGTGCTCTGGGGAATAACATAACCTGGACTATGTCAGAACTTACTGGTTTGGTCCAATTGGAATATAGAAAAGTTGTGAGTACATGCATGCATGGACACATACAGGAAGACACACACAGCTGAACACATGTACAGGCAACAATGTTGGGTTAAAATGTTTTTTTCATGACAATTAGCACTTTTTAAAATTTTAAATTATCTTTTAAAACAATTTTTTTCTGGCTCAAATTTTGCTAAAGGAAGCCAAACAATTTAGCTTACATCTTTCTATATGGATAACAAGTATATAAATTATGCAACATCAATTCAGTTGAAGGTAAAAAAAAAATAGATTTAGTATAAGGAATTAAAATTTTAAGTATTTAAGATAATTATAATAACTCATCTTTAGCTTTTATACTACACTACACTAAGTGCCACTCCTGAAATATTTCATTTGTTGCATTTAGCAACTTTGTGAAGTTGACTCTATTATTATCTCTATTACTAAAACATTAAGAAATAAGCTCAGAGAGGTTAAGTCACTTGCCAAGAGTACACAGCCAAAAAGCGGCAAAGCTGGGATAAATCTGCCTGACACCAAAGGTAAAGCTTACAGAATATAAAAGCCTTACTGCTCTGGCAATTTCTCCCCTAGTTCTCTGTGTCCCAATAACGCTGGCCTTCATGCAATTTCTTAGATTCTTTATGTTCCTTCATATGTAGAATTTCTCTACATAATGTTCCTATTCCTTGACTTCCCCTATTATAACATTTTATAATCATACTTATTGTGATTACCTGATTAATTTCTTTATCCATTATTAATGAGGTTAAATACCATGTCTACCTTATTTACTGTTATTTGAAAAACAGTATGAAGTGCTCAAAATGAGTTCCGGCTTCTGGCTTTGCTAGTTTATGTTACCCTAGGTGAATTATTTAACTTCTGTCTCAAGTTTCATATCTATAAAATGGGGATAACAACAATATCTACTTCAGGAGAAATAGTGAGAAGAAAAAAAAGTACTTTAACCATATCCTGGTACCAGTTAGATTTAATAAAAATCAGCTATTATTATTTTTACCTCTTTATGATACATGTCACATTTCTGGTCAGATAGTAGGCACTCAAACACATTTCTAAAATAAATATACATGCAAGCATGCATGAATGAATAAGTGGATGCATGACTAAATCTGCTGGAGTTATCCCAATATCTTATCTGGTTTTATCACATCACAGCTATTCTGGCTTTGACACTGCCTACCAAAAATTTAGCCACAGATTAGTGCTACTTAATCCTGCATCAAAGAATAAAGATCATCTCTTCAGATGCTCTTGAAAAAGAAGTCCAGAGGCCATGGATCTGATCTCCTCACTTATAAACAAAGAACTTAGAATTATTGTTTGGTACTAGCATCTTCAAAGTGTTTTTTTGTCTTCTAAGAAAGTGAGAACAAATACAGAAAACTCATCACCTACATTTTGGACTTAGAAAATGTGGATATACTGAAAATTTCCATACAGGTGTGAAGTCAACAGAATCCCCTCTGATAATCACACTGTACATTGAGGTTTCATATCAATAACAGGGCACATACCATGTTTCAAAAACTTAACATACATAATCCACACTTATCATAACAACCCTGAAGGGAAATTGCGATTATTTCAATTTTATCATGGAGAAAACAGAACTTCATAGAAGTTAAGAAACTTGAGCAAACTCATATAGCAAGGAAGGAGTATGATTGGAATATTACATCACCCTATTTATTCGTGTGTATTTTACTCTTTACTCAGTAGTTAAATTAACAAAATGCAATCTAAAGGAAAGATAACTATTAAAAGCTTACATTTTTAAGATAGTGAAGGAAATTAGGAATGATGTTAATAACAAAATATGACCAGTAAAAGTGGTTTGCTTTCAAATGTCAAAGATAAAAATATACTAGTTATTTTTGGCATCTTTATTGGACAGCCCATTCTTTGGGACAACTAAGGCAATAGTTTTAATCATGCTTCTTTAGGAACATAGCTAAGATTTAGTGGGTAGATTCAAGTGTGGAGCTCCTGTATGTATCTTTCTCTTGTAAATAATGTTATATCATGTTATCATCATCATATTTGCAGAAAGGTACAATTTTATTGGCTCTAATGTGTGAAAAAGTAAGATCTTTCAAACAGAGAAACCCTAGAAGCCGTCTGTTCAAGGGGAATAGGCTATTCCCAAGTTGACTGTATACCACAAAAAGTATTTATTTTCAAATTGAATCTTAAAATCCTTCTACCAGGCTTTAAATGGCCAAGCAAATTCTATCAGGACTGTTTTAGCATGAGTTGAATTCAATCTCTCTCCCCCCTTGAAATAGTCTTGAACAAAGTTTTCCTTACCTGTTTAACTCTATCCAATGTAATTCCCCCCTCCCCTCCTCCCCCTGGATTTGCTAGTTTATGTTACCATGGGTGAGTTATTTAACTTCCGTCTGAGAACAGAACAGAAGAAAACTTCCTTCAGAAATACACTGTTAGATGGGCAACTTTCTAAAAGCTCTACTCTATAATCGAACTGTCAAAATATTAATAATACCCATTCCCTCCATTATACCCCTTTCTTTAATCAGTTTTATGTATGTCTTCAATATAGAAGACATAACATTAAGCTATGGATATTTATTTGTCCCACTGGAATTATGAGCTACTTGTAGGAAGAGAGTTCTTATTCAGTTTTCTATTCCCAGTGTCTAGGCCAGTGCCTGCCAGGCACACTCATATCACCCTGGAGAAAGCACCCACGCAATCTTCTAATACTTCATAAACAGAGTGACATATCACGATAGTATTGAAAATGAAAGGTACTAAAATAACTATATAATTTAAAAAGTATTTTTATTGCCCGATACATTAGTTTTATGAAATTATGGTTAAGAAAAATTCCCCCCAAAATCTATTTTTTAAGGTTTCACCACATTTAGATGCTAAGAAAATCATAGGCCTTTTAAATTTCACTCTATTCTAGAACAAGTGTCAGGGCATTATAAAGGGTAAAGGGGGTCAAATATATGGTGACAGGAGATTTGACTTTGGGTAATCAACACAATGCAATATACAGATGATGTGTCATATAATGATACACTTGAAACTTATATAATTTCATTAACCAAAGTCACCCCAATAAATTTAATTAAAAAAAGAATACCAATCTATAAGTTACAAATAGAAGTTCAAAAATATGTTCTTCTTATAAGTAAAGATATTCCAAAGCACAGTCATAAGATTTCAAAATTATTCTTATACATCATTTTAATTCTCATTTAATTTCTTTTTCCTCCCTTGCTTTTGCAGAGATAAATTTTAATGTCTCTCTGTTTGCAAGCTTTGTTCTCAAAAATTCAATTTACTAAAGCCTAAGTGTTCCATATATTAAATACCTTTATTAAGTATTTTAAACTGATTTTTAAAAATGTGGCATTAAAACTTATTTTCCAGTAATGGTTAATACTATTATAGAGCCCAGCCAGTGTGACCTAATGGTTAAGCATTGACTCATGCACCAAGAGGTCACTGGTTTGATTCCCAGCCAGGCACATAACTGGGTTGCAGGTTAGATCCTCAGTAGGGGACCTTCAGGATGGAGCTGAGTGATGTTTCTCTCCCTTCATCTCTTTCTAACATCAATTCATCCTCCTCAAACTATTAAAAAAAATCAAGAGAAAGAAACACTTCCAAGCTATTTTTACAAAGCCAGCATCAGTCTAATTCCAAAACCAGATAAAGATACCTTGAAAGGAAATTACAGGCGAATAATATCCCCGATGAACACAGATACTAAAATCCTCAACGAATTATTAGCAAATTGGATCCAGCAATACATTAAGAAGATCATATATCATGATCAAGTGGGATATATTCCGGGGATGCAAGACTAGTATAAAATTCATAATCAATAAATGTGACACATCACATAACAAAATGAAAGATAAAAATCATGTTATATCAATAGACACAGAAAAATCATTCAATAAAATTGAGCACCCTTTTTTGATAAAGGGGAATAGAAGGATCATACCTCAACATAATAAAGGCCATATATTACAAACCTACAGCCAGCCAACATCACATTTAATAGGCAAAAAACTAAAACTATTTCCTCTAAAAACAGGGACAGACACTGTGCTTGACTACTGGAGCTTCAGAGGCCAAGCCAATGTCACACAGCTCTGGGTCCTGGCCCTCCTCTTGGGCTTGGTGTGGCCCCAGAGGCTGGACTTCTTCTAAAGTGAGACAAAACTGAGCCACCTGTCATGGATGAGACATTGGACACCTGGGGGAGTCCTTTATTTTCACTACAGTACATCTTGCCACGGCACTTCATCCTCACATGTATCCTTGAAATGTATTCCATACCATACTATGGAAGAATCTTATTTCCCAGTTACAATACCAAACCTAGATTTAATACCTGCAGTTTTAACCTCTCCCAGAAATATCTTAACCAGTCTGGAATTTACTGGTCAACACCACTGAGGTAATCTATCAGGCAGACCCTCTCTACTCTCCACAGAAAGAAGAGGCAATCTGTATTAAAAAATTCTTCCCTGTATCGTCCTGCCCCCTAAAGAAGATGGTCTGGCCCCCAAATACTAGTAATCCTTTTCTTTGAATAGCTCCCTTGTCACACCCTTTCCCCCGATAAAAACCTTCCATTTTTGTCATTGATAGGGATACTGCCTGATTCATGAATCACTTAATAAAGTCCATTAGATCTTCAAATTTACTAGGTTAAATTTTGTTTTCTTAACAACAGTATTTATAATACTGTGATGCCTGATAAGAAATATGTATTTGGCCGTAACTGGTTTGGCTCAGTGGATAGAGCGTCAGCCTGCAGACTGAAGGGTCCCAGGTTCGATTCCGGCCAAGGGCATGTACCTTGGTTGTGGGCACATCCCCAGTCGGGGGTGTGCAAGAGGCAGCTGATCGATGTTTCTCTCTCATCGATGTTTCCAACTTTCTATCCCTCTCCCTTCCTCTCTGTAAAAAAATCAATAAAATATCTTTTAAAAAAAGAAATATGTATTTGATCTTCCTCCCTTTCTGGCACAAAGCTCCTAAAACCCTTGGAATTTCTTCAGTGGTGACAGCCATAAATTTATCTTTTGCTATGTTCATGAAGTGACTGTCAGGAAGCACTTAGGTAACCTAAGGATGGGGACTGGTTCCCAGGGGTCCCAGCCATGTGATTAGAGGGTTGAAGCTTTTGGCACCACCACCCACCTTGTCTTCCATCCCTCCCCCCACCTCAAGAAGGAAAGAGGGAATGGAGATTGAATCCAATGCCAGTGGCCAGTTACTTAATAAATCATGTATATGCAATGAAGTCTTCATAAAAACCCCAAAGGACAGGCTCAGAAGCATTTAGGTTGGTGAACATGTGGAGATGAGAGGGAGAGTGGCACACTCAGGGGGCATGGATGCTTAGTCCCCCCCCCCCCCTTCCTTCTTATCTGTCCAATGCATCTCTTCCATCTGGATGTTCCTAAATTATATCTTTTTTTTTTTAATAAACTGGTAACCTAGTTAGTAAAATGTTTCTTTCAGTCTAGCAAATTGATTTAACCCAAGGAGGAGATCAAGGAATCTCAAATTTATAGCCAATTAGACAGAAGCATAGGTAATACCTGGACTTGTGACTATGGGCCAAATGTGGAGGGGGAAGAGTCTCATAGGACAGAGGTCTTAACCTGTGGGATAGTGTCACAATTGAGATGAATTTTAGGACACCCAGTTGGTGTTGTAGAATTGCTTGGTAGTATAGAAAAAAACAAACAAACAAACAACCCAATACACATTAGAATGAGCAGAATTGTTAATATTTTTTTAAACATCAATGTTTCTTTTTTATTTTTAAATATATTTTATTGATTTTTTTACAGAGAGGAAGAGAGAGGGAGAGTTATTGTAGAAATATCGATCAGCTGCCTCTTGCACACCCCCTACTGGGGATGTGCCTGCAACCCCCTACTGGGGATGTGCCTGAATCGAACCTGGGACCTTTCAGTCTGCAGGCCGATGCTCTATCCACTGAGCAAAACCGGTCTCGGCTGTTAGTATTTTTTACAAAGCTTACAGTAATGCATTCATTTAGGGCTCTATGAAGACTTAATTAGATAGAGAAAACCCATTTTATAAAAAAAATAGATATACACAGTTTACTATATAAACCAATGAACCCAAGTTATAAACAATACCCATTGGATTCTGATATGAGTATCCAGGCATTCAACACCAACACATCCACAACAATCCTTAATTGAAGTGGCTAGGTGAAGAGTCTCTGGATTCTCTTCTTGGAAAGTATAGATGGTTCCAAAGTGATACTGATTTAAAAAGACTCTAGACTTGACTGAAATCGGTACTGTTTTCTTCATGGCTATTGCTGTATCAGTAATTCTTAGGATTTGCTTATGGTTATATTTGTAGAACTAAAGATTTACATGTTTAATTAAGAAATGAATATACCATGTTTAAGCTGACTCTTTTACCTCAGTGTTTTATTTATGAGCAATCTTTGTTACAATGAATGTATTTTCTCTGCATAGTTACATTGGGAGGTGTTCTTTTGGAGGGAAGAATATTTACTTGTAGTTTGAACTGAAGATAGATTTCTCATTTTGATAGTATCATATTTCATATGTAACATCATTGAGGAACTTCAAGGAATGGCCAAAATTAATATTTTAATGGGAGACTTTTTAGAAAGTTACAAGGGTACATCAAGGATTTTGGGGAAGGGCAAATAAGTTCTCCACTTGACTGTAACAGAAATAAAAGCCATCAGGAATAGAGCTATCTATGCTCTCTGTGTGTCTTTTTACTCCCAGGATTTTTTTTTCACCTCTGATTCTCTCAGTGGACTGGATTTGGTCTTCTTTCTCTTTGAAGAGCTGATTTCTCTGCTCCTTTTGCTCATGGACCAAAAGGGTTGACCAGCATGTTTTCTATCACTTCTTTGAATCCTAATACTAAATTCCCAGGAACATATAATTATCTTAGCCTAGGCTATGGATTGATGCCTACTGACTCATTCACTTGGCAACAGAGATTCACCTATGGTTTGAAGGTAGAGGTGAGTGCTTTTAGGAAATTTAGAACAGAATAAATGACAATCCTTTTATCTTTTTCTCTCATAATGACCTAAAGCCAAAACCTAACATTTAAGTATGATCTGAACAAAGCAGAATTTATATATATATATATATATATATATATATATATAAAATTGATTATATATATATATATATGTGTGTGTGTATACATATATAAACAATTATCCTACATAATAAAAGAGTAATACGCAAATTAACCATCACTCAGCTACACACAAAAGCCATGCCCACAAGCCATGCCCAGCAGCCAATCAGAGCAAGTATGCAAATAAACCCAACCAAGATGGCTACAGTCACAGAGAGCAGGAGGGAGGCTTGGGTTTCCCAGGCAACGGAAGAAGCCAAACTTTCCACCTGCTCTTGCTGGCCTAGGCCTCCACTCAAGGCCACAAAGTTTAAATTATAGAAGGTAAACAAATCCAAACAGAAATGGTGGCAGCCACGGAGCTGGAGAGAGCAGGCTAGGAAAAAGGCTTTCTGCACACCCTGGCCAGCCCAGGCCTCCACTTAAGGCTACGAAGTTTTAATTATAGAAGGTACCTAAATCCCAATAGAAATGGCTGCCAGCCTCTGAGGGAGCAGGAGGCTTGGCTCCACTCAAGGCTACAAAGTTTCAATTGTAGAAGGTAAATAAATTCCAGATACCAGAGCTTCCGCCTGGGTTGCCAGGGGGCATATCCAGCCTGCAAACCACCACAGGCCCCTTGCCCAGGCCACCCCACGCCCCAAGGGAACCTCCACCCTGATCTGGGACACTCTCCAGGGCAAACCAGCCTGCCCCCATCAACGCACAAGACCTCTATCTTATCTAATAAAAAGTAATATGCAGATTGACCATCACTCCAACACACAATATGGCTGCTCCCATGTGGTCAAAAATCCTGCCCCCATGTGGATACAAGATGGCCACCACAGGATGGCCAACAGGAGAGGGCAGTTGGGAGGGACCAGGCCTGCAAGGGAGGGCAGTAGCGGGCAATCAAGCCTTCAGGGGAGGGCAGTTAGGGGTGACCAGACCAGCAGAGGAGGGAAGCTGGGGGCAAACAGGCTGGCAGGGTACCAGTTAGAGATCGAGCAGGCTGGCATGGAAGTGGTTAGGGGGTGATCATGGGCAATAAGGAAGGCAGGCAGGTGAGCAGTTGGGAGCCAGCAGTCCCGGATTGTGAGAAGTATGTCCAACTGCCCATTTGGGTTCCATCCCACCAGGATTGGGCCTAAACGGGAAGTTGGACATCCCTTGAGGGGTCCAGATTGGAGAGGGTACAGGCTGGGCTGAGGGACACCCCCCTGCCCCCATGCACAAATTTTGTGCACCAGGCATCTAATATATATATATATATATATATATATATATATATATATATATATATATATATATATTTATATATTTATATATTTATATATTTATATATTTATATATTTATATATTTATATATTTATATATTTATATATTTATATTTGATATTTTACAGAGAGGAAGGGAGAGGGAGAAAGAGTTAGAAACATCAATGAGAGAGAAACATCAATCAGCATCAATCAGCTGCCTCTTGCACACCCGCTACTGGGGATGAGCCTGCAACCAAGGTACATGCTCTTGATTGGAATTAAACCTGGTACTCTTGAGTCCGCAGACAGACGCTCTATCCACTAAGCCAAACTGGTTAGGGAAAAGCAGAATGTGTTGAAAGACTATTATTTCTTCTTTCTTGCACAGAAATTACAAGTATCTATTTTTCAATGTTGCCATTTTATACTTCTTTATCATTTCTCTATTATTGTTTTTTCTTTTGATGTAAAGAAATCTGTAGATTTTTTTATTATTATTATTTTTAACATATTTTATTGATTTTTCACAGAGAGGAAGGGAGAGAGATAGAGAGCTAGATATGTCGATGAGAGAGAAACATCAACCAGCTGCTTCCTGCACACCCCCTACCGGGGATATGCCCGCAACCAACGTTCATGCCCTTGACCGGAATCGAACCTGGGACCTTCCAGTCCACAGACCGACACTCTACCACTGAGCTAAACTGGTTTCGGCTGTAGATATATTTGATAAAGCTTGAAAGCTTTTCAGCCCTAATGTGCACATAAATAGTCATGCACTCCTTTACAATCTTTGAGCAATAACTAGTATACTAATAATATTTTAGGATAGCGTATTTGATAATGTACATTATAAAAAGGCTATAATTGTTCAGTGTTCTTAAAAGCCTTTTAGACATACAGTACAAAGCATCTTTGAACACCCTGTCATTATTTCTCTTTTACTATATTTATTTCAGATGTTATACCCAGTGGTGTCACTGAGGGCAGAGTATTGACAGTTTGCATTCATAGAGGGCCTGCCCTTGCCAGTATGCTAACAGACTATTTTCTCCACAGAATGCATTTTAAATTTAAACATTTTAGGGTAATATTCCAATTGTTTCTTCTTTGTACAAAAGGTTAAGGTAAGTGGCTATATTTTCCTACATTGAACAGAAATGAATGAATAGACTGGTGATTTTGGTATTTATTAATTTCAAATGTAAATTGTCATGTTTTGCTCTTAAGAGCTTTTTCCTGCATTTTCCAAGGCCTCTGTCTGGCCTTTATGAATAGCAAGTATCATAGGAAGGGAATAGAAAAAGTAAACAAGTTTGATAGACACACATAATATGTTAGGTACCTTAGCCTGCCATAAAAGGATATCTGAAACTGAGTCTGAGTTTGAATAAAAAATCTAATATATCAGGTAACTTGGTGCATTAGATTTTCTGTTTCAAATTCATATATATGTGTGTGTGTGTGTGTGTGTGTGTGTGTGTATGTATATACATATGTGTGTGTATATATATACGTGTGTGTGTGTACACATATATTATATATTATTAATCATGAATAAAACTCACTTTGGATACTCTATGATCTTTTTTGCCTCCCAGTTAGAAACAATCTCTCCACTATAGTCTTAGAACATTGTATGTGCACCTTGATGTAGTGTCAGTATCTATATTTTCATAAATGCCTGCATATGAAGTAGTATATACTATGTCTGGAGAACAGCTTGGTGGTGTGTGTGGGAAACACCTCCCCTCCAGGGAATTGAATCCAGAATCTAATTTAGAGACATATACACAAAAGATAACAGTATAGTAATGGTAACCACATATTGAACCCACTGAGGAAGATAAAACTGACACTCCCACTCCTCAGGGTAAGAGACTGTTCCACACAGAGAAGAAATGTGAAGTGACTGGTTTCTAAAGCAGAAAGCAGCTGTGCTTTTACAATATATAGCTGTGGGAAAGAGATGGCCATGCTCATAAACCACAAATATACACTATAGCTAAACCTGATTTGTGTACTCCTGGCAGAATATTTAGATTGAAAGCATATAAACAACTGGTAAGTATTAAGGGATTTATTTTGAAATCCTTAATTCACTAAATTTGTTTTCATAAAACTAATGTGCTTGAGAAAGCACCTTTTTTAAAAGTCCCATGGTAGAAAATCAGGGCATTTTGGCCTGTGTGGGATGTTCTAAATTTCAATGTATTGTGAAGTGGGGCAGAGGGAATGATGACAATTCTCATATAAAGACTTTGCTGCTTCTCTTATTAGATTTCCTAAAAATATATCACCCCTGAGAGAGAATAAGAAAGAAATATGGAAGACAGCAAAACTTATTTTCTCCTGGTGACAAATCCATGGCAAGGTTGTGTATCTTGCTCATCCATTTATCATCAGATTTTCCAAGACTTGTATAAAGCAGAGAGCAAATACCCAATCTCTGAGAAGCATGTCCTCTCTGCAGTTTTATTAAGAAAACTAGAGGCCTGGTGCATGAAATTCGTGCAGGGGTGTGTGTGTGTCCTTCAGCCTAGCCTGTACCATCTTCAATCTGGGACCCCTCAAGAGAGGATCAGGCCTAAACGTGTAGTCTCACAATCCAGGACTGCTGGCTCCCAACTGCTCACCTACCTGCCTTCCTAATTACCCCTAACTGCTTCTGCATGCCAGTATGACCACATCCTACCCACTCCCCTGCCAGCGTGATTGATGTCTAACTGCTCCCCTGCCAGGCTGTTTGCCTCCAACTTCCCTCCTCTGCCAGCCTGGTCACCCTTAACTGCCCTCCCCTGAAGGCTTGATTGCCCCCAACTGTCCTCCCTTGCAGGCCTGGTCCCTCCCAACTGCCCTCTCCTGCTGGCCATCCTGTGGTGGCCATCTTGTATCCACATGGGGGCAGGATTTTTGACCACATGGGAGCAGCCATATTGTGTGTTGGAGTGATGGTCAATCTGCATATTACTTTTTATTAGATAGGATAGAGGTCTTGTGCGCTGGTGGGGGCAGGCTGGTTTGCCCTGGAGGGTGTCCCAGATCAGGGTGGAGGTTCCCTTGGGGCATGGGGTGGCCTGGGCGAGGGGCCTGTGGTGGTTTGCAGGCTGGACATGCCCCCCAGCGACCCAAGCAGAGGCTCTGGTATCTGGAATTTATTTATCTTCTATAACTGAAACTTTGTAGTCTAGAGTGGAGCCAAGCCTTCTGCTCACTCCGTGGCAGCAGCCATTTCTGTTGGGATTTATTTATCTTCTATAATTGAAACATTGTAGCCTTAAGTGGAGGCCTGGGCGGGCCAGGATGTGCAGAAAGCTTGGCTTCCTCCATCCCCAGGGAAACCTAAGCCTCCCTCCTGCTCTCTCTGTAGCTGTAGGTATCTTTGTTGGGTTAATTTGTATACTCCCTCTTGACTGGTTGGTGGGCATGGCTTGTAGGTGTGTCTTGTTGGTGTAGCCAAGTGATGGTTAATTTGCATATTACTCTTTTATTAGGTAGGGGGATGCTTGGGAAGAACTCTCATACATGAATGTCTTCCATTTTTGTATAATATTAAGCATGAAAAAGTAAAAAATCCTACTATTATTTTTGACAGATCACTGTTACATATTCAAAAAACTTATAAAAGATGCTAGTTCATGCTTGAAATATTCCTGAACATCATTTCAGACTTATTCTAATATAGTTTCATTAAAGTTTGCCAAGAGATTTATTGAAAGCTATAAATCCCTTCTAGTTTTTCATTCAAATAAAAATTTTCTGCTCATTGTTACTTGTCAAACATTTTGCTGATGCTTTACTCATTAAAACTGAATGCATATTAGATATAGATTAGCTTAACCTGAATGTTGTGGATTCTATTGTAAATCACACATATAATACATTATTAAAAATTGAATGGTATTTATACATATACTTGTAGGACAATTCAATGTAAGGCATAATGTCCTTAACTTTGGAAAATGTGTTTTATTTCATTATGACTAATTGCTCCCTTTTGAACACTGATATACACTGAGTGGCCAGATTATTATGATCTCTGAACGCATAACAATCTGGCCATTAGAGGTCAGGTGCATGAATCCGTGCATGAGTGGGGACCAGCCAGCCTGGCCAGGGGGAGGGGACATGGGCGGTTGGGCGACCTGCCTGCTGGTCGAATTGACAATTTGCATATTAGCTTTTTATTATATATAATAGAATATACATTGAGTGGCCAGATTATTAGGCATTCAGAGATCATAATAATCTGGCCATTCAGTGTAATGTTTTAATTCTGTCAAAGTAGATTGATAAACATAATGTCTTTTAACCATGAAATGGTATTAAAAATATAGCTAAAGATAATAATTCAAAAGTGTCTATATTGCTGGCCTATGTGGTATGCTTTCATAAGTTCTTTCTGGATAATCTAGAATTTTAAAATTTGGAATGAATATATGTCACTAGCAATCAGGAAAGCTTTGGAAATAGCTGATGAGACGATTTTAAAGGAGCTAACTTATGAAATGACACTGGTGGGTATGTTTCAATAATAGTTTGGTTTGCAATAGTGATCTTGGTAAGAATTGTCTCCATTCACAATTTTACCTCAGCTCCAATTTTCTTTTGAAATTCCACTGAGACTGTCCATGCTAACAATGACCTCCAGTGGTCCTTGTTACTATTATATATCTCTCTATCTATCCATGTTACCATCTCTCTCACCAGAGATATTCCAAAATAGATATCTCTATTTTCTCTATTGTTATCAATAAACTATTATCAATAAAGTAGCCAGAATAATCCTTTCAAATATATTATGTGACTCAGATGGTCACATAATATATTGAAAGCCTTCATCTAAATTCATCGATGGAATAAAATCCACACCCATGTCTCCTAGGCTGTGATCGTCATTCTGATACCTTTCATGTCACCTCTTCATGTCCTCTGCCACTCTGGCCTCCCTGCTGGACCTTAACTTCCCTGTACATACCACACTCCCACCTCAGAGCCTTCTTACTTGCTCTCTCAATGGCAATCCTTTCTCAAATGACACACACCATCACTTCTCTTCAATTACCTTGCTATATTTTTCTTCTTAAGACCATAAACTTGGCTACTTCCTTTTATGCAGACACTCTTATCTCAGATATCAGTTAATTCAAATCTCTGCTTAATTGCCACCTTAAAGAGGTCTTGCCAGGCTACTATGTATAAAATAGCAACCTCTGCTCACTTTGGCACTACCTATTTTCCTTACCTTGCTTTACTTTCTTCATAGCATATAATATACTCTGACATGTTGTATATTTGCCTGTTTTGTTTTCTGTTTCTTCCAGTAGAAGCTAGGAATGGTACATTGGTTTGTCCACTATTTATCTCCAGTACTTGGAATGGTACCCAACAAGGGTGGGTCCTCATTAAACATATGCTGAAAGACTGAATTCTTAAGTTATTTCATACTATTCCTGTTCTGCTCAATATGCTAAAATTTGCACTGCAATTCACCTGATTTGTTCTTTGTATCACATTGCTAGATCTTTGAGTAATGAGATTATGCAAAACCTCAATATAAGCAAATAAGAATTGAATGGATAAACAAATGCATATTTTTATATAGAAACAAGATACATTTCTAGATAAGAGTATGCTTAGCAGAATAAAGGATATACATTCTGTGGAGAAATCAAATATACACAAAAACATCTCTATTTAGTTCATCAACAATGATGAGTGACCAATAACTTTGGAAATATATTGAAAATTTGGGGACCTAAGCACTCTTCTTTTTCTTATGTGATTCATTTTACTCAGTATCTAGGATGCCTATTTGAGTTAGTCTAGGATACTCTGACACCTGGTTTATAATGAATAATATAATTTAGAAGCAATAAATTATAAGAGAATAATAATTTTTCCAAATATTTTTCTCCAGGGAAATTCTGGTTGTTAGTACTAGCCTGAGTTGATCTAAAGGCTTATTAAGAGAAAATGTAAGATTTGTAAATGGTTCTGTTTGTTTTAAGTAAGAGTAGGAATGCATAATTTTTATTCCCTAGAGAGAAAATATGCAGCAACTTGATTCTAATCTTTCCACTGCAGAGGCCAGAAGCAATTTCCTCACAAGCATTTCCATTTCTTTTCTCCAAGTCCTCTATTAAGTATTTTAACAGAAAAATATTCACCAAAAGAAACAGGAGAGTTACATGAATATAAAACAAAAGAGAATATTTGGGTTAGAAAGTAAATTAGTATGAGCTACATGATTTCTACTTTTTAAAAAATCACTGAGGTTTTCTTGGTGGCCTAATATATAATCAGTTGAAAGAGTTTCATGGGAATACACACAAAAAGGTATTCTTTATTATCAGGGTACTGTGTTTGAGATATATTGTATAGGTAAAGCATATGGTTTATTATATTACATACACTCATATATTTTCATCTACCTTATTAATCATGAACTGACAGAGCTTATTTAAATTCACCTATAACTATTGCAACTTTGTTACTGCACTCAAGGGATTCACTGCTTAGGGTGTTCTATTCAAGAACAAGCTGTGGTTGCCATTAGGTAGTTGTCATCAGTTAGTTGTAACAAGTAAAGGAGACAAGGTATTCACATCTAAAGCTCTGTCTCCAGAAAGGGAGGCTTAGCCATTGCTTACATACACTATTTGAATTCTTCTTTGTACTTAGCTAAGCTTATCCTGTCAAACTCAAGCTCATCTAGTTGCACTATGTACATTTTAGTATTTAGCAAGAATAGCATTTAGCAAGAATTGACCACACCTTGATATTCTTGACCTATCTAGAAAATTTCTACTAGCATTTTTGCTTTATGTGTTTCTGTGGTGTGCTAGTTAGTGAATAAAGATGTTATATTCTTATTGTGGATTGCATGATTTCATCCTTTAAAGATGCCCTAATTTTCTTATATAACATTTTGCCTTGAGTAAAACTCATCACCAAGTCTATTACTTTGCTAAAAATCCAAATAAATCCTTCATTTCATTAGTAACTATTTCTATATCTGGATATTTTAATCTTCTATATTTAGTATTAGTGCTACTCTGATATACTGAAAACCCAGAACTAAATTATAAATTTAACCACTACAAACACATTTTGGATGAAATAGTAAAGGAAAAAAAGGGAAATTGATTAAATACATAAATATACAAAGAGCAAAAACAAGCAAACAAAAATACCATGTGTCTGTTGTTATAGTTATTTCTTCAATTAGCCTTTAGATCATAGATGGTATTTATAACTTCCGTGTTCCTTAGCTGATAGGGTTGGGTGATACAAACCTTTCTCCTGGGGGGGCTGAGCCTAGGGATTTTTTAAAAATTGGTTTGTTTGAAACTCCCATTGCCATTTTCAACTGGATGCAGAAGTGCTAAGAAGTACCCCAGAGAAACTCCTGAGTTTCAGACATACTTCTCCCTTTATTGTGTAATAGCATCAATCATATTCACTCTGGGATCAGTCACCACAGATAGCCTATCAACTCCCTTTTTTATTTATTGCTTCAAGGGCAGGAGGAGCCCAATAGTCAGCTGGCAGCCTCAGTATCGAGGTCAATTGAACCATTATGTTGTGCCCTTGTGAAAGCATTTCTGCCTTGAAAACAAAACATTCTAAATAGCCAAAAACATAGCTAGAGAAGAATGAAAGCAAAACCTTTAAAGGAGGGTGATTAAGAGAAATAACAAGAAGTAATATGCCCTTGGTGTCTATATTCTGACTAGGGAGGAAAAAAGAAAAAGAAAAAGATACTGCTTACTAGTTCAGAGCACATAGGGCACTACGTAGGATAACACCTCAAATTTGCAAGTTGTTGTCGCCCAGCTGGTGTCATATTGAAGTAATTTATTGATCACTGCACCATTTTATAATTCATTCTTTACCATAAAATACAATAGTTTCTCTGTTAAAAACAATGTAAAAGATATGCAATATGGGAGATAAGGTCATCAGGATTGCCTAAGAAAGACAGATCTATATCGAGAATAAATGTTTATTCTGCTGGGGGTACATTTCTGCCCCATTCATACTGACATGTTGGCTTATAAAACCTCCTTAACCTGAGGAAAGAGGATCAGATTCGATGATCTTTGGTGAAGAAAAGCCAACGTTGTTGAGAATACCTGCGATTTCCATTTTTGCTCCTGGGGCCACTTTTCTCCTTAGCCCGCTGAGCAAACAAACACGGAGGTAAGGCAAAGGGAACTGTCGCACAGACAGCCACCCAATGTGTCATTCTGGCCACCTGATCGCCGAAAGCCTGGCCTGCAGTGGGTGCCCTCAAGGTCACACATTCTTACACTCTGAGCCCATTCTGAAGAGACTGAGCTTAAAATGGGCTCAAATCCTGTTCCCAGTCCTCAAATCCTGTTCCTTCCAATTATCTGACCACTCCAACCAAACCTTGGCCACTATTCATGAACCAGTGTACGTTCATACTCCTTGCCATATCCTTTCCCAGGCCTTGCAGACGTGTCATCTAAAAAGACGGAGACAACAGGGTACAATGGCGCCCCTCACGGTGGCCCAAGGAGGATACCCCTGAAAGACCGCCACCGTTCCTCCCTCATGTACTGTCATATTTAAGGTGACCAGACGTCCGGATTTTTAACAATTTGTCCCGCGTCCCGCGGCGTTTTAAAAAAGTCCCGATTTTTTGGAAAGAATGCACGACAAGCCAGGGAACGGCGGGAGAACGGGAAGGGAATACTATACGGTTTCCCACGGCCCTGTGGCTATGTAGCCAGGATATGAGTGTTATGCTATTTTTGTTAATGTTATAATGTTAAACTTTAACAATAACAAATAATTGTTGAGAACTGACTATCAAAGTTCGCATTGTTGATCAGTTGTTAGAATTCACTCAAATGAGAAATATGCCAAAGAATAAAATAATACTATCCATAATTTTTAAAAATTTATTATATTTGTAAATTATACTTATGTTGAAATTAAACACACACACACACACACACACACACACACACACTGTATTTTCCGGCATATAAGACGACCCCCTAATTTTACAGTTAAAACATAGGTTTAGGCCTATATTCGCTGTATAAGACTACCCCCCACTTCAAAGAAAAGACTTACTTTGCCGTCAAGATCTGCAGGTAATTTTTGTGCAATTTTGGTCTTTTGCCCCCGATTTTCGGGTGACTTTTTTTCGTTTCAAAAGCCGTCTTTTGAATATAAATATATAATTACAATACTATTTATATATATATATATATATATATATATATATATATATATATATATATATATAAAATTACAATATATATAATTACATATATATGTAATTATATATATGAATATATATATATATATATATATATATATATATATATATATATACAATATATATAATTACAATACTATTTTTGCGTTCTAGGAAAAGTTTTGTTGTTCTATAGAGACCAAATTTTTAATCAAGAACAGCCCCCCCCCCCCCATGGTGCCCCGCTTTACCAATGTTAAAATCTGGTCACGTTAGTCATAGTGTGCTTACTTACCCGCTCACCAGGCTCACGGGTTCGTCGCTCCGCTCAGGGACCTCGACCGGTGGGCACGGACGGCGCTGGGGCAGAGATGGCGGCGCCTCAGGAGGAGGTGCGCGCGCAGACCGCCAACGCCCGGCGCACGCATGCGCAGTGCACGCTAGCTCCGCGGCCCAGGCCCAGGCCTACGGGGCGCCCCAGGACTGCGGGGCCGCCGCCTGTCCAGGCAGCCGGACGTTGTCCTGGGTGGAGGGGCTCCCATGCCATACAGTCTGATCCCGAGGCCGCCAAGGTGACGACAGGCAGCCCCCCTCTGGTCCTGCCGTTGCCGGAGAGCGGCCTCTCCAGGAACCAGGCCTCAGGCGGTCTCCTGAGGCGTCAGACCCACCAAGCAAGGCGTCCGTGTCGGCGCCATCTCTGGCTTCAGGATGAAGAAGAGCCTCGCTCGGTGCTGGCCTGGACACTGGCAGACGCCTCATCTCCCACAGGAGTCCCACAGAGGAAACCAGAGTCCCAGCGAGTAACCTGGCCTCTTCCCAGCCGGGTCTGGCCTCCCCGGGCCTGGCGGGGCCTGTTCCTCTCGCGCCGGAGCTGCCGGGCCGCATGCGCACTGGCTCCGGCGCCCTGTGCCCGTCAGCCAGGCGCCCAGGTGCCTCTCGTAGGGAGAGGCCCGCCAGCCCTGCACCGGCCGGAGCCGGCTTCCATTCCCCAGCTCAGCCTCCATGGGGAGGGTGGGACAGGGGGTGGACGCTTTGTGCGTCCATGGACCCACGCCAGTGACTGGGACCCTCACGACTCTGTGTGCGTGTGTGTGTGTGTGTGTGTGTGTGTGTGTGAGAGATTCCATTTTAATTATTTCATTTTTTATTTACTGTTGACACTATTACAGATGTCCCTTTCCTCCCTAACCCAACAATCCACTTCCACCCAGTCCGTCCATCCCCACACCATTGTCTGTGTGGCTATGCCTATTTGTTCTTTGGCTAATCTTTTCACCTTCTTCCATCCAGCCTCCCTCTGACCTCTGTCAGCCTGTTCCGTGTATCCTGACCTCTTCCAGGTCTCTGATTTTCCCGAACCTTACACTTGATCTTAGCCAAAAGGCCGAGAAGCTATTGATTTTCCCGGACCTTAAAGCACACGCAGGCTCCATTCACACCTCTGGACTAAAGGGCAGGCACTGTAGGCCTAGGGGCCAAAGGGATCCAACCCCTTGCATGTTGTCCTGCGTGGAGGGCTGCCTCCCCGCCAGTATGATTTGAAACTGGGGCTGCAAAGGTGGTGATGATCAGTCCCTAATGGAACCTTTTTTGCAAACTAGCAAACTACACAAGAAGATATAAAATAAGGCAGGTATAAGCATCCTACATAAGAAACAACAGTAAGGGCTGTAAAAGTTGGAAGAAAATACCCAGGGTGGTGATAGTGGTCCATCTGACTACATGTGTCTCCAGAGTGGTAAGAAAACATAGGAGGTACTATCACATAGTGGTTAAGATCGTGAGGCAACAGACTACCAGAGCAACCACTTAATAACTCGGTGATTGGGTCTGTTACCTATTTGAACCTCAATTTGTTAATTAAAAAATGGGAATACTCATATTTCTCAGAGGGTTGTGCTAAGGATTAAATGACATAATATAAAAAAAAAACTTTTAGAACAGTATGTAACTCATGAAGAGTGGAATAAATGTTAACTATTGTCATTTAGATTATAAGAAGAATCTTCTTAGAAATGCCTGAAGAGCCAAAACCGGTTTGGCTCAGTGGTAGAGCGTCGGTCTGTGGACTGAAGGGTCCCAGGTTCGATTCCGGTCAAGGGCATGTACATTGGTTGCGGGCACATCCCCAGTAGGGGGTGTGCAAGAGGCAGCTGGTCGAAGTTTCTTTCTCATCAATGTTTCTAGCTCTCTATCTCTCTCCCTTCCTCTCTGTAAAAAATCAATAAAATACATTTAAAAAAATGCCTGAAGAAATAGATATGAAAATTGGATTCTGCAGCCCATCCAGAGTTGACTAAAAATATGTACAATCCTGTCTATGAAAATAATGAACATGTCAAAGACATGGCACCTCAGGGAATTGAAGCTTGAGTTAATCACAGGTGAACATAATCTATTTACAACTTCAACCTAATTGTAGCTCAACATATCTTGAGGGGAATCTGAATGATCAATTCTTAACAATTGATAGAGAAAAGTACTGGCATTCTCTGAGAAGTAAACAAAATATATATTCAGTCCCCAATATTCTTTCATTCATGATTCTCAGAATACAATGGAATGCAAACATATAAAGAAGAAAGATGCTGTGACTCAGAATTAAGAGAAACAGTCAATAGAAGCAGACTTGCAGATAGGCAAGCTATTGAAATTAGCATGGACTTTAATACAATGTATGTTAAATAATTTAAAGGAAAGGATGGATATAAAGTGATGAGATGAAACACTAAGAAAAATAGAAACTCTAAAAAAACTAAATGGAAAATTTAGATAATAAAAATTCAATAACTGAAATAAAAATTCCAATACATTTCCCCCCTCAATTTGCTCTTTATATCATGATCCAGTGATAGCTCAGGGAAAGTTAAGTTAAACCCAAATGAAATATCAGAAAAACTAAAATGAGCAAGACTTAATATGTACCAAAGACATTGTAATGAAAAATTACTCTCATACATTGCTGGTAGAAGTGTAAATAAAATAGTAAACCATTTTGAACAATCCTTCGCACATACTAATAAAATTAAACATACACCTATTCTGTTCTAACAATTCTACTCCTGGGATTAAATGGCCAATATAAATAAGGTCATGTAAACACACACACACAAAAATGCATAAGATTTAACAATAGCTCCAATCCAGAAACAATTCAAATGTCCACCCATGGTACAACTGATTTAAAAATTGTGATATATTTGTAGCTACATAGTTAAAGCACAAAAACATTATGTTGAATGAAAGAAAATGTATCTACTCTATGATTCTGTTTACAAGAAAGAGAATGAAACTAATTTATGGTGATGAAATTTAGGATGGTGATTACCTCTGGGTGCATAGTTGGTTATTTACTAGAATGTATCATAGAAAAACTACTCGGGGGAAAGGATATGTCTTGATTCAGGTGGAATTAATATGTGTACATATATATAAAAATTCATCAAGCAGTATACTAAGATATGTGCATTTTTACTGAATTTAAGTTACATTGCCAGAGCTAAAAGGAGGGCACACTTTGGCATGGGCCATTCAAGCAAAATAGGATGGAAATTTTCAAGATTACATAGATAAGTGAAAAAAAAATAGAACCAATAACAAAATAGTACATATGATATCTTAGAAATTATGAGGATACAGAATAATATCTATTAAATGGCTTCTGGTACTGTAATTTGGGGTCTCTTATTTAAAAATCTTTAAATACTTTAGAATCCTGGTGCCTTTATTAGAATCCTTCATGCTCTACCTCCTGGTAACTTAATCTGTTTTTGTGTTCTTATTTATAAAAAGGGCTAGATTGAAAATGTCTTGTCATTCTCCATCTAGCCCCTGTTTACAGAATACATTCCGAAGTCCTTAGTATGACAGACAGAAAAGGTCTTCATTTGACCTTTTTTTTTTTTTTTTTTTAGAAGATGATTCCTTGCCTGCTCTTTTTTGTGCACAATAAATAAATAAATAAATAAATAAATAAATAAATAAATAAAATAAAATAAATAAAAAATTGCAGACTCTGCTATACATCCAATGAATTCTTCTCTGAGGCATTTCATGTGTCTTGCAATTGTTCTTTGCTCTTCTCCCTCTTTTGCTAAAGTAGGACTTTCTTAATGGCCACAGCCCTATACTAATCAATGTTGAATGACTAGAAATTAATGCCATGATGGGAGAAATACCGTAGGCACATCAAAGCCATTTCCTGAATGAATAGCTATTAATAAGAAAAAGTGGGGAGAAATAAAAGAGAAAACACAGCTGTCAGAAATCATCAGAAACATTCATTCTTTACATCAATGCCTAACATGAAGAGCAGAAGAGTCAGCATCTGCCTAAGGGAAGACTGCTGAGAAGGAAAGATATAGCAAATAGCTTTCGTTTATTACTTTCAGAGCAATAAGTTGTAATTTAGAGCCATTTACCAAAGGTTACTTAAGAAAAAAAAATGATGATGATGATGAAATGTGATGACCTTTAGGTTAAAAATTATTTAATGCAATGGAAAGGAAAAAAGAAAAAAAAATTTTTTTCTAACATCCCATTCTTGAAAATGAAAACGTTTGGATAACATACATATTGAAAATGCATATAAATTAGACTGTTTTGAATAATAAAAAACAAACAAAAAACTAAAACCAAGGAAGAGAAGAGGGTCACATAGATGACAAGGAAATAAGGACAAGGTGAAAAATTGCGAGGGTCATTAAAAAAATATGTATACATTGTCTATTGGAATGTTGATGATCTTGTTTGGTTGTAGGGAAATGTTAAACATTATTATATATACCATTCTTTTGCATATATAAATAGTTTATTTTTTATTTTTTAGGTTATTTTATATAAAAATGCTGGGTGAAGTGCTAAGCTCTTCAGAGCACTTGAAAATTGCTGGAGAAGTAAAGCAACCAATTAAAGATACTCTTATGCGATTTAAGTTTCCTGTGTTGATTTAACACTTTTATTTGATCAAAACTCTTGATTGACCTGTCTTCCAGGCCTGGCATTTGCAGCCCACAACAAACCATTTGTGAGACCGACAGGCAACTTTATCAAAGTGGCTAGCAAAGTGTCATTTGAACTTACTTTCCATGAGTACACCTGCCTTCTTCTTGAGGAAAATAATAATAAAAAAGCAACTCTGTTCTTTTTTTATGGTTAAGTACATAAATTTTATTCATTTCAATTTGTCTAATATTAAGATTGACATTTCAAGCTTTGAAGATAATTAACATTTCTTTCCCTAACTTCAATTCCCAGTTTTCAAGAGAGGAAGAGATGAAGCAATTTTCTAAGCATACTGAATGCATAATAGATTTTAAAAAGCCACAAATTCTTTTAAAATATTCCCATTGAGAGGCAGAGTGCAATTCCCCCCCTTTGGTGACTTGCTTGATAAATGGAATTTGTCAGAGTTCTGAAGCTGGGTTATAAGGAACCTGCTTCCAGGTTCTGTCTTAGTTTCGGAATTTTTGTTCTTGGAGCCCTGAGCTGCTTTGTAAAATGCTGGACTGTTCTGGGGCAACCACACATTGAGAAGCCCAAGTCACAGGAAGAGGGCTCCGGAGACAGCAGGTGGAGAGTGAGTACCAGGAGCCCCACAGCTCCAGATGTGTGAGTGCAGACACCAGAGTGAGTACCAGGAGCCCCACAGCTCCAGATGTGTGAGTGCAGACACCAGAGTGAGTACCAGGAGCCCCACAGCTCCAGATGTGTGAGTGCAGACACCAGAGTGAGTGCCAGAAGCCCCACAGCTCCGGATGTGTGAGTGCAGACACCCGAGTGAGGGCCAGGAGCCCCACAGCTCCAGATGTGTGAGTGCAGACACCAGAGTGAGTACCAGGAGCCCCACAGCTCCGGATGTGTGAGTGCAGACACCAGAGTGAGTGCCAGAAGCCCCACAGCTCCGGATGTGTGAGTGCAGACACCAGAGTGAGTACCAGGAGCACCACAGCTCCGGATGTGTGAGTGCAGACACCAGAGTGAGTACCAGGAGCACCACAGCTCCGGATGTGTGAGTGCAGACACCAGAGTGAGTACCAGGAGCCCCACAGCTCCGGATGTGTGAGTGCAGACACCAGAGTGAGGGCCAGGAGCCCCACAGCTCCAGATGTGTGAGTGCAGACACCCGAGTGAGGGCCAGGAGCCCCACAGCTCCAGATGTGTGAGTGCAGACACCAGAGTGAGTACCAGGAGCACCACAGCTCCAGATGTGTGAGTGCAGACACCAGAGTGAGTGCCAGAAGCCCCACAGCTCCGGATGTGTGAGTGCAGACACCAGAGTGAGTACCAGGAGCACCACAGCTCCGGATGTGTGAGTGCAGACACCAGAGTGAGTACCAGGAGCCCCACAGCTCCAGATGTGTGAGTGCAGACACCCGAGTGAGGGCCAGGAGCCCCACAGCTCCGGATGTGTGAGTGCAGACACCAGAGTGAGTACCAGGAGCACCACAGCTCCGGATGTGTGAGTGCAGACACCAGAGTGAGTACCAGGAGCACCACAGCTCCGGATGTGTGAGTGCAGACACCAGAGTGAGTACCAGGAGCCCCACAGCTCCGGATGTGTGAGTGCAGACACCAGAGTGAGTACCAGGAGCCCCACAGCTCCAGATGTGTGAGTGCAGACACCCGAGTGAGGGCCAGGAGCCCCACAGCTCCAGATGTGTGAGTGCAGACACCAGAGTGAGTACCAGGAGCCCCACAGCTCCAGATGTGTGAGTGCAGACACCCGAGTGAGGGCCAGGAGCCCCACAGCTCCAGATGTGTGAGTGCAGACACCAGAGTGAGTACCAGGAGCACCACAGCTCCAGATGTGTGAGTGCAGACACCAGAGTGAGTACCAGGAGCACCACAGCTCCAGATGTGTGAGTGCAGACACCAGAGTGAGTACCAGGAGCCCCACAGCTCCAGATCAGTGTGAGTGCAGACACCATCTTGGAAGTGGATCCTCCAGCCCCAGCCATCCCACCAGATGCCATGGGAATTGGCTGAGCCCTTCTCATATTCCTGACCCACAAAATCATGAACAATAAAATGTTTCTTTTAAGCTGCTACATTTTTAGATTAGCTGATTATGCAGCAATAGCCAGAACAAATGGGAATCTACTGAAAATTTAAAATACATTTGTAAGATCAACCTTGCTTTCTGTTTCTACCTCAGCTTCAGTAGAGCCTTTGGATACATAATAAAATAAATTACTAAATTATAAAGGCAAGGTAAGTTATTCAATTTGTATGTAATAAGGTCACTCAGAAAATGTTCAACTAAAACATAACTTTTATCTTTATTATCACAATAATAGTAATAACAGAAAACTGATATATCTCACACTCATTCTTAATTTCTCCCTGAACATTAATAAAGTGTCAGCATTTTCAGCTACCTAAAAATGTCTGGAGAACAGTATGTGCCTTTTGACCTGTTTGAGCATTGAGGAGAGAAGAGAACGTTAAGTTGATAAAACAAGTGCTTCTGCATTAGTGGATGCACCAATCTGTCAGGAGGAAACCTTTCATTTCAGGGATAAGTTAAAGAAAATGATAATGCTGAAATTCCATTTCAGTGGAAAATAAGCCTTTAATATCTAAACTTTCATTTAAGATGAAGTCATTTTATTTGGTTGTGTTTTTTTTGTTTTATTTTGTTTTTTGTTTTTTGTTTTTTTTACTGATAAGTGTAGACACTTAACATACGAGACATCACATTTCTACCTAAATGATAAAATTCTAATGAATAGCTACAGATTGCAAAGTGAAACATGAAAGAAGGAATACCTTTATGTACAAGTGAAAATTATTTTTTTTAGGAGAAAGTTTCTATGAGTTTTCTGGATAGAACCATTGAGTCAGACTTGAATTTCACGCCTTTTAAAGACAGTATTATATTGCGTCTTTTAGTTTTCTGAATCAATATAGAAGTAGGCCTTCAAAAACCTAATTTCATGAATTACTGACAGGGAAGAGACTGTGAAAAAAAGGATAAGTACACTCACCCTAAAAAACCAGGGATTAATAGAAAATAAGACTTTTTTTTTTTTTTTTTTTTTTTTAAGGAAGAGTGGAAGGGAGAGAGAGAAAGAGAGAGATCAATTGGTTTTCTCCAGCACTTACCCCAACTGGACTGGGGATCAAATCTATAACCCAGGTATGGGCTCTTGACTGGGAATTGAACCTACAACCTCTAGCCACTGAGCACACCAGCCAAAATGAAAATAAGACATTTTGAAATGGAGACAAAGAGAAAATACAGTTAATTCCCAACCTCTATGGAAAGCCAGTTTCATGCTGCCAACACTGCCACAACATGTCCTATGTGTACTGTCAAGTCACTAAGAGGTGGTCTTAAGAGCAAGCACACTGGAGTTTCAGGAGACAATGTTCCATGAATATTTTCATGTTTCTCCATGGTCAGAGCTTTCTGAGCTAACAACCTGGATTCGAAGATGAATGAGCAGCAAGCACACCTTGGAAGTTAAATGCAGATTCCCCAGAGAGAGGTTTATAGATTTATCTCCCCTGCAACCATTTGTTTAGATTACAGCAGTAATGGTTCCAGAGACCTTGCTCTCTCCTCTCTATTATCTGTTCATATTAGAAAAACAAGGTCTTCCCTTCCCCTGAGGAGAGCTCTGCCAGGCATCATAAGAAAGCTCTGAGATTCATAATTTCAGAGTTTCTCTCCTGTGATACTTCCCCTCCCCACCCCTTACATACATCAGGCACATCTGGATTTCAATGCATCACTCCTGGGTCAGGGGAAACCAACTCAGGATGTTCTATAAGTTAAAAAGTAAAGAATAAGTTTGTTGCTAAGCCAGAAACTTCATGTCTTCTATCAGGGCAACATTGATATAGATATAAAAACCTAACAGGACTATGGTCTATGGGGTAAAATTCCCATCCCTGTGGTGAAAGCTGTGTTGTTTGGGGTTTAGACTTTACCAGTCTGCTTAATCAGCTTTTTATTCTTATTCTTGTTCTATTATCTCTGAAAAATACAATATTTTAATAAAAATACAATATTTTAATATTATTAAAGATAAAAATTAAGCATTTTTTAAAAATAGAATTGCTTAAGAATTTTAGCTAGACCCCAAACTCTGTGCAATACTAGAATTTGAGTGCAAGGGCAGGAAAATTATTTATCTCACTTATATAAAACTAGAGGTACAGTGCACAAATTTGTGCACAGGTGGGGTCCAGCCACCCGGGGGGGAGGGACACGTGAGGTAGGCCAGCTGGCCCCACCCCTTATTGAGGTTTGGGGACCTTCAGGGGCAGAGCTGGCCAGGGGGAGGGGTCATGAGTGGTGGGTGGGCCACTCCTGACCCTGATCGGGGTGGAGAGAGCTGATTGAGCCCCCTGGTCCAACTCCTGGTCGAGGGGACAATTTGCATATCAGCCTTTTATTATATAGGAGGATGAATGAGATTGTTGGGGATAGGTTTTGCCAACTTTATATCTCTACTCTTGGCATAGTGCCTTGTATTAGCACGTTCTGAGGACACTTTAATGAAGTGAACATAGGAGTAGTTTCTTCTAAGACTCAGTTTGTGTGTTTTTTGGCTTCTGGAACCAGAGACCCACCCTCAAATCAGATATATTCACTGTAATAATGAAACTAATATAAATAACCTATACTCTATAATCAGACCATATTTAATATGTCCATCATGAGGCATGCTGTCATTATAGCAGAATAATGGTTTGCCTGGAGGCTATAATAGGAAGAAGGAGAAAAGGCATTCCTAGCAGTACCCCCATCATTTTAGGGGTACTGGCACATAGAGTTTTCTGGGAAATCCGCTGCTAATAAGCCAGAGCTGGAATGGAATTAGCATGAAAGTCAAGGTGAAAGTCATGCATCAAACAATTTGTTTTTTGTATAAATTCTCTCTCATTCATACATACATCTGTGATGGATGTAACATGTCAATTAGCCATTTGTCATCTGCTGTGTTCAGTCACTTTTTCAATTGATTGCTTAAAAGACACTGCCTTCATGTACTACTTTTCCAGTTTAGTTGCAAAGTACACATAGTTGCAAAGTTCAAATAGCTGTCTTAAAAAAAACAAACCACACACACACCTGTGGAACTGGAGTGAGATCATGACATGACAGACTTCTCTTTATTTTTATTCTCTTTTATCTTTTTAGCATGATCATTAGATTCGCATTTATAAGATTACTAAAGGCCCAGTGCATGAAATCTATGCATGGGTAAAGTCCCTAGGCCTGGCTGGAGATCAGGTCCAATCGGGGCCTTCTTTCCACCTCCTGCCAGCCAGGGCTTCCTTCATTCTGTGCCACCCCCTGGTGGTCAGTGCACATCATAGTGAGCGGTCAAACTCCCAGTCAGTCAAACTTTCAAGGGGACAATTTGCACATTAGCCTTTTATTATATAGGATTATATAGGGTAGTTTTTAAAATAATTGCTCTTGCATAGAATGCAAATGCAAGTTTTTAATTTTCCCTAGTTAATATATTGCAAAATGTAGTTTAATAATTTCTGAAGGTGAAATAGGCCACAAGATTTTCCTTTCTATAAACTAGTGGATTGATGCACACTAACAATAGTTTATTCAAACAGCACTCATGACTGAAGCAGGACTATTGTAACATAATACAGAATGGCCTACAATTTCCTATGGTAATGGACAGGTGAGTATTGCCTTCTAGGATAAAGGCACATGGTCCAGAGAGGCCCTTCCCTTGGAAAATAGTCATCTCTGCTCCTTCTGACTCTCAGGCAAAGGCTCCTCTGACACTCAGCCCCCAGAGCTTGATGGCAGTATGGCTTAAAGTCATCATCCATTTTCATGAACTCCAAACCTGTGCTTAACAGACAACCCTCCCCACGAAAGTTTTCTTTTAAGAAGGCTTTGGATATTGAAGAGATAATTACATAAGGCCAGCCAATATGCCTTTGTGATTAATGAGCAGCTGTTATCTTTGTATTGAGGACCCAACTGGAATTCTGTGCTTTGTAAGATTTTTTGATACAGAACAATCACTCCAAAATCTGCTCAAAACCCCTAGATAAGGGAACCTTGAGCCCGCAAGGGTCACTGATAGATCCCAGAGCTGTTCAGATTCAACAGAAGTGTAGATTTTCTTAAGTCATAGCCTTTGATCTGCAACTTCAAACACAGGAGAGATTTTGAGAGCATGAATTAGGTGATAGTACAGTGACACTAGAGACATGGTTTACTTTCATATTTTTGAAGAAAAAAACAACTTTTAAAGGGAATCCCTGCCAGAATTGTGCAGAATAAGCAGGAGAAAGAAAGAAGCATTAGTATCCTTAGTATCCTTGCTGATATCCTGAAGGAGATATTAAAAAATTTTTTTTTATTTTTTATTGAGCATTTTAGAGAAAGAGGAAGGAAGAGGGATAATATCAATGAGAAACATCATCGATCTGCTGCCTCCTGCATGCCCCCTACTGGGGATTGAGCCTGAAACTTGGGCATGTGCCATGACTGGAAATGGAATCAGTAATCTCTTGGAAACAGTAACTGCTGAGCCACACTGGCTGGGCCTGAAAGAGACTTTCGTTTTGAGGTCTGGTTTCTTGTTTTGTTATTATTATAGGGAGGGGTGTATTTCCCCCCCCCCCATATTGCCTAGTATTTAACAAAAATTCAGCTTACACTAAAAGATGGAGAACTTGTTGATGAATGGGTAGAGGACTAAAAGAGGTAAAATGATTCAGGACCCTGAATATGTTGAATCTAGAAATCCACAAAGCTAAAATATCAATACATGAAAAAAGGTGAATTAAGAAAGAAGAGAGATTAAGGAGGGTAGTTAATGGAGAAGACAAATATGTAGAGGAGGAAAGATGAGCTGACCCTGAATGGCCCATATAAGTGATGTCCTGGTAACTTCTAAAGCAATATCCTGGGTTTGTCCCCCCAACCCCCACCCACATCAAAACAATACCAAAACTACATTTGATTCCATGGAGATAAAAAAGAGGCTAGTTCTATGCATCATTTATCTATTTTAAGATGAAATATATTTTTTAAGAAATGCTTAAAATTTTATTAACTGTCCACTGAAAGAATTTTAAAATAGGCATACAAGGTTACACTTTCTGAAGATGCTGAAGAAATCAATTAGGATGAGAAATGATTTGGCTAACTGCCACGGAGGACAAGAGAAACAAAGGACCGCAGGTTGCAGTTCCTGGTTTAGGAACAAGTTCCCACCGAAAGAAAGAGGCACTAGTATCACAAGGTCAAGGAATAAAGAGAATTCAAAAATATCTATAAAAGCACAGAAGGAGGAAGAGACTCATTTCCATGGACTTTTCTCCTAAAAGACTGCAATTTCCTTGCAGTTCATTTTCTTCAAAAAAATTTAAAGCTGAAATTTCCTTTCTGAGAATGCCCCAGAGAAATAATACCTCTAACTGACTCACCACTGGATTTAAAAAAAAAAAAAAAAAAAAAAATATATATATATATATATATATATATATATATATATACACACACAGTATTACTATATTACTAGCAGGGATCTCACTTTATTTATTTATTTATAGGGAGAGAGGGAGAGAGAGAGAGAGAGAGAGAGAGAGAGAGAGAGAGAGAGAGACATTGATTAGTTGCCTCCTGTATGTACCCTGACCAGGAATAAAATCTGTAACCTAGGTATATGTCCTGACTGGGAATCAAACCGACATCATTTTGGTGCATAGGACGATTCTCCAACTGAGTCAATCCATTCAGGGCACTGGGTTTTTTAAAGCCAAAAAATCTAGTTACAATTGTCCCAAAATGTTTCTTGTTTAAAAAAATGACATTTTCCTAATATGCTTCATAGTCAAAAGTTATTTCATTAAACAATCCTATAAAATAAAAGGCTAATATGCAAATTGACCGAATGATGGAACTACTGGTCGCTATGATGTGCATTGACCACCAGGGCACAGACACTCAACACAGGAGCTGCCCTCTGGTTGTCAGTGCATTACCACAGGGATAGCACTGCCCAGTCAGAAGTGCAGTGAAGGTGGCAGTAGCTTCTCCCACCTCACCAGCAGCACTAAGAATGTCTGACTGCCATCAGTTGGCTATCCCCCAAGGGCTCCCGGATTGGGAGAGGGTGCAGGCCAGGCTGAGGGACCTCTCAAGCACACGAATTTTGTGCACTGGGCCTCTAGTAATAATAATAAAATTAAGACATCTAGGAGCTATTTGAAAACAATGAAACATATATTTTAGAAGCATAAACTAACTTGTTTATACACTTATTTATATTTATTTAAGAAGTACACTCAGAGAATTATGCAATTTAAAAGCATATACAAATGCTAGTAATTTTACTCCAAAATGCAGGGGTTGGCAAAAGTAGGTTTATAGCTGCAAGTACATGAAGCAGATTTTATTCTTGTATTATTTATTATTATATTTCCCATACAAACAACTGTAAACCTACTTTTTTTTAAAAAATATATTTTATTGATTTTGTACAGAGAGGAAGGGAGAGAGATAGAGAGTTAGAAACATCGATGAGAGAGTCATCGATCAGCTGCCTCTTGCACACCCCGTACTGGGGATATGCCCGCAACCAAGGTACATGCCCTTGACTGGAATCGAACCCGGGACCCTTCAGTCCCCAAGCCGATGCTCTATCCATTGAGCCAAACCGGTCTCGGCTGTAAACCTACTTTTGCCCACACCAATATATGTATTCTGTGGTTTTAAAGTCTTTCTTTTAGATATTTGTCCTACTATCTGTGAGTCTCTATTTCATTATATCCTACTTCTCTCCATTAAGATGTTTTGATGTGACCAAATTATGAAGTGTGGCACTATGGACAACCCAGTCACTTGATGTGGATTGATGCTACCAAGGCAGGGTTTGAACAAAATGAGATATTATCCTGGCCTATTGTCTCAAATAAGGCTTTAGAGCACGTTTGTTAAGTGAAGGAACTAAGGAAGGAGGGAGCGAGAGCGTGTGGGAGAAAGGACGGAAGAAAACGCTTTCGCCAGAACCATTCTGCCGTCGCTGACACGAGAGCCGTGCAAATGCACCTCAGTCTTGTTCAAAGATACCTCACATCAGTGACCTGTGAGGTGGGAAAACAGATACCGTGTTTCCCCGGAAATAAGACATCCTCTGAAAATAAGACCTACTTACAGGCTTCCTTCTGAGTGAAATATAAGGCACCCCCCAAAAATAAGGCCCCCCTAGGCTAAACATGAGAGATTTGGTCCACTGATTCTGAAAGAAATGGAGTCACAAGAAACTCACCAGGAAATTCAGGAATTGGATTGTTATGACGATGTTCCAGAAGATGATGACATGATTGTCATTGAATAAATAAGTAAATTCTTGATACTGTAAGATTCACAGTTTGTCTGGTTTGTGTTGACAACTACCGTACTACCGTACCGTATACAGGTAATAAATTTCCTTTATTTTCATTTAACAATAAATGTGTACCGTATTCTTCTTCATGGAAAAATAAGACATCACCTGAAAATAAGACCGAGCGCATCTTTGGGAGCAAAAATTAATATAAGACACTGTCTTATTTTCGGGGAAACAGGGTAGATACACAATCCATCCTGCCTCACTTACTATTTCTGAAGAAAGCCTGTGTCTGGACTAAGATGGATCAGTGTTTGCATCCCAGCTCAAACCCAGACATTTTCATTTTGGAGGACAAAATGTATCTGTCAGCCACTTTGCTCCTCTGTAAAATAGGGATAGCGGTACCTACTTTCGAGTCAAAGCTCAAAGGAGACAATGTTTACCCAGGCAATAGTGCAGAGTAAGTAAGCACTTAGTGAACAACAGCTGATTTGCTGTTATAATGATGATTCAAATAACAAAAGAATCACTTTGCCTTTTCCTCTTCCTTATTAAAATTGTGTGTGTGTGTTTTAGTATGAACTGACAAATGGGAGAAGTGTTTGAAGACAAAAGGCCCCTTTCCTGAATTAACTGCCCATTGTCCAGGGGGCAAATGTAAAAGCAAAGGAGCAATGATGGTTGCTATCCTTTCTGAGCCCTTTTGGACTCTTCGTCGACTTTGAAGAATTCTGCTCGTCTTGCATAGAATATGAAAATATGAACATTATAGATACGGGGAAAAGAGTGATCATTGTATAAATCATATACATAATTATTCTGTATCCTGAAGTTGCATATAATAATGGCTTACCAAGTAAATTATAAAATATCTTTCATTATAAATTTAGTTTCTGAAAGCAAAATAGCGTCTAAGAATACACATTAACATTTATTCATGGAATCTCTTTTCCTTTAAGCAAGTGGATAATTAATTCAGTAAATATTTTGATGCAATGTGTTGTTTTTATGAAAGTACAAACCTGCATTTATTGCTAAACAGATTGAGAAATGGGGAGTACTTGAAGGGTACCAAAGGGTTTCAAAATTCTCTGCCTTGTGTTTCTGAACGAAATCTCAAGAGACTGTGTAAGATCCCTGCCCCTGGGATTCCAGTTGGCTAACAAGGAGAAATAAATTCCAGCATGCTTTAAATAGTCCAGGGTTGCTAACAAAAAAAGAGCTGAAAATTTTAGGTTAACTTCAGCCTTCAAGTTCATGATTTATACAGTGGCAACTTCTCAAAACCAAGACTAGAAACTTATAGTCTAAAACTTATATCTTGTAGCAAGTTGATCCTAAGTGTGGGAAGGAGAGAAGAATCCACTAGCAGAGAAAATGAAAAGATTTTTTAAAAAAGCAGACATACAATGCAATGCCTCCCTCCCTCATTTTCTTAGTGTTATGCCTTTAACATTTTATTCATTATCTATTAAAGACTGTCCTTTTGAAATAGGTATTGGAGCCACTTTGGTGGGTATAAGAGGGAAAGAGAAATAAACTTGCGGCTGATTGTGGTGACTGAATATTTATAAGATTAGACACAGAAAGTGATTCACCCTGAGGTTGTGGTATTTATTTTCATTTTTATCTGAACCTCTGGCTCTGAGTCATTTTGGACTGATAATTCCAGAATCAAGATAGGTTCATACTTCTAAACTTGAAATTCACCTACAGATCTTAGGTTTTATTCTGCATATACATAAACTTTCCCCCAGTTGGACAAAGTAAGAAAATGTGATATTTGTGGGAACTTCGGGGACAGAACTCAGAAAGAGATGGAGAACACCCAGAGAAGGAGGCTGGGAGTGGTGCTTTTAGGTGACACATATTTCAGTCTTAGAGTTTCTACTTGAGAGTATCATTCCTAAACACCTTGTAAGTAAATATTTGTTCACCGATTAATATTGCAGATAAGAGCAAGTATTCTGCAGGAAAAATGCTCCTCTCTCTTTTCTGTTGAAGTCACTCTCTTTATAGGTCTATTAAAAATAAATTTTTATGCTTCTGATAGTCAAGAATCCCTTCAGAATTAATCCCATTAATAAAGACTGAAGTTGGGTGGAAATTGAACGAAACTCAAAAATCTCGGCTTTTATACCAACCTGTACACTAACACACATGGACTGAATGCGATTGAAATAAAATCCTGAATGGAGTAGAATTTCAAATAGGGTGCCGACCTTGGCAGCCTCGGACCGAGGAGAAGAAGAGGGAAATGGGTGCGTGTCAAATTGGCTGCAATACAGGAATGTGCTGGCATCTTTGTGCCAGTGCCAGGTGGTTTCTGCTTGCTTCAGATATGGCTGTATTACCACCCGGGGGCACCATCACGCCCACCATCTGTCAGGGCAACCTTGGCAGCGTGGCAGGTGCCCTAGCGAGGCTGCAGGGCACACAGAGGCAGAGCTGCACTGGCATATCCACGATGCTGACCTACCGCTCCTGTTGCTACTGCTCACAAATGCAAAGGCTAGGAGGCGTCTGGACACAGACAGTCAGACAACCTTTACTGTACGGTTGACAATGACCCGCATGCTAATAACAGTGGAGATGGGGAAGGAGGCAAGTCAGCAGCACCAGAACTGGTAACGTGTCCCTTTAGAGGCCCACTCGTCCCATAACCGCCATGATCACAGGCTGCTTCCCAGAGAAATCTGTCTTCCATGGCTCCCGTCGTTCCTGCTTACCTGTGGGGACACGTCCAAGGCCCCCAGGGATGCCTGAAACCCTAAATAGTACAGAACCATATATAAACTATGTGTTTTTCCCATTAATGCATACCTATGGTAAAATTTAATTTATAAATTAGACACAGCATATAACAATAATTAATAATACAATAAAACAATTATGACAATATAGTGTTATAAGACTTATGTAAATGTGGTCTCTCAAAAACAGGTCATTGTACTGTACTCACCCTTGTTCTTCTTGTGTTGATGTGAGAGGATACAGTGTCCACGTGATGAGATGCAGAGGTGAATGAGGTAGCACTGACTGAGGCATGTGCCGCTTAACCAGTGTAGCCCCCCCCCCCCCCACCTCTCTCGACTGGCAGGGGTTTCTTTTTCCTTCTTCAGTTTTTCTTTTTCCTTCTTCAGTTTCAAGGTAAGGAGATTCGTTCTTACCTTAGAGCTCAGCAACCTCGGCATGCAACTCTTTCTTTATTAAACAGAGAACTTTCACCTGGAGGAAGCCCCTTTCGACTTGTGTGTGGCGTCTCTGAACTGCCAGCTTCATTCCTGTTGTGCTCGGGCGTCATTGTGGAGTAAAACGAAGGTCACTTGAGCACTAGCACCACATACTGTGACAGCGGATCTGGTAACCAAGACGGTTACCCGGAAAGCAACAGGCCAGAGGTCCACAGCATGGAGACGCCGGGCCAATGGGTGAGTCCTGTGCTGGGCCAGGTGGGCTCCCCGAGCGGGATGGGGCTGGACAGAGCGGGACTCGCGAGATTTCATCCCTGCTCAGAGCCGTGTGCGATTTAACATTTATGAATCGCTTATTTCTGGGATTTCCCATTTAATATTTTCAGACTGAGTTTCTTAAGCAGAAAAGACAAATGCTCCCCCCCACCCCCACCCCCACCCCACACACACACCCTTTGTATAGACAAAATGTAGCACATACTGTTCTGAACTTTGGTTTTCTTTCTTCACACAATAAGACTAAAATCTGCACTGAAATAGATTTGAAAGTGATTGTTATAAATTGTATGGTCATTGGGATCTGATTGATGGGAGGCCATGTAGTATTTGCCTTAGGGGTGGTAATCTCTTTCAGTGAAGACATTTTGCGCCCCCCCCCCCCCCCGCCCCAATTACATTGTTGAATACTACAACAGACACGATAACACTCCCTTAACTGTAACATATGATCTCCATAATGTCATATTCATCAGAAAGGAATTAATGGCACTTTTTGATGCTAAAAAACTTGACAGATTCAATAATTCAGCATTGTACTCTGCTCTGGTCTTCACAAACCCTTTCTTGAACAGCTTATTTTTTTACATAGCATGACTTAGCTCTGTTGCAGGTTTTATTTTGCTGAACAGTATATATGTTAACATGCAATAAAGATAGTTATTTGGGAAGAACTATTACTAAATAGCAATTATGAGTGATTTATTAATGAAGAAAATAAATCAGGGTCTGCTCTTTTCTTTAACTTAGACAACTGAAATAACAGAGTTCTACAGAGGATTAAATATAAAGGCCTCCCTTAAAACACCCCAGGTCTTAGTCATGTGGCAGCTGCCCCGGGATGAGAAGGCATCCTGCCGTTATACTGGTGAAATTATACACAAGGCAGTTCAGAGATCGCCTTTGAACATATACACTGTGCTGAAGTTAATTCAGGTGGATTTAAATTCTGGTTTATAATTTTGCACGATGAGTCCCTGTGACTTTTCAAGCACTTGCACTGCAATATTTCCTGACTGAAATTTTACTAGACTTATATAAGCAAAATTGTGTTTTAAAAAATCTGTTTAGTATCTACTGCACAAAATTCCTCTAAGGTTGAAAAAGCAGCATAATGTGAATTATAACATGTGTACGTTATTGACATTACCTTACTTAGTCAGCTATGGATGTTCTGTTTCAATGTTCCCCAATAACAATTTCATCAACCTTCAACATCATCTTTATTGATCACCTGCTGCCCACTCAACACCACACTCTCCATTTTACTGGCATTGTCCGTTTAAATCTATCCTTATGACAGGTCTCAGAATATTGATATTGTTTTCTGGACCTCAGTCAGCAGGTAAAAGAAAACACACAAGTGCTCAGAATTCCTGATGCCAGTAACAGCCCTTCTATATGGTCTCAGCCAGTTGACAGCACAAGCCGTCCACATGAACACCACCACGGAATGGCTTGACTATTTTTGTCACTTCACCCATACAGACTTGGCTAAAGCAACTCTGTCAGAGCCAAGACAGTTCTAAATCTAAAAGTGGAGACCATTACGCCTAGTTAATAGATGCGGAGCTACAGAAATGAAATACCCACGTGTGGACTGGTAGTCCAACCAAGGGAACAAGTGTGCACTGGAAAAGTAAGTTGCAAAGTTCCTCTGTTTCTCACACAAGAAAGCTGGAGCCCATCTCTAGTCAGCGGCCACACAGCTGCATTTGCAGATCGGCCCTGGGCCGTTCCTTCTTCCAGGAGGAAGCCCAGAAGATGCAGCCATTTTCTAACTGCTGCGAGTGCCTGGGGGAGGGGCTCAAGTGCGGCCAGCACCGGGGAGCCCTCGCCTAGGACTGCCTTGTCCTGAAAGAAATAGCCCAGGCTAGACGTGGACCTAGGAAAACTTTGTATCTCTCCTCTTTACTTCTCCCCACCCCACAGAAGATCTGTTGAAGCAGGGAGACTATATCAATAGGAGTCTCAAATAACCGGTAGGATATCTGTAGCCCTATCCTGGCCATGGTGATGAGCTTTACATGGGAGAATGAAGGCATCAGTGCACCTTACATTACTTAGCCAGGCTACCTTTCTTTCCCTCCCACATGCTGCTTTCTGAGCCACTGCTTCTCTGTCCTCCCAGTTGTAGGAACCCAGTGTGCCTTACCCTAAGGCAGTGGTTGGCAAACTGCCGGTTTCCCGTTCTGTTGACTGCTGAGATCACTCTTAGGGAAAACAGTTAAAAAAACATTTTAATAATGTACTAATGTCTTTAACCTGAAGTCAAAACTTCTGGGTAAGGGAATGCCTCTAAAAGGGGGCTGCTCTTACGACAGGCACCCCTTTATTTGCAGTCTTGCTTTCTTTGGTTTCAGGTTGATTACAAAGCTGAAGAGGTTGGGGAAGGACTGCTTCTCCCGGACTGAAAGTTATTGAACAAAGAAGCCGCTCATTTTAATCTATGAAGGCCAGATTGAAAGCGTAATCATACAAATAGCATGTCCATAATTTCTTATTAACTCCTCCAGATTGTGTAGCAAGCACATCTTGGCGGTTATAACCACGAGAAGAGGTACATGGACTAGGACTAAAAGAAAACAACACAACTTTTTTAGCGTTTTTGAAAAAGAATAGTGTTATACCTGTGTTTTATTATAAATAACCAGGTTCTGTCATTTTTATCTTCTTGCCAGCAAATGAAAGACATTGTTTCATAAAGCTTCTAAAATGTACATGAATATTTAATTAAATCATATTTCCTTGAGAAAATAAAGTTCATTCGCATTTATAGCAGACGGTTGTGAGGAGTATATAATTTTCTTAAGACCAGGGTAGCCAGTACCGGTTGCTTGTGGAACAAAACTCCTCAATTTTTTAAAACTTCTTTTTAAAAAATAAACATACAATCATAAGTGTTCATTTACTTTAAAAATTCTAAAGATGAAGAAAATTATTGTATATATATTTAAGTCCTTGTATAAATTACAAAACTCAAGTTTATGTTACAGAGTCCCTTCCCCATAGGAAGCATAAAGCACTTTTGTGGTACCTTTCACCAGTAAATACTTGTATCACATTGAATTTGACAAACAAAATAAAAGTTGATATTGCATCTGTAAGCCCCAAGTGAACATTCTTCTAAGCTGTCTCTCGTGATGAATGAACTTCAAAAGTCATTTGATTGCCACAATTTAACTCAATCTCAGATAAAGATATATAAAAGTACTACCTATATTGACTTCAGTAGAAATCTGAAAAAAATCAGTGAATTGCAGACTCTTCTTGCTCGAGGTCAACAAACACCCTTTGGAAGACAACCAAGAGTTGTTTAAGACCGGGACAACAAAATAAAATTATGACAATAATAATTATAACAATAAAAATAACAATAATAAAAATAACACCACCAACAATGAGGTAAACTCCCCTTTAAAAAGGCAATGTGTGTTGCCTGGACTGTCAGGAGAGAGTTCGATTGTACCTGACACCCAAATGTTTTTCCAACCAGAGTTCAGCCAGTTGCATGGTTGAGGCAAAAGTGCTTGCCTTGGATCCTAAGCACATCTTATACTGCTTCGGGTCCAAGTTAGGGTCACAATGAACTGGGTGGAAAATATGTACCACTCCTACTTCTTGACTTCTGAAGGGCCTTAAGCCAGATAGAATAACTTTATTGTAGAGATCTACGTCTTCCAGGCCCCAGCCCTGTATTGAGGTATCAAATCCACCTGCACCCAGAAGATCACTTTTATAAATACAGGTAATTCCATATCCATAGTCTCTCCAGAATCCAGTCTTCTTTGAGAAGACAAAGTCATCATCCCTGGGAGGCTTTCCCCCATTGGTTACCTTTGGGTCGTACTGGCTAAAGATGATGGGGTAGTACACCTGTTGTCCCTGAATTGTATTGTCCCTACATCGTTGGAGAAAGTCTCCTCTGAAAATCAAGTCAACGTCACAAAATAGCAGCAAAGTATCATTGTCAAACTGGGAGGAAGCCACTTCGAGGCCGAGACCTCTGGAAAACTCTCCCTTCATGGGGATCAGGGCCATTTCTGCTTCGGGGTACTTGTTCCGATAGTCTTGTATCAGCTCAATGTGCTTGCTGGCATCTTGGCCAGAATCCCCACTGAAAAGGATGATGACCAGTTTTACGTTCTGCTTTGGGATAAGACAAGTATTTTCAAAGCTCTCCATGAACCTCAGGAAAATGTCGTACCTTCCAACGAGAGGAACGAGGATGTGTATCTTCTTTTCGTTGTGCCCTCCCATTTCTTTGCCTCCTTGAAAAGAGGATAGTATCTTTAACGAGTTAGATATAAAGGAAGATGACTGAGTGTCACTGTTGATACTCTCCACGAGACTGTTGACATCCAGCTCTTCCGTTTCTCGGAAGAAAGGCTTGCTGAACAACTGCTGAAGGTAGGCATGCCGCCTCACCGGCACGGTCACTTTTCTCCCCTTGTGCCTTTTGTATAAGAGGAGCAAATCCAAAATGTACTCCACGCCGTGCATAGGATCAACCCTGCGGTAGCCATACTGGATTTCCTTGAAGTCAATGACCCGGCCCCTACTCTTGGCATTCTCATTGATCATCTCCATCACCTGCAGGACGGTGTCATCCAGCGCGGTTCGGAGGATGCTGCTGATGCTCTGTCGAGGAGGCTGGTTCTCAGATGCCGAGTAAAGGAGCTTTCCTGTCAGGAACTCCCATTCTATCACCTCATCCCTCTCCCGAGGCTGGAAGTGGTTGAAAGAAGGCATCACTCCCAGCTGCTGATCCTCTTTGCTCACTTCACTGTCGCTGAGCTTGCTCATCAGCGCCCTCTCGCGGTGGAGCTGGATGGTGCGGTAGCGAAGTTCGGAAATTTTGCGGCTCAGCATGTAATTATGAAGCCTGTATTGGTAGGCAGGCCTTTTGTTGGGATGAAGGGTTATGGCTGCGTGGATTTTGCTGTTGTGAAGGTCTTGAATATAACCCTTTCGATTGTGTTCATAATTTTCATGGAACAGTTGCTGCATCTGAAAAGCAAAAGGAAAACAGTACATTAAATTTTAAAAGAAATGAAGCAATAAACTAAAACGTCAATTAAAATATTTAATAAAATTAGTTATATGGTATTTTGGAACAAAATGGCTTGTCAAATCTATATATAAAAGAAATAAAAATAGATTTTAATGTCAAATTCATATGCTCAAATACTGCAAACTAACCTGTCAATTCATATGCATAGTTCCAACTAACCTCCAGCTATATATTTTGAAGTAAAGAATCTTTGTCCCTCTACCCATTCTAAAATCACCCTAAAGTATCAAAGAAAACAAGAATTGAATATATCCTTAACCCTATAATGGATCACTCTCAGGGAGAGGCACAGTGGTAGAGAATGGATTTTTCAAAATATGGTGGTGGTGGGGGTGGGGTGGGGATGGGTTTTCAACTGAAGTGTGACCTCAATGTCCTGTTGCTTGGAATGACACTATCACCCTCCCAAAACAGAAGTAAATTTTTATCTAGTATCCTGATATACCATTTTTATAGAATAAATTCTTGGTAAAGTAAGGTGGGACAGAAACTACATCGATCTATGCTACTGGTTTAAAGGATCACATCCAAAATCAGACATGCTTGACATCATTATGTACCAGAAAGTCTCTCTGTTAGTCTAGAACAAGTTCTCTACTTCAGGTTAAAAACAAAAATGAGGGAAAGGTAGAATTACGAGAGCACACTTCAAACGGCTAGCTAATTCCTCCTATACCAATCAGTAAAGAGTTCTCTATCACACCCATTAAGATAAGTACTAAAGAAAGAAGAGAAAGAAGAGAAGGAGAAATCTGTGACTTCATTAATGAATAAGGACAAAAGAAATACTGCAAACCTAAGAATACATATCCAAAGCAAGAAAAAGTCATTGATCTATCAAATAGACCAGTGATCGGCAAACTCATTAGTCAACAGAGCGGCAAACCGTGGGTTGGGAGCCGCATGTGGCTCTGAGCTGCAGTTTGCCAACCACTGAAATAGACAATACAATTTCCATAAAAAAGAACTCAAGGAATGGAGAAATGAGCTTAAAGAAGATAATAAAACTACTAATAGTTATATTACAAGAAGCATAGAAACAGATTTCTGGCAAACACAGGAAGAAGAGACTTGAGAAAATTATCAAAATAATAGGAATTAAAAGAGGTTAAAAGTTTGGAGATATATATCTCTGGGTATATATACATACTTCATATACATATACACATATACACATACACACCATATATACACATACACACACATATATATTTAATATAGACTTAAAAGTATGGATACCTATTTAATACTATTAAAAGCTGATATATGTATGCAATTAGGCCAAGAGAAAAACAAAATAAAATAAACAAGTAGAACCCACTTTGGCCCTAAGTAGTAAAAGAATGAATCTTGTCACAGCATTTTCCACAGAAACATTCCATGTTGAAAAACAGTAGACTCCAATGAAGCAAATTAATGAATCATAATTTTATATTCAATCAAACTGGAGCTCAAGTTATTCCAACCAAGTGAGAGTTCAAATTTTATTGCAAAAATAAATAGTTCCTGACATGTAAAAACTTGTGCCAGATTGGTGGTGGTACATTCTTTGACACTTCTCCCACAGAAAGGTGGGGTCTGTGTCCCCTTCTCTTAAGTTTGGGTGGCTTTGTGAATACTCTAACTAGTAGACCACAGTAGAAGTGACACTGTGCCAGTTTCCAGATTAGCGACTTCTGTCTTTTGGCAATGTCACTCTGCAGAAGCCAGCTGCTAAGTAAGAAGTCTCAGTTAGTTTCCTTGTTGCTGGCAAGGTCCTTCAGTCAAATGTGCTATAGCAGAATCCTTGTTCCAATCCCAGAGTCAGAGATGAAGTATCTCTTTTTAAAACATTAAAGTTCCTTTCCAGTGCTAGTTTGCAAAGAGTTTTTATCATGGATGAATTTTAATGTTGAGCAAATGTTTTTTTCTCCACCCAGTGAGAAGATTTTGGGATTTTTTTTTTTTTTTTCCTGTTATAGTGATTTGCACTGGTTGATTTTTTTTTTTTAAATTTTTATTCCTTGACTAAACTCATCATGATCCCGATATATCCTCTTTACATTTGGCTGGAATATATTTACAAATGTTTGTTTAGTATATACTATAAGATATCAACTCTCCCTAATTGGTATAGAGATTCAGTGTAGTTCTGGTATAAATCTCATCATAAAAAGTTGCTATTAATATTAACAAGTTGATTCTGAAATTTATATAGAAATGAAAAGTCAAGGATACTCAGAACAATTTTACAAAAAAGATATACTACTAATGGGAAGTTATTTAGACAGTATGATATTGGTATAAGGATAAATAGAACAAAGGACCAAAATAAACCATAAATAAATGTACACATGGCATAGGACTTATCATTTGACTTATAACAAATATGACACTGAAGAATGAAGGGTGGTCTTTTCAGTAAACAGTATAAGATCACTTGGATATTCATATGGAACCTGATAAAAACATTCCACAATTTTAAAAAATCCATCTCAGATGAATTGTTTGTCTTTTAAAGGCAAAAGAATTTAATTTCTAAAAGTTAACATGAGAAAATACCTGTATGACTTTTGGTTACATGGAGATTCCTTATATATGACACAAGGTACTAATCATAAAAATAGGTTGATAAATTAGGCTGCATTAAAATTAAAAACTCTGTTCCTCAAAAACACCATTAAGAGATCATTAAAAGGATCCCAACTGGCATGGCTCAGTGGTTGAGCACCTATGAACCTGCAGGTCACGGTTCCAGGTGAGGGTACATGCCCAGGTTGTGGGCTCTATCACCATTGGGGGGTGCGCAGGAGGCAGCCAATTGATGATTCACTCTCATCATTGATCTCTCTCTCTCTCTCTCTCTCTCTCTCTCTCTCTCTCTTTCTCTCCTCTCTCTCTCTCTCTCTCTCTCTCTCTCTCTCTCTCTCTCTCTCTCTCTCTCTCTCTCTCTCTCTCTCTCTCTCTCTCCTTCCCTCCCTCCCTCCCTCCCCTTCCTTTCTGAAATCAATAAAAATATTTAAAAAATATTTCCTTTATGATCATAAAAGGAAAACTAGACAGTGGGACAAACATTTTTAACAGATCTTACCAAAAATGACTAAAACCCAGAATATGTAATGAATCCATACAAATTAGTAAGAAAGGACAAACCCAATTAAAAATGAGAAAAAAAAACCTGAATGAGCACTTCACAAAAGATAATATGCAAATACCCAATAAACATATAAATACATTCTCTAGTTCATTCATCATTAGAGTAATGCTATTTAAAGTCACAATGAGATAACATTATGGACTTAAAGAATGCCTAAAACTGAACATACTGATAATGCACTATCAAGATCTGGAACTTTCCTACGTGGTTTGTGAGAATGGAACTTGGTTCAAACACTATGGAAAACTGTATCAACTAAAATGACCATAAACGGCCGAAACCGGTTTGGCTCAGTGGATATAGTGTCAGCCTGCGGACTGAAGGGTCCCGGGTTCCATTTCAGTCAAGGGCATGTACGTTGGTTGTGGGCACATCCCCAGTAGGATGTGATAGATGACTCTTTCATCGATGTTTCTAACTCTCTCTCTCTCTCCCTTCCTCTCTTTAAAAATCAATAAAATATATTTAAAAAATAAATAAAATGACCATATACATTCCTGAGACTCTAGATATATGTCTGATAAAAATGCATTCTACTCTAGATATATGTCTGATAAAAATGCATACATTCGTGCACCTAAACATATATAAGAATTTTCATAGTATCATTATTCAAAATACCCTCAAACTGAAAATAACTCAAATGTACATCAAGAGTAGACTAGATAAATAAATATAATGTATTCATTTAATAGAAAACAAGACATAAATTAAAAAAATGAAACACTATGATTCACAACAATGTGGGCAGATCTCACAAACAAGTGAAAGAAGCCATATACAAAGAAATACATTTGCTTTATTCTATTTATATGGTAGTCAGAAACAGGTAAAGCTAACCTATAGTTAGCTATTAGAATAGTGATCAAAGATCAAAAGAGGGAGCTGGGAGCTGTAGAGTGCTGTTAATGTTGCTCTAGGTCATCGCCACAGGTATGCATTCCATTTGTGAACATTCATTGAATTGTTATTTAAGACGTTTGTCGGTTATACTCCACTGAATAAAATACTTTATTTTAAAAGTATACATATACGTGCATGTAGAATTAGGAAGATTTTCAAATATGTGTGTACATAAACGTGTGTGTGAATATGTGGGTGGAGAGAGAGAGAAAAAAAAAATGTTTTCCTAAAAAAGGTGACCTAAAAGGAATAAGGCTAAGACCATAGCAGATCCTTTATCATCAGTATTTCATCTGGTTGCTTTTCCATACTCAGATTTTTCAAATCAACATCCTTTGGCTTTGAAGATGGGAACTGTAGATATTTCGAGAAGGATTTTGGGTTTGATTCAAGACTGATTTGATTCAGTTTCATCCATTTTTTTTTTTTCCTGAAAACACATGCCAATTGTTATTTGAAACTATGAACTATGTTAAATCAAATTAAATCTATAACATGCAGTAGGTTGTTATATCTCCATTTTTGTAGTATTATTATTTTTACCTGAATTTAAAAAACATTTTACTTTATGTAATTTTCCATATACATTTTTTTTCTTTCTATGCAAGAAGGTTAAAAAAAAAAACCTTCTGATTACACACAGACTACTATTTATACCACCTCTAAAAAGTATTGACTATCTGAAACTATTCTTTCTTAAGGCATGCTTTATATTACTAAGAAAAAGGAAACATTGCTTAGAAATAAACTGTTAAACTGCAGACTTATCCAGCTCTTTTAGTGATACTGATATTAATGCTGGACAATTTGATAAAGATGACATTTTGTAATAGAACAAATGATGTCTTAGTACTGAGAAGTTTAACTAAATTGCATCACTCATCATTTATAACCCAAGCTGTCTCTATAGTGCTTATCTTTCTAATGTATTCCTTTTCACCAAGACAGGGATGGGGGCAATCCTTAAAATTAACACATTACAGCTCTAGCCGGTTTGGCTCAGTGGATAGAGTGTCAGCCTGTGGACTGATGGGTCCTGGGTTTGATTCCGGTCACGGACACATGCCCAGATTGTGGGCTCCATCCCACAATGGTGGGTGTGCAAGAGGCAGCTGACCAATGATTCTCTCTCACCATTGATGTTTCGCTCTCTCCCTCTCCCTTCCTCTCTGAAATCAATAAAAATATGTATGAAAAAAGTAGCACGTTACTACATACTTCAGGAAGTACAGTAATAATGAGAACATCTTGAATTTATATTACATTTTCCACTGGGAAGCATACAGCATACACTTTTATAGTATATATGGGGCTCCAAGCTATACAAGGATAGATATGAAAATGTTACAGATGAGAATGTTTAAGGGTCTGGCTATGGAGTTAGCCAGATTTGGATTTGAGTACTGGCTCCACAGCTCCTAATCCACTCCTTAGCCAGTCTGTCTAAATCTCAGTCTCCTTATTTACAAAAGGGAAAATGCCAACTACCTCAATGTACATTAAAATGTTTCTAAAAAAGAAAATAATATATACAATGCTTAGCATTGTGTGTGGCTCACAGAAAACACTTCAGCTGTATGAACAACAAATAGTTCAGGGATTTGCCCACCTGCCCCTGAGATTGCTCTTTTTAGCTGGGGGTTTTCAGAGAATGAGAGTCGTACTCTGATTGGCTCGCTGCATCGTTGCTCACATCTAGAAACGCCTGGGAAGTGATGATTTGAGCACACACACACTCAGTGATTCAATGTATCTAACATGCCATCGAGGCACCTTCTGCTAACAAAAGTCCTCAACATTTTGCTAAAAGAAAGATAACTTACTGTAGAGATTTCAGAAAACCAAGGCTCGAGAGGGCTCAGTGCCGAAACCGGTTTGGCTCAGTGGATAGAGTGTCGGTCTGTGGACTGAAAGGTCCCAGGTTCAATTCTGGTCAAGGGCATGTATCGATACATTGGTTGTGGGCACATTCCCGGTGGTGGTGGTGGTGGGTGGGGGCTGGAGGCAGCTGGTTGATGTTTCTCTCTCATCGATGTTTCTAGATCTCTATCCCTCTCCCTTCCTCTCTGTGGAAAATCAATAAAATTTATTTAAAAAAAAAAGAGGGCTCTGATTTAACCAAAGTTCTAATGACAAGAATGACATTATGACTAAAGCTAGAATAAGCAGCTAGATTTGCTGCTAAATTTTGCATGTAGCATATTATTTTAAAGTGTACAATTTACTTTTAAATGTATATTACTTATGTGAAATAGCTCTGATTTAACTTGGCTTCCTCTCCTTTACAGAATTTTCAAGTGATGTCATGGTGCCTCCAGAGCCTTATCCTGAAAGGGGAAATCATGTCACAGTAACAAAATCACAGCAGCAATTAACATCAATGTGTCCGTCTGACCCCAGAGCTGTAAGTGCATCCATCACTCAAAACCTCACCCTCTGGGAAGGAAATGATTTGAGAAGCTATAAACAACTTATTAGAAAAATCCAGAGTGGAAGAATAAATGCCAAAATACAGTTGTATGTTATTAATCTTCTACTAGATTAAACTTCCATTTCCTCCTTAGATTTATTACTAATGAAAACATAGCAGAGGTAATTTCTGTAATGATATCAGCCATGCAAATTTAGGGCCTTGAACTTCAGCAATTAAAATCTTAAAAGGAACAGTAAGGGGGCACAAGGCGACTTTTGGAGCAATGCAAAGTTCAAAAAAACTAGACTGTGGCAATGGCTGCACACTGTATCATTTTACTTAGTATTATTAAACTGGGGAGAGTTTGCAGAATGTAAGTTATACCTCAAAAAAGGCTAGTTTTAAAAAGACATAGGGCATGTTAAAAATGAAATACAGCAAGCTCCAGCTTTAAAGTGGAAGAGAGAATGGAACAATATGTCGTCACTAAAATATGCGTAAGAGTTTCCAGAAGTCAGGGAGGTTGAGCAGGATCATCTGGAAGCAAGTGGAGACAAAAGGCCAAGCAGAGCAATGTCAGTGGCAAAAGGGCTCAAAGCAGATACCAAAGGAACCAGGAAAAATACACTGTTTGGCAATGGTTCTATGCATGTGACTGTGGGAGCAGGAGCTACGCTGACCAGGGCGGGTACATGAGGCCCTGGTGGAAATGCTTTGCTTCAGAGAAGTAGAAAGGATGTAGAAGAGACAGAGCCACCAAAAGCAAAGAACTAAGCAGCTCAGCCATGTTTGCATGAGGCAGGTTTAGTCGGAGACAGCAGCGAGGACCAATGCCTTTTCGTGGTGCAGATTAGCAAGCCCAGAACTGTAACATCTCTGCCCAAATAAATCCCTGGCGACAGAAAGAGAGGTGACTGTGAGTGGTGGGCACACAATGCAATGTACAGGTGATGTGTCATAGAAATGTACACTGAAACCTACATAATCTTATTAACCAATGTCACCCCAATAGATGTGATTAGAAAACAAACCTATGGTGAAGGGCTTTCTTTCCAGGAGAGAGTAATGTTTCCAGAGATAAGTATGTTTCCTAAAAAGAGGGAAAGAGTATAGCACTAACACACAATTTCTATTTAAAAAAACGAAAACTAGATGAAAAAACTAGCCTTCATCCCGCGCCCCTCCCCAAAACAAACAAACAAACAAACAAACAAACAAACAAACACACACCTGTAGCCGAGAAACTGAGGAAAACATTAAGCAACTGTTTTATAATACACTAGAGGCTCGGTGCACAAATCTGTGCATGGGTGGGATCCCTCAGCCTGGTCAGCAATCGGGGCCAATGGGGTGCGGGCAGCTGGCTGTGGGAGGGGGCTAGCTGGGGTAGGGACTGCGGGAGGTTGACTGTGGGAGCACACTGATCACCAGGAGGCAACTCCTGTATTGAATATCTGCCCCCTGGTGGTCAGTGTATGTCATAGCAACTGGTCAAACAGTCGTTTAAATCACTTAGTCTTTTATATATATAGATAAGAAGCATTCTACCTTTGAAAATAACATAAAAGAAATATAAGACCTCAAGGATGTGATGGTAAGATGTAATGCTAACTCACAGACCGAAGAAGTAAAGAAAGAATTAAAAATAAACTACCACAGATATGAAAAAAACAAACAAAACCCCAAAAAACCCCACAAAAAAAAAAAAAAAAAAAAAAAAAAAAAAAAAAAAAACAGAAGAAAGATATAGACACTGTGGAAAGCTCAGATAGAAAAAAATGAAAATTAAGAAAACTTGCCGAAACCGGTTTGGCTCAGTGGATAGAGCGTCAGCCCGTAGACTGAAAGGTCCCGGGTTCGATTCCGGTCAAGGGCATGTACATTGGTTGAGGGCACATCCCCAGTCGGGGGTGGGCAAGAGGCAGCTGGTCGATGTTTCTCTCTCATCGATGTTTCTAACTCTCTATCCCTCTCAATTCCTCTCTGTGTAAAATCAATAAGATATATTAAAAAAAAGAAAAAAAAAAGAAAATTAAGAAAACTAAAAAATATAATAGAAAGACTAGAAGATGAAAGTAAATCCTAAAATATGGACTATAGAGCTTCATGCATGCAACATAGATAAACTGGGAAACACTACATGGTATACTGAAAAAAGCATATTTTAAAGGAAAAACATGCAAAAGTGTAGATTTAAAGAAAATAGTAAAATGGATTAGAAAAACAATTTAGAACTTTGAGGAGCATTTGGTATGTAGTAACCGCTATTTGAGTTGTAAGAGTTAGCTATTATTATTGTAGTTGTTATTTGTGTTTACTATTATTATTAGTGTAGGTATTGACTGAATGTGTAAATAAAAATGATCGTGATTAAATTTTCCTCATAAAATAATTGGAATATACTTAGTATAGCCATCTTTTGATGTCAGATCATCAATCAAACACTAAAATACTTACTTGACATTATTGAGATCTCTGCTCAAATGAAGAGAAAATAAGAGGCCAAGCCATGATTGGAAAGCTGTTTGCAAACATCTTTCATAATTGCATTATTATTTTTTTATATTAGGTAGAATATTTCCTTCATTTAATTGTGTAAAGAAGCCTTTTCAATTTAGTGCAAGTTATTTTGTTCCTCTCATGCCACTCATTTTTCCTCAAAAGAAAGAACCCCACTAACTTAAAAAAATTCTCTTTGAATCTCTTCCTGGGTATGAGATTCAGAGAAAAGGATGGATTCTTGTTCTAGGAAGTACAGACTGTAAATGTGAATAATTAATGAAGGTAAATAAGGAAGTAAATCATTAGAGAGGTATAAAATATAATGGTGCATTTGTATCTCAGGGTTAGTTAATTTGCCCTACAAATATTTAATCTAATTTTATTCTCTATGATTTAGTTATGCATTATTACATAACCACATGAAGAGTTTTATTGCCCTTAATGCAAATGCCTAATGATCTTTTTGCTTTAAAATCAGTATTTATAGAATGATTCTAAGCAAAATAGTGAATTTTATAATTAAAACTATTAGTCTTCCTCAATTCTTGTCTTCAAATATTAATAGTAAAGTTCTTAAGGTGTGTCTAGTGATAATGACACAATTAAAACAGTACCTAATTTAAAATTAAAGGGAAATACACTTATATCATTCCACAATTATAGAGAAAATAATAATGTCAAAGGGTACAGCTTGGATAATTTGTCACATAAAATTAAAAGCATTATTTTGCTACTGAGATTTATAAATATAATAGCCCCTGGAAATAGCCAGATCTAATACAGAAACTGTACTTTAAAAATTTACTGTACAGCATGTAATAAAATTATATGGAGCTAAATACATGTATGTGTGCATATATGCACATATAAATACAAGTAAAACTGGGGAAATCTGAATGAGACCAGGTGAATATATCAATGTCAATATCCTGACTGTGATATTTAAGTTCTGTTTTGTAAGATTTAGCCATCGGGAGAACCTAGGTAAGGGATACATGGAATTTTTTTTTGCATTGCTCTTTTTTAAAAAAAATATTTTTTATATTATTTAAAAAAATATATTTTATTGCTTTTTTACAGAGAGAAAGGGAGAGAGATAGAGAGCTAGAAACATCAATGAGAGAGAAACATTGACCAGCTGCCTCTTGCACATCCCCTACTGGGGATGTGCCCACAACCAACGTCCATGCCCCTGACCAGAATTGAACCTGGGACCTTTCAGTCCGCAGACTGACGCTCTACCACTGAGCCAAACCAGTTTCGGCTGCATTACTCTTTTTACAACTGCATATGGACCAATAATTATCTAAAAATAAAGGTTGAATTAAAACTATATGCAGAAAATTTTAAAATAAAGTACTTTGTCTTTTTTTTTTTTTAGAAATCACCCCAAAGTATACTTAAAAGTATCAAGTATTTAAAACTTATAGTCTATAGACTGTAGTTGTGATTTTAATTTTTTTTTTTTTTTGTAACCACAGGGCTTTGAATTAATTTGAGTTTGAAAAATAAAGTGAGGAGTGTATTGTCCAGTGAGTTTTAGTCCCACAAACTTCATGCTTGTTTTATGAATTTTAGTTACATGGGGACATTTATGTTCTTGGGTATCTCTTTAAAGTAAATAAAACATATTTTAAATGTCTTCCTTTTGAAATCCTACCATGTGCTAACAGATGAACCCTGAGGACATTATACTAAATGAAATAAGCCTGTCACAAAAAGACAACGACTGTATGATTCCACTTCTCTGAAGTAGGGAAACTCAGCCCGGCTGGCATGGCTCAGTGGTTCAGAGTCAAACTATGAACCAGGAGGTCACGGTTCTATTCCCGGTCAGGGCATATGCCCAGGTTGTGAGCTTGATCCCCAGTGGGGGGCATGCAGGAGGCAGCCAATCAACGATACTCTCTCATCACTGATGTTTTTAAGTCTCTCTTCCTTTTTTTCCAGAAATAAATAAAACATTAATATATATATATATATATATATATATATATATATATATATATATATATATATATAGTATGGAAACTCATATAAACAGAAAGTAGAATGGTAGTTTCAGGGGCTGGGGGATTGGAATGGAGAGTTGTTTAATGGGCACAGACTTTAGTTTTGCAGATGAAGAAAAAGTTCTACTAGAGATCTGTTGCACAACATTGTGAATATAGTTGACAATACTGAATTTTATACTTAAAAATTATTAAGATGGTGAAAAAAAAATCACTTCCTTTTCATTTCACATGGTCCTCACCTAAATAGGACTATAATTCACAGTCTGGCCAATTAATATACTTTGCTATGAAATTTAATCCAGGTGAGCTTCATTCATGGGCAAGACCTCTCTCACCGTAGCAACAAAGGGTTCCCTTTGCAGGTTCACACGTTGCACATTGTAATCCCACAGACAGAAAGGCAAACCTTGCCACCCAAACCAGCTAGAGAAGTGACACGAGAGAGACAGTGTGTGGAGAGCGTTGCGCTCGGACTTTCTGGTTCTTGGAAAGTAGGTCCTCTTCTGTTTCAGGTAGATTAGTTGTGGCTCTGTCATGTGTGACCAAAGGAATCCTGTTGAAAATGAGTTGATAAACTGATATGCTCTAATTTCAGTTGTCCACTAACGATCTTTATGATTCCTTAGTGCCGCTGCTTGATTAGCTAGTTCAGTCTTGGTTGGAATCCGGTCTCACATGGCCACTCTGTACCATTAAAACTGGTACTTTTCTTCCTTCTACATTGCATTTTGATAGTTATTTTAGTTTTAAAAAAATCTGTCAGACCACACAGAAAATAGCTCCCGGATTTTATAGTATATGATCAAGTGTTCTCAACAGTATATTCTCTACGGTTTAAAAATACTTTCAGGTAACATAAAATAATCGTGTGACACAGGTTTCCCAGCAGGGTATGTTTTGGACATATGCTATCTAGAGCAAATATCAAAGAGATTTAAAATCAGAAAGAAATTACTAAGCTTATCAAATTTCAGTTTATAATGTTATATAGCACCTAGTACATAATCACTTTTAGTTCAATAAACACATATACCTTAATTTAAATTATCCTGTGAGAATTAAAAAAAACAAACAAACCCTTATTAAAAACTACTAATGATAATTGAACGTGACTGCTCATCAATTTGCCTGATATAAGGACATTCAGGCAATGGTCACATAGATGCATCCTGGCCTATAGTTAGGATAATAGTGGATGATTGTCAAAACCTACTCCCTTGTAGATATTTAAACATTTTTGGTAAACTGTGCAGTAAATGTTTGCATTCGCTATTTCCTGAAACTTTTTTTCTACTCATAATTTATTGCAGGGAAGAGGCAAAGAAGAATTTAAAGAGCTTGTCAAGGTGGCATTTTGCAAGCAGCACAATCCTTTTTTCATGTAATACCGATATACACTGAGTGGCCAGATTATTATTATCTCTGAACACATAATACTCTGTGTGCATGTGTGTGTGTGTGTGTGTGTGAGGCCTGGTGCATGAATTTGTGCATGAGTGGGGTCTGCCAGCCTGGCCAGGGGGAGGGGACATGGGCAGTTGGCTGGCCTGCCTGCTGGTCGAACTCCTGGTAGAGCAGACAATTTGCATATTAGCCTTTTATTATATAGAATATACACTGAGTAGCCAGATTATTATGTGTTCAGAGATCATAATAATCTGGCCACCCAGTGTGATTTATCCCTCACGGGTGGTCTGATTTATCACACCGTAACTAATAACAAACAATAGGAAGGAGAGAGGTATCACTTCCAAACTGGGCTTTCAAGATGTCTGCAAAACACAACGTAAAGGCGGCCATACACGTCTGTGAGGCTTAATGAACACATTGCATCAATTGGAGGGAATGTATGGACTGTATGATGGCACTGATCACGCACACAATTACATCTCACTTCCCAAATGAAAAGAAGAGAAAACAATTCGTTTTTTACTCCATGGGTTTTATTCCAGTTATGAAACATTTCAAATCTCAAGTGGATTCCTATGAAACTAAAGATGCTAAAGCTAAAGTGAAAGATTTTCTTGGTTGCTGCTGCAGCTGATTTTTTTATTTCTATTCTCCCTCAATTCCAGCAACCAGCCATTGTACCTCATGAAAAATTATGAGCTTATCTGGTTCTGCGTAAACACCATGCCATTCACTAGCAGGTCTAAGAATGGGGCAGATAAGGATGAGGAAAAACATGATATTTTCTACAAAGACTTTGTCAACATAACGGTTTTTAGTGATCCTCATGAATGTTTCTATAGTAACCTTCAGGGCAATTTGGAAGGCTGTGTGTAGGAAGCTGATGTTTGATGACCTTCCAACAAAAAGAAGAAGGGCCACGGCATAGTGTTCAATGTTAACTGTTTATGTTCAGTTTCTTATGTCAGTAGATCTAGGTTCAAATATATTCTGACCAAACCATCACTGCTCTAAACCTCCAAACATTTGGGCCACCTGATTCACTCATTTAAGAATACTCATTGAGTTTCTAAAATGTGTCAGTTGCTAGAGATAGAGCAATTTTTAAAAAATATATTTTTTTGATTTTTTACAGAAATGAAGGGAGAGAGATAGAGAGCTAGAAATGTCGATGAGAGAGAAACACCGACCAGCTGCCTCTTGCACACCCCCTACTGGGGATGTGCCCACAACCAGCATACATGCTCCTTACCGGAATCGAACCTGGGACCTTTCAGTCAGCAGACCGAAGCTCTACCACTGAGCCAAACCGGTTTCGGCGAGATAGAGCAATTTTTAAAAGAAACACAGTCCCTGCCCTCCTGGAGCTAACTGGCTGGATGGGGGAGACAAGCACTAATTACACAAACTCATAAACAGCTGTGCAACTTGGACAAGTGCTCATTGCACTAATTGTACCATATTGAACTTGCTGCTTTATTTGACCACATGCCTTTCTAGATGGCCTGATTCCAGAGGGTAGCCTGGGCCTGATAACTAATAAAATATTTATGTGTAATTTTAAATGAATACATGCTCCCCAAAACTAGTTGTTGATCAAAGAGAGGTCAAAATATGTACTGAAAGAATTTTAATTCTCCCATGAAAAATCCTCAGCATTCCACATTATTTCCAAGGTTTCTAAATGTTTCTTTAGATCAAAAAGTAAAGTGTAATCAAGCACTCATACATCTGCATTACACGCGATTTGGTACAGATCTTGAAGCTTGTCCACCTTCCCGAAGCAGAGCCTGTAGCGCCTCACAGACCAGTACTGTTGTGCGGTGAGTGAAGGTGGCCGGATGTCTCTTTAGCAGCTGTAATTGATGTAATCATCCACGCAGGGAGACAGGTGGAGAACACCCACCACCGTTCCCGCTCTGCGCCACTGGAATGTGAAGTGACTGTAGGAGACCAAAAGGATTTTCAATAAGGCTAGACTGCTGAAACAGGTTTGGCTCAGTGGATAGAGCGTTGGCCTGGGGACTGAAAGGTCCCGGGTTCGATTCCGGTCAAGGGCATGTACCTTGGTTGTAGGCACATCCCCAGTGGGAGGTGTGCAAGAGACAGCTGATGGATGATTCTCTCTCATCGATGTTTTTAACTCTCTATCCCTCTCTCTTCCTCTCTGTGAAAAATCAATAAAATATATTAAAAAAAATAAGGCTAGACTGTGTCACCTTAATATTTCTGCACAAATAAACAACGTGTTGCTGAGCGGTCACAGTAAATGAGAATGAAAGGTCTTTGCCACCTGCTTCTCCGACTTCTCCCATTCAAGGAACAGGACATAACGGAGGCTTACGTAGGAATTGTTGAAATGGTGTGGGGTAGGCCTGGCTTCTGGGGACATTTCAATTACTTATGGCAACAGAGAGAAACGAACCTCTCCTGCGTGCTCCTCTGTCACTCTTCCAGCTTGTGCTCATGCATGTCTATTTTGGGTCAAGTCTTGGCTCTGGAGTTATAGGCCTGGTTTGGGGATCTGTTCTTTCATTCCTGGTCTGACCTCGGGCAAGTTGTGACTTCTGGGAAAAGAACTCATGGACTGCCCTCTGCACGCTATGAAACATGCCTAAAACAATGTCTGGCATAGATTACTCAATAGGTATCTTTATTATTATTTAGTAAACTTTAGATGGTGAAATTTCTTGCAGAGACATCCCTGTTATATGCCAATATCTAATATAGCAGGTTACTAGTAAGTAATCTTTATAATAAAGTTTGAAGATTTTAAGATTGTAAATCATTTGCCGGTAGGAAGAACTTGTATTTTTAGATCACATCAGGTAAAATCCAGTGGTCTACCAATGGGTGGCCAAGATGTCCTTAGAATTGCCTTCAACTTGACTAAACTTCAGACAGAATTCCTCCTGACTATGGGCCCTGACCTCCCTTTTAAAATAGCATTTACTTTAGAAAGCTTGTAATTGTAAATTCACTCTCTGCCTCTTTGAGATATAAATCTTCTTCCAGCCTTTTTTCAGTATTACAACATAGGAATGTCTTTTTCAAAGAACCCTGGGGCCATCTTCTTCAAATGTAATCCTCAAGAAAGATAGGAGCCTTGTCTCCCAGCCTCTCTGAGAGGGTAGGAGTCTTAGCAAACACAAAGGGTCTAATCACATTGACGAAAGCTCCTGCAGAAGTCCTCAAGTCCTTTTTCACTAGCTCACCCCTAAGAGTATTTAAAAACTATCTTCCTATTGTTTCAGCAGGAGTGGAGTCCAATCTCTCTCCCCTATCACCATAGTCTTGACTAAAATATTCCTTCCCTATTTCATTCTATCCTGTGCCATTTTTCTTTCACGTGTGTCACATGGGTCAGTGTTTATTTAGATCCCTCAATCCACTCTTTGCTCTCATTAACTTAGTAAAGAAAAGTAAAGGAAAGAAAAGAAAAGAAAAGGAAATAAAGGCCCAAATTAAGATCCTACTCCTTATGGTGTAATCAAGGAAATAAGTAGTGCTTCCTTCCAGCTAATTTTATTAACATTAAAGTTTTATGATAAATTTTGAAGATTCCTAGAGCTAAACACCCAATTAAAATGACATAAGCATGGCAAGATGTCTATTATAATGTTTTTCTTGGAAGAAAAATCCTAATTATAGTGCCGTAGACTTCTGCATGGCACAGCGCTGCTGAGGGGATGGATGGGAATCACAGCTCTAATTAAGAGGTAGGTGTTTCCAAGATGGTGCTAAACTAAAAATACGTGAAGCCTACTTTTTAAAAGTCAAGTGTTCTGGGAATGCAAACATAATTACTTATGTCATTTTAACTTTATAATTATACTTAGATTTCCGTACTGGAGGCTTTGTTTCTCACATATAAATTTGCACAACAGAAAAAGATAATTTACACAGCAGTGGGCAAAAGTAGGCTTACAGTTGTGAGTACATAAAACAGTTAATAAAGCTATTTTTATAGTCATAACCTGAGTGCCTCTTCCCATACTGAATAAATGTAGACCTACTTTTGCCCATCCCAATCATTTCATGAGACTCAGTAAGTTTCACAGTGCACTCATTAACTTTGTAAAAGAGTAAAGGATAATGGATTTCAATTTTGCACGGTTATCTTTCAAATGACTTGGAATTAAAATTTAATATATGGGTTATAGGACAATTAGCTATTTATAAAAAATTTAGATCCATACCTATCTCAAATCTTGAACTAAATACATTACAGTATATATACATATACATATACATATACATATATATATACACGTATACATATTTATACTCATATATACACATGTATGCATCTCAGATGTATTAAAGACTTAAATCTTACTGTAACCACCCCCTGCGAAAAGAAAATGATACCATAAGAGCATGGGGAGAAACTATAGGTAAATGTTTCCATCTTCTAAACATGTGGAGAATGTCTGTTTTTAGCAAAAACAAAAGTATTAACAAAAATTAACAAATGAAAAAAATAATAGGTTTTATAGTACATTAACATTACAAAATTTTCATATCAAAAGCACCATAAATAAAATTAAAAAGCAAACATTAAATTGGGAAAGTGATTTTTACAATAATGAATTATGCCATGTCATTAATCTATTATTGCTCTCCTTTAATCCTCATCATCAATTCCGACCTATTTTACCTCCTATCTCTTGAATCTCAACACTCTTCTTTATATCTTTAGAGTAGCCACTCTGGTCCTGTCCAAGCAACCAAGAACCTTCTCTGCATTTCTGCCGTAGTCAGCTGTCTGACCATGTCTCAGTTAGCCACTGTGCAGTTTTCCGTGATTCAGAGTCATCTTTCAAAACCTGAATGGTAATGTGACACCAATGCTGTCAGAATAATAATATTTTCAGAATAATGCCTTCCTCTCCAGCTTTCTCTCTAACCTCTCCCGTTCTATCTCCCAGCCATTTTGGTATCCTCTCTCCTTAGTGCCTTTGCATATGCCTTCTCCTTTACTTGGAAATTTCTCCCATCTTTCAATTCCATTTCTTCTGCTGTTTATCTGCTACTCAGCTTCCATGCCACTGTCTCATGGATACTTTCTCTGACTAGATCAGGACTGGTATATGTTCTCATACCATTCTTCTCCACTATTTTACCCAGTTTTAACTTTACATTTATCTATTCATCTAAATACATGTGTCTCCCCACCAAACTTGGGAGTTTTCTGAAGGCGGGTCTTCTTTTCACTCTGTCTCCAAGGCCAGACGTGATGAAAATGAGGCAGGGCCAGGGCTGTCTGGTGATGGGAGCTTTGATGCACATCACACACCTATGAGCAGGTTCCAGATTTTCATAAAAGACAGAGAACTAAAGATCCACTTGAATAAATCTGGTCCTTATGTTCCCGCTTTAAAGTTTCTATCAGCACAGTGTTATATTGAAAGGGGAGGGGATTGACTAACGCATATACATACTAACACAGAGAAACAAGTATACTCTCTTCTTCCTAGTTCTCTAACTAGTACAGCTGTTTTTACTCCTGATATAGAAGCATGACTCAGACTCCTCCTTACTTCCTTTTCCCAGTGTTCCTGTCAACAAATTGTGTGTTTTTAAAAATGCTCTCTAATTATCCTTTCTGTATTCTTCCCCTCTTACTGCACGTTTGCATCCTGATGCAAGTGTGAATTATTTCAAAGGCCTCCATCACAGGATTCAAATATTAGTGCTCAAGGAAGCCACCCAAGGTGCAGATACAAACGGAATACAAACGGCTGGCTGGGGACCTGCTGACTCAGAGGAGCAGGAGGAAAACCGGAAGGCGTATTGACAGATGTCCATTTCCCTTCTATCAGAGCAGCTCTACTCTAAGCTGTTATGGACTGGGTTTCAAAGTAATAGTTCAAGAAAAATTTCTGCAAGTGGGAAAAAATGCTCGGAAAGAACTGTTTTCAATTCACTGAGGTTGCCCCTTCTGCACCGTCATGACAATTCAAACGCTCCCGACCCTTCCAAATCCAGCGAAACTCCTACCATGAGAGGCACCCTCTACCATGTCCAGGAGAGCCTGACTCTTCTCTGTAAGATAGTACAGGGCTCGCCATATCACACAGCTTGATAGTTACCGTAATACGGAGGGTGGGGCTTTCTAACTTATCATCTTACCAATTATGGGGTTGTTGAGTTATTTAATTATTCTCACTCCTCCCCTATCCACAGTTAGATTTTTAAGTTTATTTTGGCAAAGAAACGACCTAACAGATTCTTCATTTAGCTCCCAATGACGAGTGTTGGGATAATTGGGACCCAAAGTGGAGAAAGATCAGAAGTTGAAGGGAGAGAGCACCATGATCCGTTGGGAATGAGTCCCATGGGCCTGGCATTTGTCATGTGTGCAAGGCAAGGAGATGTCAGGGCGCCCTCTTTCTGCCCCAAATAGCTTCTCTGTCCAAACAAACAGTTCCCATGTATGCTTATATAAGTTATAGAAAAAGAAGGGAAAATTAACCAAGCATAAAATACACTTGATGACAAGTACTTTGTTTTTCTATTAAGTAAAATCGTGTATCACTGTAATAGCTTTATTCTATTCTTCTCACATATAACTTTTTTTTTTAATAATAAGAACCAACTCAGATATTATCTTTGTCTTCCACATGTTTGCTTTCCATATAATCGTTCTTTAAACTTCTTGCTGTGTTTTTTTTTTCCTAGGAGGGTGGGGCTGGGCCTTAAGAAGTGCATAATAAATGATTGAATAATTCATGGCAGCCAAAACTGGTTTGGCTCAGTGGATAGAGCATCAGCCTGCGGACGGAAGGGTTCCAGGTTCGATTCTAGTCAAGGGCATGTACCTTGGTTGGAGCACATGTTTTTCTCTCTCCCTCTCCATTCCTCTCTAAAATCAATAAAAATATATTTTTAAAAATGTAACTTGAGATGTTTATCATAAAATATCTATGGTTGTTGAATAAAATTAGTCAAAAAGTCTTGCAAAGGAGAATATCTTTGAGTGATTTAAATAATGTGATAATAGCACAAGAAAGAGAAATAGATTAATAGAATAGAATGAACAATCCAGAAAAAGTCCTACACAGATAACAGAAATTTAATAAATTAAAAGGTAGTATTTCCAATAGGTGAGTAAAGGATAAATTATTCAACAAATGCTGTTAGCATAACTGTCTATAATACAGAAACATACAATTGATTCCCAATTTAGAACACACACACAAATATATAATTTAGATAATTAGTTTAATATATGCATAGTAGTATTGGAGAAGAATTATCTTTTTTTTCTCTCTCTCTCTTGTTTTTTAATTTTTTTTATTGATCTTTTACAGAGAGGAAGGGAGAGAGATAGAGAGCTAGAAACATCGATGAGAGAGAAACATCGACCAGCTGCCTCTTGCACACCCCCTACTGGGGATGTGCCCGCAACCAATGTACATGCCCTTGACTGGAATAGAACCTGGGACCTTTCAGTCCGCAGACCGATGCTCTACCACTGAGCCAAACCGGTTTTGGCTCTCTCTCTCTTTTTTAAAGATGAAATATGTTAGAGACTACTTTGAATAATTATAGGAAGCATTTTCATAAAAGAAAGGAGTGCACATGTTATGGGGGTATACACAGGAAAAATCCCCATATGGATCCCAAGAATTATCTGTTTCTGCCACTTTAATTTCATAGAAAAAGACTCAAGATTAATAGATTTTACTCTTTGTTCTTTTAAGTAAAGTACACAAAAGCCACTGAGTAAATTTACTGAGGGAACACGGGAAACTTTTTGTTGAGCCTCTTTTAGACGGCCTTCCTAAGTACATTACAGAGAACTTTGGCCAGGGGTGAGAGAACTGGCTGGTGTCAGATAAGACTTGAATCTTGCTCTACCATATATGACACAGCACAAATCATTTAATATTTCCTTATCCTTGTGTTCTTACCAAAACAATGTAAATAGTATTGTGGTGATCGTGAAGATTATATTAAATAGCAACAACACATTTCGAAGACTGTCTGCCATGCAGTAACCACTCAATAAACAAGCATTTCACCATGAATAGAAGTAGTAATCGAATAACACTGAAAGCCCACGGCCTGTGCTTACTGGAAAGTAATAAGAAAGACTAGAATTTTGTTCCACTTTCTGGAGCTGAAATTACCTCTACTATTGGCCATCCCTTCATCCTCCACCCCTGTGATTGACACCATCCCCAGATCAGAAACTTCCTAACAACCGAAGAGTCCTTTCTGGAGGCAGAGTTGAAACCAGTGTAGGTTTTTTCTAGCTACTGTTAGAATATTGCACTTAATGAGAGAAAGAAGGAAGGTTTCCATGAATTTCCTCCTCTGTGAGAAGAAAGGAATCAAAACTTTATCTAGCTCAGAGGCAGGAAACACTAAGGGAGACACCAGAATAGCACAGAGTAGGTCCTCAGAAAACAGTTTAATGGATTTTGAAAGAAAGCAAGAGGCAAAAGGAGGGACTTACAAAGAGAGGAAGGCAGGTGTTTGCAAAGAAAAGATGGCCAGGCCTTTGACAGGAGCAGACATTTCTTGTGCTACATACGAGGGAATGAGGAGAGGGGGGCACAGAGGCAGGAGGGCTGAGGATTTGGTGGTGGGCAGATGAGGGGCTGCCTATAGTAGGGCTTTTGAGCAGCTACTTTCAATTTCGGCGAGTATGGGGAGTAGGATAGTCCAGGAGCTTGCTTGTTCTCAATTTAACTCTGCTTGGTTGGAATGAGTAAATCTGTGATTCTAATTTACATAATCTTTCCATGAACAAAAATAGGATACAAAAACTCAATCTGCTCCAGATTTAGACCCAAACTGCAATGCAAGATTCGAAAGAAATCATCTTCTAAGATGGAATTGTCTTTAAATGGTGCTAAACAAATCTCAAAATAACGTATCTCTAAACACATGTGCCTCTTTTTTTCTGGAGCCAGGGTGAAACCTTCAAACTCTTTTCCACCCACTGTGCTGCCTTTGGCATTCTTTTAAGAAAAGTACTATTAGGGATTTTTATAGGAAGTGCTTCATGTCACAGTAGGTAGGCACTTCAACCTCGAAGCTGTTCCAAGGTAAGTATTGCCAGTAACCGTTTACCTTGGATGCATTTCTTGGCTCACTTACAGTGACCAGTGACGCCCATCTCTGCTCTCAGTGGCCTTTTCAATTACTACCAATATACTACGTTCCATTCACACCTTTAATCAGGTGTACAAAATTGTTATGATAAGTATAATTGATATGTGCTAATTCAGTTTTTTAAAGTAATTAGATTCATTTGCATTCTTACGGAGGAAATTCCTATTATGTAATTAAGATATTGCATTTAAGCTTTTATTTCATGTACTTCTGATGCCTCCATTGAAATGGCTGAAAAGGATAAAGGGGGAAAAATGTAAAAGAAATGTAAAAGAAAATGTAAAAGAAAAGTACTTATGACTAAATTTGAAGTCATCTCAAGTACAACTTATGAGTGAAACACACTTTGAATTATCTTAATACAGGATCCTATATAATAAAAGGATAATATGCAAATAGACCGTAATGGAACAACTGGGGATAATTGGTTGCTATGATGCGCACTGACCACCAGGGGGCAAATGCTCAATGCAGGAGCTGCCCCCTGTTGGTCAATGTGTTTCCACAGGGAGAGCACTGCTCAGCCGGAAGCCGGCTCATGGCTGGCCAGCCCAGCTGCGGTGGCAGAAGCTTCTCCCACCTCTATGCAGTGCTAAGGACGTCTGATTAATGGTTTAGGCTCACTTCCCATGGGAAGCAGGCCTAATCAGTTAGTCATCCCCCAAGGGCTCCCAGGCTGCAAAGAGGGATGTTGATCCCGCCCCCCCCCACCTCCCCCCCCCCACCCCAAGCGAGCCTAAGCCAACAGCAGAACATTCCCTGAGGGCTCCTGGACTGTGAGAGGGTGCAGGCGGGGCTGGGGGACCCCCCCCCCCCTCCTCTTGCACAGAATTTTGTGCACTGGGCTTCTAGTTAAGAAATACATTTCTAAATAATATGCTAAAAATCTATCTGACTACAATTTTCTCTTTCTCTCTACACTGAGGAACATTTTCCAGAGACCTGCTGCAAAAACTTTGGAACAAACTTACAAGTCATCTGGATTTTCCTTTATTAAATATCCCCATTGACAAAATCCATTCCCCTGTCAATAGCTGTCCTGATTTAGAAACCAAAAGCCCTCCAGGGCACAATGCTGAGCCTTTAAAGTGCACATTGTCTAAGGCCCATTTGATGTTAAATGCTTTCTACGAGGCTCCTCTAAGGTAAGAAACTGATATTAAAGACTTACTAGGTGCTCTTATTGGCAATATAACAGAGGGCAGACCCTATTGTTACCTGATTCCTCAAGAACGAGATAACATCAGGGCAAATAGCAGAGTTGGGATTCACACTCGGGCCACACCACTCACCATTGCAGTCAAATGACTGATGACTGGGACTCAGTACCTCCCTGGTTAACAAATTTATTGCTTGGATAGATTTGACTCTCAACAATTTTCCAACTCAACAGGCTTTTGGCCCTTTAACTCTAACTCACTGGTGTTAATTCTAACATCGAGTGTTCCAGTGCCTAAAGCAGGTTCTATTTCTTCTTCCACAGGACATCTCTTCATGTGAAAGATGGCTGTGATCATTTAGGTCTGCTTCTAGCCACCTAAGAGTTCCTATAAACCTTCCAGTCACTCTCCTCAAAACATATTTCTGCTAGATTTTAGTTCCCTTAAAGTATAATCACTGAACTAAACACTCAGTAGTGTTCCAAGTGTGGCCTGATCAGCACAGGACTTGATCTGGCTCATTGTCTCAGCCTTTTGAAAATTTCAACTATCCTTATTCTCCTATGCAACATCGATGCCAATGCTATTCTTCCTCACAGGGCTCTTGCATATGAGTGCTTGTTATCTATGACTCTATCTGCATCCCTGATAAGAAGGAGTGAGAGAGAAGTCAATTCTGGGCAGCTGGCCAATAAAGGTCTTCTCTCCAGGCTGATACTTAACCTTATCGGTTGGATGTTTGGGGACCACAGATAAATTACTCATGAATTTGTGTTTGATTCCAAGCCTGACCTCAACTCCCTCAAGTGATGTGGACAAGGAATTTCACCCATAAACCTCAGTTCCTTAATTCTGCAACCTGGGAATGGCAATCCCTCTGCATAGGTGTCATAAGCAATGACGTCTGTGGATTTTAAGATCTCCTTAGATTGGATATTCAGAAACAAGTATTTCCTTGCTGCTTAAAAACACACACACAAAAAAGTGTCCTTGATGTTGGTGCCACAGAGCTGGGTGTCAAGGAGCCTGATCCTATAGTTTCAGTTAGTAGCTCCCCATATGATCTACTTGCTTACACATAGTTGACCCAGTTCATGTAGTCATTAACTAAACACTTTAATGATGTGTCCCGTTGCTGCATAAGTAAATCTTAGCATTTACTAATATTAAACCCCCGCTGAGCCCTGATGCTGTTGAGTGCGGCATGTCTGGCCTCCCAGGCTGTCTGACTTGGTCCGCTAGTGTTTCCTCACTCAGACATCTCCACGGCTGTCATCCCACTCTTCTGATCTGGATGATGACACTGACCCACCTCACCAGCGTGCTGTGAAGCGGATGCTAATTAATGTTGACTGAATACTTTGAAAACGAAAATTGCTATTTAAATGCCAAATAGGTGTATTCAACAGAGGACAACGGTACCTGGGGACTGACATGTCCTCCATGCGGAAATGGCTTTGCCTTGCTTAACGTGGGAAGCCAAATAAACAACCTGACAGCTGCCCCAAACCCATCTTTTTCTCACTGTTTTGAAGCAACACAATTTTTATGGATTTTGTGACTGAAAGCCAGCAATCTGCAGTAACTCAAATGTCTCTCTCTCTAACACAAATGTCTCTCTGTACCTTAAGGGACTGTCAGAAAGAGAAGCGCCTAAATTGCTCAGGGGGAAAAAAAAAATAATTCCAGGTGGTAGGGTATGGTATGGTGAGAAAGCTGACAGTTCAAGACTTTTTTTTCCTGTAAAAACTCAATATATCTAATAAAGGGATCACGGCTCTCCTCTCAGACAATAAGGCCCATTGATTTGGAGGAACAGATACAGCTTGCTCTCAACTTCTAAACTGCCAGGTTAGGAAAATACTTGGAGATTGCAAAGTAGATTAGGGGTGTGAAGGGCTGACACACCAGAGACTGCACAGCCACCCCAGCCTCCTGCTCTGGCAGCTCCGCCCCAGCCAGCAGCTGCCAGCGGCTCTCACCCATGTGGGAGCGGGACGGCTGTCACCGGCTTCTGAGGAGGAAGCTGCTAACGGTTCCCCAAAATGACTTCTCCCTAACGGCCTCCCTCGCTCCGAGGACATAAAAAGCAAAATGCCTAAACCATCTGGAAACGTTTTATGTGAGTTGTCTTTTTACCCCACCAGGGGCCTGCGGCAGCAGGATTTGCATTTTCGGGGCTTTTCCACTTTAAACAGTTTAATCATCTGGGAGGACGGGGACATGCAAAGCTGGCGGTGCTTCTGGGAGGCTTGATAGCAACTCCGGGGAGGAAAGGAAACGTTTCGAGTCTGAAGTGGAAGGTTGCATTAAACATGAAATAAACACTGCTTCCTGGGCTGCCAGAGTCTAAAAATAGGCCCTTGAACAGATTTTGAAGTGCCAGTCTCCGCTCTCTCCAATGAAGCCACCGGCACCATTAGCCTGATTGCTGCGCAAGGAGAGGGCCAGATGGCTCGCCCTTGAACTGAAATCAAAGGGCCCTCTTTTATGGGAACTTTTTCCCCCCCAAAGTGAGGGCTTCCTAACCAGGAGAGGCCCATGCTTACTGTGCAAAGGGAACCTGCTGGCCATTACAAACTCTCTCCCCGAGTCCAGCACACCGAAGAATGGAAACCACAGTGAGGTCAACTCAGGGAAATGCCTCCCTCAGCCCTTGTCTTCAGACTCCAATGTGTCCCAGAGAGCTGGTCTACCATGTAGCCAACTTCAAATTCTCTATTAAAGAACTGAATATGATGGACTTGCTACTCAAGATGCTGGCAGAGCATGACCTTGGAGTTGCTACAGATGCAGACTCTCAGGCTCCACCCTGGGATGACTGTATCAGAAGCAGCAATTTACCAAGATCCCTAAGTGATTCGGTGCTAGTCAGTTCCTATCCAATTCTGTCTCCATAGCAAGACCTCTAACTTCCTCAGTTTTATTACCTCCCACTCCTAACAAGAACTTTTATTCCTCTGCTGCAATATTGAATAGAAAATAATTTAATCTGAGGGATACACGGCAATATCACAGACACCTCACGACCAAGTTAATGCTTTAACACACTGCTATTTATTGAACGTCTACCAGGTATTTGCTTCATAACATTCGGAAATAAGAAGATACACGTCAACTGAAAGAGCTAAGAATATCTAGACACACAAGAATCACAATGCAGGATGGATAGACACGGAGAAGCACGGCACTGACAGTCTGAATGGGCAAAACTAAGACATGGATGAAGAGAATCTTGGATTAGATGTGGTGATGGTTTGAACTCCATTCTGGGCACAAAAAGAGGCCACATGCTAACCTGACAAGCTCAGAGAAGGCCACCACACGTGGCCTTGCAAACTCAGAGACTTAAATAACCACAAAGGATGGTTTGAAACGAAAATTTCCTAACTGAAAGCAGTTTATGGCAGGTAGTCTTGCCCTAGGCTAGGGCCTTCCCTGACAAAATTCAATCTTAACCATAACTGAGCCTGTCTATTGTCATTTGCATCTATGATAACATACCATTGGAGTAACTTCTTGTTTTCCGGACCCCTCAGGGCACAACCCTTGCACCAGCGCAGAAACTACAGATCCTCTTTGCTATTTTTACCATATTAATTGCTGACTTTTAACTATCCTATACCCATCTATGTAAAGGATGTACATGCCTATTATTTTACTTTTTATCCCACCCCTGAGGTTCCCTCCCCTCTTTTGCTTTCTACTGCATCCCTACTCTATCACCAACAAACTTCATGTAACCCACTTACGTCTTTTCTTTTTATTGTAATGTATAAAATTAGGTGCAAAACTGCCATTCTCGGGCGCGTTATCTTAATCTGTTGAGATTTTGCCTCCCCAGCAATTGTCAATAGTTTGACTCAAACTCACAAGAATCCTTCACAGGATTGAATGTTTCTTACGTTGACAATCCGGAGGCATTTGGAATTTAAATAAAATTCTAATATCTATAAGGATCAGGAGCCCAGTATTGCCATATCTTCTGATTTAAAAAAAAAAAAAAAGTATTTTATTGATTTTTTTACAGAGAGGAAGGTAGAGGGATAGAGAGTTAGAAACATCAATGAGAGAGAGACATGCGAGAGAGACATCAATCAGCTGCCTCCTGCATAGCCCGCCCCTGGGGATGTGCCCGCAACCAAGGTACATGCCCTTAACCGGAATCGAACCCGGGACCCTTCAGTCCACAGGCCAACACTCTATCCACTGAGCCAAACCGGTTTTGGCTGATTTTTAAAACTAGCCAGAAATCCAGAGTTTATGCTATGTGCAATCTCCTGATTTAAGTACTGGCCACAACAAACACACTCAAACAGCAACAAGACCTAACAATGAATGGACCAAACAAAATACCTCAGTGGGCTGAACTTTGAACCTCGGGGTACTTTGATTGAACAGAGGCGTGGCAGCAGCCATACAATGGGGTTTGCATGTGAGGCTGTGACATTCCCAGGGACAGCCAGAGCAAGGAACACACTGTGACATGTGCTGGAGTAGAATCCTGTATGCAGAAGGCTGGGACTAACTTCCCAGAGCAATGAGGAAGGCGAACCAGACCAGGGATAATGAGCTGTGGTTTCCAGATCAAAAGATGCAAAGTATAAAGGAAGAGAGATAATGGGAGAAAGTATTCCAGGTGAGAAAACTGAACTTGCAAAATGTAAAGACTTGACAGAGAATAACTTTCTGATTAAATATGAGAGTTTCAGAAGGGCCAGGAAGAGAGTACACAAAGGCAACAAACTGCTTAATTTTAGAGTTGGGGAATAATATATGATTTCTTTTTAAGAATGACCATTCTGCAGGCTGAGGTAAAATAAATAGGAAACTCTCTCTTATCAGTAATTGCTGTTATGTAATATATCTCTGATTTGACTACACTAGAGAAAATGCACATAGAAGTAGAGAATTTTATACTATTTCACCAGACAGAAACTCATATTCCTTCGGCTAGCAGGTAGTTTGTAATAATTCCTTCAGGTTTTAGATATCACTAGGGAGCAGATTTTGCCACCCCAAAATATGCCTCGTTGGCTAAAGGCTTATCTGGAGCGGGGTACCTATTTTTAAAGAAACAGCAAACATAGGAGAAGCTCTGAAAACTGTGTAGAAGTTACCCCTCTCTAAGGTACCTTTATGTTTATAAGGGGAATCTCCATTTGTAAGGGCGTCTCCTTCTCTGTACCCGGAAGATGAGGATGACTCAGCCTCTTCTCATTGGAGAAGGCATGGACTGAAATCTGCATAACAACTGTACTTTTGTTTTCTGTGCTTTTCCTAGTAACCTCCCATAATCAACCTCTCCCAAGCCAGAACATTTTCGGTCGTCTTTAGTTGGAGAGGGTATTTAAGGTGGTGGCATGGGCCATTTTGGAGAGTAAGCCATTTTTCCTCCCATGTATAGAAGGGGTATACATGTTATTAAATTTCTGTATATTTTTCTCCTCCTAATCTGTCTTTTCATTACAGGGGAATCTCATCCAATAACCTAAGAGTGGAGGAAAAATTATTTTCCTCCCCTACATTACCAAAAATGAAGAGAGGGCTTTCAACAGATGTTCAAAAGGCACTAAGTATTATCAATCAAGCTGACTTCATATTTCTTTGCAAAACAGCTTTTAACAACATCTGTCATTCTTTTATTTGCAGCTTCTAAAGGAAAGGAAACTTTTATATCTATTGCTATATCTGTAGTTTTAATTTTAAGTATTCCATCTGTGATTTTTAGTTATTTATTTACCCCCAAAGTTAGCAAAAGAGCATCAATAACTCTCTGCTCTCTTAGCCATCATCAGAGAACTAATAGAAAAAATTTTAAATGTTCTTTGGTGGAGAAAAATCTAAACACAAAATATCTTTAAAAATTACCAGAAGAAGAGAACTGATGAAAATTATTAGAGTAGTATAACATGCTGTTATGCATATTTTATTTTTTAATATGTGTTCTGCAAATCATCAGTATAATCAACCTACAGCTGCTTCTTTCTGAATACAGAGAGTTAGAAAGGGAAGATAACAGTACCAATGGCAAGTCAACAATTTTGGTTTTGGTCACAAGTTTTGCAAATTAACCTAGCCTCAAATAATTTGCTACTATTTCTTCATAATAATTTTAGAAAAAAATTGAACCACTTTATTGAGTAATGTGTGACGTAAAAAGCTATACATATTTAATATATACAATTTGAAGAATCTGCTGATAAATATACACTCATGAAACTATCATCACCATTAAGGCCACAGATATATCCATCACTTCCCAACGTTTCCTCCCATCCCCATTATTATTATTTGTGTGTGTGTGTGTGTGTGTGTGTGTGTGTTAGGAACATTTAACAGAAGATCTACCCTCCTGGATCAGTGGTTTTTCAGTGTGAACAGATAGCTGGTGGGGGCATGGTGCTTATTAAAATGCAGATTTCCAGGCTTGTCTGCAGAACATCTGATTCTGATTTTTAAAGGTGTCCTAAGTGATTCTGATGCAAATGGTCCCAGAAATATATTTTAAATGATGCTGAGCTGATAATGCACTTAGTATTTGGCTCAGCCAAGTCTTCAAGGAAATTAAGAACTTCTGAGATGTGTCCACACTGATAATGCCAGTGAGGGCAAGCTCTGTGAGGGGGTGGGTTTTCCCTGTTTTGTTCACAGCCATATCCCAGCACTGAGATTGGCACACAGGGAAACTTCATAGTCATTTGTTGACTAAATACATGAAAAAATGAACTGAGCGCTTGCTTTCTGGACTTCATGCCTTTCACTTGTTTCTCCATAGCACACTGATCATCAGTCAGTTAAAGGGCTCATGTCACAACTCATCAAAAGAGGCATTTGCAGGCTCAGAACGATGACATTTTACCAGTACAAAGTCACCAGCAGTCCTGAAACTATAATGTTCTTTTTCTTTTTAAATATATTTTATTGATCTTTACAGAGAAGAAGAGAGAGGGATAGAGAATTAGAAACATCAATGAAAGAGAATCATTGATCAGCTGCCTCCTGCACACCCCCCACCTTTCAGTCCTCAGGCCGACGCTCTATCCACTGAACCAAACCGGTCCAGGCAAAACTATAATGTTGATTAAAATTTTTTTTTCTCACCACCTACAAAACTGAACATGGACATGAAAGAGTTGCAACAACTGGTGGATCACAACCAATCAGATCCCACACTCCAAATACATTCTCTAACACATCACACAAAATATGGCTATAGTCCTAGCAAAATGTGGTGTGGGTCTGAATGATACTGAGCTAGAGTATTCCTTTTATTTTTTTCAGACCATGTGAGCTTGTGAAGAGTTTTTGTATTGGTTGTCATGCTCTGAAACCAATTTGGTATGGTGTTGCAACTGGATCAAGAGGTGATGGGGTACAGACCCACATAAACATATGATTTCTTTTAAAAAATATTTTAGTATTTATCAAGGACACATGAAAATATTTTTTATGAAACTTTAAAGTTATTTAAAACATGGAGTGAGAAACCAATGTAGCTGCAAGTTTTCTCCTGAAGAGGTTCAGAAGAGATGGATCATTCATGGCATTAACCACTAAGCAGACTCAGTGCTCCTTCAAATGTGCTTTTCATTAGTAAGGACATAAGCAATAGTGCAGTTCTGACTGAGGTCCTAATTTATCCTGTAAGTTCGCACATTCAGCAAATGAAAGTTCACAGCTAAAAATAATCGTCCTGACACTGCTTTAGTCCTAAATATCATGCAAGCATTAGAATTCTATTGACAGTATATATTCAAGTATTGATTGTTGTTAACTAATACTAGTTGACTAAACACTTCTCTGCTAATCAATATAATTTTAAATGGTTCTCTAGCAAACATTATCTCTACTTTTTTCATGTAAAGTAATAAATACTTAAACCAAAAGAAAGCCAAAATAGCTATAGTTATATTAGACAAAATAGGCTTAAAATAAAGACTGTAATAAGAGACAAAGAAGGGCATTGAATAATGATAGGTCAATTCAATAGGAGAATATAACATTTAACAAAACTAATGCACCTAACATAGGAGCACTAAATATAAATAGGTGAACCCAATAAAGCAAATATTAACAGACCTAAAGGGAGAAGTAGACAGTATTACAGTAATAATAGGGAACTTTAATACCCCACTTATATCAAATGATAGATCATCCAGACAGAAAATCAATAAGGAAGCACGGGCCTTAACAATGTGTTAGAACAAATGGAAATAGATATTTACAGAACAAGTCATCCCAAAGAATATAAAGCATATTCTTCTCAAGTGCACATGGAACATTTTCTAAGATAGATCATGTATTAGTCCACTACAGAAGTCTTAAAAATGTGATGACTTTCCAGCTGCTGTGGTCCAGTGGTTGAGTGACCCATGAACTAAGAGGTCACTGGTTCAATTACTGGTCAGGGAATATGCCCGGGTTGTGGACTCGATCCCTAGTAGGGTTGTGAAGGAGGCAGCCAATCAATGTTTCTCTCTCATTGATGTTTCTATCTCTCCATCCTTTTCCCTTCCTCTCTCTCTAAAATCAATAAAAACAATTTTTTAAAAAAACTGATGATTGAAGTCATACCAAGCATCATTTCTGATCACAATGGTATGATATCAGAACTTAATTACATGAAGAACACTGGAAAATTCACAAATATGTGAAGATTAAACAATATTAACAAAATGCAAATGTGACATACCAAAATTTATGAGCTGCAGCAAAAGCAGTTCTAAGAGGGAAGTTCATAGCAACAAATGCTCTTCTCAAGAAACAAGAAAGGTCTCAAATAAGAAGCCTCACTTTATACCTCAATAAACTAGAAAAAAGAATAAACCAAGCCCCAAGTTAGAAGAAGGAAGGAAATAAGAAAGATTAGAGTGGCAATAAATGAAATAGAGACTAAAAAGACAATAGAAATAAAGTTAATGAACTAAAAGCTAGTTCTTTGAAAAGATAAACCTTCAGCTAGACTCACACACACACACAAAAGAGAGGACTAAAAACAAAATAAAAAAAGAAGATATGTTAAAACTGATACCACAGAAAGACAAAGGATAAGAGACTACTATGAACAATTATACACTAACAACTTGGACAATATAATAAAGCTTACAACTAACATAATACTGAACAGTGAAATGCTGAAAGCTTTTACTTTAATTAAGATCAGAAATAAGAGAAAAATATTTTTTTGCCATTTTTGTTCAATATATTATTGGAAGTCTGAGCCAGAGGAATTAGGAAAGGAAAAGAAATAAAAGGCATCCAAAAAAAGAAAGGAAGAAGTAAATCTCACTATTTGCATATGGCAATTACATTTAAAAAACCCTAAAGATTCCACACACCAAAAACAAAACAAAACAAAAAAAACAAAACCTGTTAGAACTAATAAATAAATTCAGTAAAGTTGCAGGATACAAAATTAATTTTAAAAAATCTGTTTTAGTTCTTTACACTAATTGTCAACTATCAGAAAGAGAAATTAAGGAAGCAATCTATCTTACATAAAAAAATTAAAATACATAGGAATAAGTTTAACAACTCAGAGGGCAGCCACATGTCCCCATGAGCAGGACATAAGAAAACTTTTTAAACTTAAAATGAAGCAGCTCCTATTATAAAATACTGCTTTTAGATTTTCTTACTAAGCATTGCTCCGATCTATTCTGGTTGACAGCTTTTTGCCTCACTAGCTACTCGGCTTCAGTTTCAAGAGGTAAAGCTATCATTTCATTGTAACCTGGAGCTCAGGCTAAGTAAGACTTCGGTGTCCTGCTAAAGTGTGACAGAGTCCACACCGCTTGCCTGGAGCTTCTGAACTTCAAAAAGTCATTACCTCCTGCAATCTCTCTCTTCTCAGATGGTTTCCCAGGTGTCTTGCCCAAAGGAACACCCTTAGCCAATCTATTACCCTGGCTGAACCACAGTTCTGACTATATTTCTTTTGAGAGGTTCATCCTTATTTTAGTTGCACAAAAGGGATTCAGGTACAAGCTACAGGAAATGTACAAGCTCTGGAGTTAACATACCCTTACCTCACAATTCATCACTATTTTAGCAATCTCTTTCTGATTGATAAATTAGAAGAAGGGCTCATTCTTTAAGTGGCCTCTATTTTCTCTGTATTATCCTTGGCAATGATTATGAAATGGAACCAAATTGGCTAGAATGATCCCTTTTTATATATAGGGCAAAAGTAAGCTCATATGGAAAATAGTACATTAATTAATAAATAATACAAGAGTATACTGTGTTTCACATGCTCATGACTGTATACCTACTTTTGCACCAACATGTATATTACATATGATTATTCCATAAAAGGTAGCTTTTTAACAAAGAATATACTGACATGTGACTATAATATAATAGTTTATATTTTAATATGGGTTAATCTAGCCTTTTGGGACCTGCAAGTAATATTAACATAAATGCTCACTTTGGAAAATTGTGTGTGTTTTTTATACAATATCATAAAACAAAATTTCCTACACATGTTTTTTATTATCATTCTTGTGAAAAATACATCACCCTCAAGCACAAATTAAGAGGAAACTTTCACTTATCTCTCTCCTAGAAGACTTTAAACCACTTTCCATACTATGAAACATTCATTTATTCCACAAATATTAATCAAGCACCAATATACAATGTGAATCGTGCCAGACTAGGTAGTAAAGGCAAATTCAATGATGTGCTACAGATTCTCTACTAGGCTGTTTTCTTTTTCAAACAGTTGATTTCAGATACTCATGAGGATTATCAAGAAATTCTCCTTTAGAAACTATATATATATTTTAGAGGCACAGTGCATGAAATTTGTGCACGGGTAGGGTCCCTAAGCCTGTCTGGCGATCAGGGCTGATTGGGCCTTCCTGTTCTGGCCAGGGCCTTCCTTCCCTGGCTGCTGGCTGCAAGTTGGGGCCTTCCTACATCCCACCCCACCCCCTGGTGGTCAGCGCATGTCATAGTGAGCAATCGAAGTTCCGGTCTCCTGGTCAAACTTCTGAGGGGACACTTAGCATATTAGCCTTTAGCAAAGGGAATAATACACACACACACACACACACACACACACACACACACACACACCTATTTGTACACTTAAAATCATTTTTTTGTCCCTAGAGACTTTAGGTAAAGAATAAAATTGCCTCTGATAAAGTGCCTGATTTTTGTTTGCTTGTTTTTATTTATTTTTATTTTTTTATTATCATATTCCTGCTTCACTCCCTCCTACTTTATCAAGCACCTTTTATCCACTGCGGGTTCAGCGTCATTCTCAGCTCTGGCACCAATTGTTTCTGGACAGAGGATACAGTGGCCTCTCGGCTAATCCATCAGCATCAAGTCCAAGTTGCTGCCTGCTCTTATTCTAGTATCTGCTGTCTTTCTTGCCTTCTTTTCCTATAACCCACCTTCCGCCATGAAAACAGCCTCTGAATTTCCTGCCTCTAAAGCCATGCCCTCTTTAGTGCCCCTGTGGGCACAGTGTCCTTCCTTGTTGGCTTCACCAGCTTTCCAGATAAAGCCTGACTACTTGTTCTGTGGGTGTGAGTCCTCACTGCTGCTGACAGCCTGTCTACCTCTGGCCACCGCCTGCTGCCAGACTCCTAAGGAGAAGCTGCCCTTGGCTAATTTAGATATGCCCTGGCACCTGGTATGCTCAGTCCTCGCACAGCCTCTTCAGCCCATCTGTGCCTCTCTGGCTTCCCACTTCTGCCAAATAAGCTTCAATCTTAAAAACAACATCTGTAGTAGTGACTGGTAAGCAAGAGTTAGAAATCTGCCATATCTGGCATACAGATGTATTTTGCTTGGCAAGTCTGTATTGAAACACAGATATTATTTTTTCTTTTAAAAAAATATTGATTTCAGAGAGGGAGGGAGAGGGAGAGAGGAGAAACATCAATGATGAAAGACAATCATTGATTGGCTGCCTCCTGCACACCCCACATTCGGCTTTTATTCTTTCTTGCTTGCTTACCTGAATATTCTGTATATATGTCCAAATTTCTATATGTTTACATAGACATAGCTACAATTCCATCTATATCTTGTGATTTCTCATAAAAAGTGAGGATTTATTGGAAGTATAGAAATAAATATATTTTGATGCAGTGAAATTTGCCTTTAAAGGTGAAAAGGCAAGTCACAAACTGGGGGAAAATATGTACAACACATAGAGTTGACACAGGTCAACCTTATGCATAGCAATAGCATAAATCAATGGAAAAATAGGCAAAAGATGCAGACATTTCAAACCAAAGGAATATGAATGGCTGATAAATTATAAAAAGATGCCTAACCTTATAAGCAATCAGGGAAATGGACTTAAATCTCAGTGAGAAATTATTTCTATTTATCCAGCTGGCAAATGGTAAAAAGTCAGAAGGTGTTAATGATGATTTGGGCTATGGAAAGACCCCCATACAAGACTGCTGTTTTCTACAAAATATTTAAAATCTTTGAAGTACTGATGACAAAGCAAATAAAAAAATTGAAACAGATCATTCAACAAAGACAGTTTGAGAAGCACCACTCTAGAAAACTCTTGTGCAGAAAGCTGTCAAGCATATTCACCTCAATATTGTTTGTCATCGCAAAACAACAACACGAACCTTAACATCAAAATTGAAATAAACCTATAAGAAGAGAAAAGTCCATTAAAAACCTATAATAAGAGAAAAGTCCATTTATGGGATACCCACATTGTGGTAAAAATTAATGCCTAATATTCTAAAACTACATATGAATATATGAAACTGTCATGGTCTTTCTGTAAGTCCACATATAGTTGAAAAGACAAATAAAGCTGACAATTATATATCCCATATATACAAAGAAAATCACAACTGGTGTTAGAAATTTGGTGTTCTTTCAGAGTTCAAATATTTCTCAGGCACCTATAATACCTTGGGCATAAATCCAGGGCTGGAAGTAGTGAAGATCCCACATCATGGCACTTCAAGATGGAGGGAATTAGGAGACGCAGAGGGATACTAAATAAGTGATCATCCAAACTCATTGGGATATATGCTATGAAGATAATAACACATGGGGACTGTGATAGAGATGACAGGGATATGAAAGGGAGGGGGTGATGGTTCTTATACAGAGTTGTCAGAGATGTCCTCTATGAAGAAGTAGCCATTAAGCAAAACATTTTCCGCAGAAAAAACCTGCTCCTTCCATGGCCCTACATGGGAACAGGGTTGGTATTAAAAGAATAGTAAAAAGATCTGTAAGGCTAAAGCCATGAACTTGGCATTTTCCAGAGGAGTTTTCATGTGGCCCTTGCCCATCATGGGGAAGAGTTTCTCAGAAGTTTGTTCATCAACTTCCTTTGAGATCATTAACACACTTTTCCTGAACATTCAGGTACATCTTCACGCCACACAAAAATTCTCAGACTGTTTTTCCATCTTTTGCCAGACAGCACTGTTGATGTTCAATCCCATATATTCAGCCATCAAATGAACTTCACTTTGTGTTTTCACGGGTTCCTAAAACTCAACAGAACCCAAAGCTGACACATTGCACCTCCCATGAATGCAGTCTCCTGTGTGGTATTCCTGTCCTGTTCACTCAGTGGCCATCCAGAAAGTGGAGTCATCTTTGATTATCTTGTTCTACTCACCTCTCTACCTCATGACTACATACTCTTAATTTTAACTCATAACAGCTGTCTTGTGCCCCCACACCCCCTTCATTCCGTACCATGAACTTTAGTACTTCTCATCTCAGCTAGATTATTAAATGAGCCTTTTTACTGTTCTTTCTGCTTTAGGTCTTGTCCCAGCTCCGATCTGTCTTCCACACAATTTTCACAGTAGACTTCTGAAAGGCCAACTGCTTTCCTTGCCTAGAGGACAAAGTCCAAATTCTTTCTTTCTTTTTTTTTTTTTTTTTTTTAAAGAACACATGAGTAATTGATTTCAGAGAGAGGAAGGAAAAAGAAGAGAAAGATAGAAACATAAATGGCACAGAAACATGGATAGACTGCTTCCTGCATGACCCCTACTGGGGTTCGAGCCTGCAACCTGGGCATGTGCCCTGACTGGGAATTGAACCAGAAACCTTCTGGTTCATGGTATGATGCTCAATCAACTGAGCCACACCGGCCAGGCAAAATCCAAATCTTTTTTTTTTTTTTTTTTTTTTTTTTTTTTTTTTTTTTAAATATATTTTATTGATTTTTTACAGAGAGGAAGAGAGAGGGATAGAGAGTTAGAAACATCGATGAGAGAGAATCATCGATCAGCTGCCTCCTGCACACCCCCTACTGGGGATATGCCCGCAACCAAGGTACATGCCCTTGACCGGAATCGAACCCGGGACCTTTCAGTCCACAGGCCGACGCTCTATCCACTGAGCCAAACCGGTCCCGGCCAAAATCCAAATCTTAATGAGGCATGTAAGGCCTTTGGGATCTATGCCCAGACTCACTTTTTCTGCCATTCACACGGAACGCTCCAGCAGGACTGTGACCACAGTCCCCCCATAGAAATAATTACTCATTGCACTGCATATAAACTTGCAATGAAGAGTATCACTGCTCCTAGGGGATAATTTGCCTCTTCTTTATATGCCCAATGGATCTTCAGGATTTAGGACAGAGTCTGCTAGTCAGGAGGTCCTGGGTAGCTTCTTACTGGATGACTCAGGACTGAATTAAGCTCTGTCTGTTTCATTTCTAGATAAATCTCAAACTATTATTTTCTTTCTCTCATCCCTGCCAATGCTCAGGCCTGTGTTTCATCAGCTCTTGCCTGGGTTATTTCAGTAGCTTCTGAAATGGTCCACTGTCATCTTTCTCAACACCATCTGCCAAACAGCTGCCAGAGCTAACGTCCACTCACATTGCTCCGTGCCTGGACACTCCAGCTGCTCAGAGCTTCCTGGCAGGAGGACCCACGACAGTCCCTGGGACCTCTTTGCAGCCATCACACACACAGTGCGCTCCACTTACGTCAAACCACTTATAGTTTCCCAAATACAAGATGCTGCCTCTTGCCTTGGATTGAGTTAGTTCCTTCTGCTTGAACCTGTCCCCATTTCTCTATCTCTTGCAATGTTACTCCCCAACTCCTTTCTCTAGCTGGCTTAATCTTCTCGGCCATTAAAATCCAAATAAAGCATTATCTTTTTAGTGAAGCCTTCATCTGACCCCTACCTGGTGGCCTTCCAATTCCCACCATATCCAATGCACACCTTGGTTATATTATTTTTCACCCACTCGCTTGTCTCCTTTGCTAGCTTTATTGAAGGTAGGGGCGTGGGACGTTTCTTAGTGAATCTTGAACACCTGGCATAATGGTTAGGCAATACGGGGCCTTCAATAACAGTTGGAAAACAGAACTCCTCACCTCTTCACCACTCTCACCCAGTCCAAGCCAACATCATCTCCCATCTGTCTCCTACTGGCCTGAGCACTCTATCTGAAATATATCCTTTCTCTTCATTTTTATCCACAATTTTTGAATGCATAATATAATTTATCTCTCTCCACCACTAAAATGGATGCCCCATGAGGGTGAGAATTTGGCTCATTTTGTTCACTGCTGTATCCCCAGTTCCCCAGAACACTGCTTAGCCCATGGAAGATGTTTAATTATAATGCATTGAATGGTTGACAATAAATACACCAAGGCAAATTATAAAGAGGGTAATATAGTAAAAATAAATAAATCTATGTTTGGAAGGGCAAAAGCAAAATTAACATTCTTACGTTTGGTCTATTGGTAAGGTACAGCCTCTAAACAACTAGATAAGTGGCTTTTTCTGATTTCTTCTGAGTCTGAAGATTAGCAAGAGTACAAAATAATCTTCTGTCACTCTTACCTTCATTAGGAAACATAATTAAGGCGCAGTCTCTCCTGAGAAACACTAGCTTATTTCCAGGGCAACCGATTCAGTACTATTTGCAAAGCCTGAGAGCTTTCTGCATAGTATTTCAGTGACAGTTTTGACATCCAGGGAAACCAATTCATTGTAATGTGAGGAGGGGAAGAAAAATGATGGCAACAAGACAAATACTATTACATTTGAAACTGTGAAAATTCGTGAAAGAACATGATTGTCATGAGCTCCACAGCTAAATTAAACAAATGAAAATATGTGAAGAGGAATTAAAAGTTTATTTTACAAAATTGAGATGCTTCTGAGGCTCATTTTCCAAAGACAAATCTCAACATCTATTCAGTAATTCACTTTGCAGTTCTTAAAAGGAATGCAGTAAATCTGTATTTGTTAGCGTGAAATATTTTAAGAGGTACTGCGAAGTGAAAGAAAATTAAAGTACAGAAGTGCATTCATATAATATACTCCCTTTTATAGCAAAAAAAGAGCCCATTTATATACACGTGTATGTATATGTATATAAGTGTATATGTGTGTATATCTATAGCTATTTATGTCTCCCCTCTACAGAATATTCTGGGAAAATAAGATTCATAAATGGGTGACTGTGGTGAGTCCAAGGAATGGGCTTTAAAGACTGATATTGGAGAGGAACACTTTTCATTGTTTACCCTTGTGTAGCTTGTGACTATTTAGCCACATGCCACATAGCAATCAGCAGGAAAAAAACAAAACAAAAACACGAAGTGTGAAAGAACACTTAAGTAAATAAAACCAGAGAAGATTGTGCAATTTAATTATTCGCTTTGCTTTAAGAAAACTATGCTGTTCTTACCACTGAAATATGACACTGTGCATAGAGTAAAAAATATGACATTTGGTTAGTTAAAACCTTCTATCATAAGATCTTAAATCAATTAAAGTAATAGTATTAATAGTTATCAGCCATTTCTTTCTTTTGTTTTTATTTATTTATTTTTTTATTGTTTAAAGTATTACAAATAGTAGAACATATAATATCTCCTTTCCCCCCTATTAACCTCCCCCCGGCCTAACCCCTTCCCGCACATGCCCTGATTCCCCCTAGTGTCTGTGTCCATTGGTAATGCTTATGTCCATGCATTCAAATCATTTGGTTGATCTCTTACCCGTCCCCCACAACCCTCTCTTGCCTTCCTGCTGAAGTTTGACAGCCTGTTCGATGCTTCTTTTTCTCTGTATCTATTATATTTTTGTTCATCAGTTTATGATGTTTATTATATTCCACAAATGATGAGATCATGTGATGTTTATCTTTCTCTGACTGGCTTATTTCGCTTAGCATAATGCTCTCCAGTTCCATCCATGCTGTTGCAAATGGTAAGAATTCCTTCTTTCTTTTACAGCAGTGTAGCATTCCATTGTGTAGATGTACCACAGTTTTCAATTTCAATAATGTTTGGGAATAGCATTTTAAACTCGGTAAACAGGTGCAGCTCTCTTTAAGAGAGTCAATGTCTTCAACATGTAAATCAGATGCCACATAAACCCATAATCAGAGATTAGGATTCAGAACAATGCTTCACGTTCTTGACCAGTACCTGCCATTGTCAACCTAATGATCCCAATCCTTTTTGTTCCTTATCAAAATGTATAACCTGTATATTATATTTTGATATTTAAGGCTCCCCTTCTAAAGGTGTCATAAAACTTATGAGTTTTCTAATGGAAAAAAATACAACAAAGTAAATCATTTAAAGATTAGACTAAATCACCATGTGCACCCGAATAGTTATAACTTGGTGATCAGGACCATGTACCGAAGCAGAAAAACCTGGGTTTGAATCCAGATCTGTCACTTACAAACTGTGTGGCTCCAGGAAAGCAATAGAGCTTCTTTCAGCCTCATTGTCCCCTCTAATAACAAGAGGAACAAATCGCGGTAGGCTGTACAAAGGATTGGTAGAAAAATGTACATAAATAATTAAGTAAATGGCATTTAGTAGATGCGCAAATGTTTTAACATAACACACACAGTTGCTAATAATAATACTCTGGTACTATTTTCATAAAACAACTGAAATTAAGAATTAGAAGTAAGCTTAGGGTGAAAGTAGGTGATCAAAACCCAGCTTTTCCCACTGCTGCTCTCGCTCAGGTTGGTGGCTGTTCTTAGTGATCCTCTCACTGTCTTTTTCATCTTATGAACTTATTTCTGTGCTTAACTTCTGAAATCTACTTTTTGGGGTACAGTGAAAATCATAATAGTCATTAATTCCAAGTTCTTGACAATTAAAAGTATAAATTTCGTGTCCCAGAGAGGACCCAAGGCCACCCAAAAGACCATGTGTCTATAACCACAAGGGGTCAATTCCAAGACTGACTCTGAGAAGAAAAACATATTACAAGTAATATGCACAATTATTTCATAGACGATTGAGAGTTTAATGAACACAAAACTATTAAAAGTGTCTAATTCTGCCTTTGTCATAGTGCTGAGATTATGAGTCCTTCTTATGTCTACCAAGAGGAGCTTTTGGTAATTTGGTAAATGACTATATAGTCTTTTACATAAAAATCCCAGGACTCAGTGCTAATAACCATCTCTCCAATGGGTACAATTAAAATACAGAATGAGTCAAGAAGTGCCATACCTTATAGACCCATAGTAATTTCCAATAAAAATTTTCTGAGTAAATTATACTCAGCAAAGGACTTAGAAAGTATTAACTGTGACTTTTATGTCTTTGGGGAAAGACTACAGAAGTCTGATAATGAGACCTGTATTAGGTTGTCTCAAATTTTTCAAACCTTGGTGCTATTGATATTTGGGGCTAGAAAATGTGCGTGTGTGTGTGTGTGTGTGTGTGTGTGTGTGTGTGTAGGGGGTATCCTGCACATTGTAGGATGTAGGAAATTTGGCATTTATTTGACTTCTATTGACTAGATGTACCCCCAGCTCTGACAATCATGAATATCTCCAGACAGGCCATTGCAAAATAAAAGGTGTAGCTATTTATACCACCTTGTATTTTGGCACTGTGGCTTAAACACCAAGAATAATGGATTGGCTCAGTGGTTGAGTGTCAAATTAAGAACCAAGAGGTCATGGTTTGATTCTTGGTCAGGGCACATACCCGAGTTTTGGGTTTGATCTCCCATGTGGGACGTGCAGGAGAAAACTGATCAATGATTCTGTCTCATCATTGATGTTTCTCTATCTTTCTCCCTCTCCCTTCTCTTTGGAATTAATAAAAATATATGTTTAAAAAAAGAATAATGTGTTATTTTACATTATATTATAATCACTTACTAGTATTGTTTTAAATATTTTTTCTTATTCTAGACTGTGAGCTCTCTGAGGTTCAGGACCCTATTTAACTTACTGTGGCATCTCCAATTCCTATTACAGAATTAGCCTCATGACAGATGGCTTAAGTCTGATGAATTTATGATGAGCAGAAATAAGTATGCTTGTTTGAGGTTGTCTCTGAGCTTGGACAGCTTAAAGTTGAAATGAAAATTCAATCGATACTTTCTGAATGCCTACTATAGGGACACTGGGTTTACAACAGCACGGATGTCTAGGCCCTGTAAACAGGGAGGATTTCTGACAAAGCCAGGGGATTCCATTGTTTATGGAAAAGTCTGGGACCCTTAACCAGTGGCACAGCATGCGTAATGAGCATTAAAGCCCTTGTTTGACTGACCCTTTTGAATGAGCCCACATTTCAGGTTGGTCAAACACTGACCCAAACAATCTTCCATGAGCCCATCAGTCAAGGAAAGGTCTGAGCTACATTGATGATACCTTTTATGAATGTTTTATTTCAGGCATACTATACAGTGGAGAATAACACACTGCTGCAGACCATGCACATAATCGGCATGGATTATCTTGAGGACATTGGGCACAGGGGACTGCCTGTGCCCATCCAGTTTAGATGGGCACCCCTAGACGTGAGGAGATAAGTGTTTGCCTGTGGACATTTCCCTAAAGTATCAGCCAACTAGAAGAGCCATCACTTTGCTTGAGCATTGAGTCTTCGGGGGCGCAGGGGCACAGAGGGAATCCCACAGTTTCATCAGTACACACAAGCCCCTGCCCTTCCTTTAATGAGAAACAAGGGTGTTAGGAAATGTCTTTTAACCTCAAAAAAATGTTTTTTAATACTCTGTGGGATTTAGCTGTTTTAATTCCTCAGTATGTGCTCATCTTTAGAACTGAAAACATTCTCATGGAACAAACTAAAAACATTCCTTTTTATATGATATTCTCCATAACGATAAAGTTGGGATATACCTCTCTCAAACTTGGTGAACAATTTAAAGTTGCAAATTGTTAGTGTGGTGGTGGCAATTTAGGTACATACTTCCTTTCTGAGTTGATAAGGTGTGGAAATTGTACCCCATTGCTATATTTCAAAGCATATATTTATAGAATTGAGAACACCAATAGTGCGTAATCACAACAAAGCATCCTACGCTCTGAAATAATCTTTAGAACAAAACCTTGTTAGTGCATCTTCATGAAGAAAAAGCACAAAAAACAGGTTAACCCTTCAGCAGCTGCTGCTAGGTTCAGAATTTCAGCATCGGTAAGTTCCTTTATTTACCTAAGTTGAGTACTCGAGAATTTTGTGACTGTCTAGTGCAGTGGTTGCCAATTGGTGGTCCGCGGACCACAGGTGGCCCATGAAGTCCGAAAGGTTGGTGACCACTGGTCTACTGTTCCCAATGTATGAATTAACAATAGTCATAAGTAACATGAAGATAAAATAAAATACTATTATTCATAGCATTATAGAAAATGACTACCAGATAATAAGTGAGAACAAGACATAATGGTGTTATAGAGTTGGTGGTTGTTATTAATTAAAGAGGCATCAGGGCTTTGTAGAAAGAACACGGCCTTTGAGTCAGAGAGATCTAGGACGCAACCCAGAATCTGCAGTTTATTGAGTAGGCAAATCTCCAATCTCTCTGCTCTTCTTCTTCAGATTTCACATGGGGATATGACACTTAGCTTGGAGGGTGGGTTGTTTTAATGACGAGAGATAAAGCAGGAAAGGGGCATGGTGTATGGCATAAAAAAAGGGCCTACTTCGGATATGTTAATAGAATTGACATAATTCCCCACAGGTTGAAATTTAGAAAAAAGGCAAAATCCATGATGATTAGTTCAAGAGAGAAATCTGGTCCGAGTCACACTGACTCTTGCTACAGCACTTTTGCCCAGCGCAGGGTGTTTGATAATATCTGCTTGGGAAACAAAGCTGCTGCTAGACTCAGATTAGATGCCCCGATCGTGTCTGCTGATGTGTCAGAGAAAAATAGATGCAGCCTTTGCTGGGCGATGCTGGTGTCTTCCTTGTCCTTTAAAAGATGGGGCAAAGCCGGGAAGCCCCAGCAGAGCCAGGCAGCCCTGAGCAGCAGCACCCAGCAAGGCCCTTCTGTGCCTCTGCTGAAGTCAGACAGAGGTGGCTGGCAAGTGACGTAAGAGCGTGAAGGGAAAAAGACAGCAATGACCAGGTGACCCGACAGTTCCTGAGAGCACTTTTCATCCCCAGACAATCATACAAGTGCCTCTTTTATCTCAAACTGTCCTGGTTTGTATGACCTAATATACGGTCATGCCACTCTTAAATTATGGGGGAGAAAATAATTGCCAAGAAATGAAATGTGAATGACCTGACCATCCACATTCTGGCTTACCAGGGCAAAAACACAAAATCATAAATTCATAAGATCAACATGCACGCCTCGGCTTCCAGACAGAGCGGGTGTCTCTCCCATTCTCTCATTCTCGCGCTCTCTCACTGTCGTCTCCTATAACACAATGACATGCCAATCTTATCACTGCCGGGGAAAAAGGCCAGCTAGACAGCATTCTTACTTGGAAGCGCTGCTTAATGCCACAAACAAATCACATCTCCGCTGATTCAGAATTGGTTCCTTCACGACTATACACACGGCCCAACATGGTGCATAAGGATTTGGAAGCAGAGCAACAAGATTGCATGTTACAGCCTCAGACGCAACGATTTTCACGAAGGCCATATAAACCGCCAACCCCGGTCTTTCTTCCTCATGTAAGGTTAATGAGCCCGGCAGAGGCCATTCAGCAGGAAATCAATACACACATATTTACCGAGTAGTCACAATGTGTTAGAGACTCTGTATTGGTAAGAAAACTATACTGGGGACAGACATGAAATCAATTCTCAGCCAATCTCACACGTGATTATTAATTAGAGTAGCATTTGCCAAAGGACAAGAGGAAATAAGTGTATTAAAAGGTAGGCAAAAGCTAAAGCCCATGTATTAGCACAATGAACAATATCAAATATATCAAAGATATATATATATATATCAAAGATGGAGGCACCTGGAGAGCTGGGAGGTTATAGTCCAGCTTAAAAGCTTGGATTAATTGTGCCCCTGTTATTAGCGACAAAGTGGGAGGAATGACATTCCTGGGACTAGTTTGTACAATCATAAGAGGTAAATTCAAAAAGTATAAAAGTCAGGCCCCCTCTACAAGGACATCTTGGAGAGTAGCACATCCTTCCAGAAGCAGCTCTCTGGGACCACTTACCTGTTTTGCCACCATCGATTCAAGACATTCAAAGGCAAACACACCTGCCCCCCAGCGACCATCGCATTCCTGCACAGGTTTGGGATCAGAATGGGGATCAGGAGGCTAAGTTTTAACCCTCTTAATCTTACCGTAAATAGATACTTATTTGGAGTTCGTCGCTATCTCTATATTGAAATTTCATTATTCATAGCTCTGCATTTCTTTTCTAACCCTTCCTCCTGTTCTCTAGGGATGAAGTGAAAAAGCAGAAAAATGCAGCATGAGGGACACTCAATCCATTTATTTTTTAAACAAGCATTCTCTTGGCTAGAATTTTTGCTGACATTGAGAGCAAAATGTGAGAGATGTTTTAAGAATAAGGAGAGAGAAATCACACTTAGAGCCAGATTTTTAAAGAGCCTCATTTCTGAACAGTATAAGTTCAAAGTGCATGTTTTTAATATTCTTACAAAAAGGACTTTTTAGCAAATGGAAGCATGGATAAACTTGTAAGTTGCAAACACAGTCTCCCGTTTTGTAGTCATGGTATAAAGATTACTGCTGCTGCTCCTTCTCAGTAGGGTGTTTCCACAGAGGGATTTGGGGGCAGAGAACAAGGGATATGCAAGCCGAGGTTGGTCGGCTTAGCAGTGATTTCAGTGCTTGGAGACACTGCTCTGCCACCAGAGTGCCCATCCTGTAGACATCTCTTATAAACTATCCAGCAAATCCCATCCTCTATTTTATGATATGACTTTTCTGAAACGTAAATGGTTTAATCCATTCTCTGATTTTCCCCCATTGCTCTTAGGACTGTTTATCTTAATTTGTTTATATTAATTTTTAAAAATATATTTTATTGATTTTTTTAGAGAGGAAGAGAGAGGGATAGAGAGTTGGAAACATCGATGAGAGAGAAACATCAATCAGCTGCCTCCTGCACACCCGCTACTGGGGATGTGCCTGCAACCAAGGTAGATGCCCTTGACCGGAATTGAACCTGGGACCTTTCAGTCCGCAGGCCGACACTCTATCCCACATGTGTCAAACACACGGCCCGCGGGCCAAATCCAGCCAGCCAGGCCTTGCAATGTGGCCCACACCGCGCTGTCATCACTGCACTCCGCTGTCAGTTTATGACATTGTCAGTTTATGACTGTTCAGTAAACCATTCGGCCCGCGATTTAGGCTGGATTTTAGATTTTGGCCCCTTCTCTGATTGAGTTCGACACCCCTACAGAGTCTATCCACTGAGCCAAACTAGTTTCAGCTGTTTACATTAATTTTGTCACCACTGTGTTACAAGCTATTTTATGTGTGTGTGTGTGTGTTTGTGTGTGTGTGTGTGTGTGTTGGCACTTGTGAACTTAAGAGAAAAAGCAGTAACTGATGTGTCTTAACAGACTTATTTGTAAAATCACCATATACATTAGATTGAAAATGGTGAATTTAAAACCTACTCTTTTTATGAAAATGGCCTCTCTATTTGGGACTCAATAATATGGTTTCAAATATCTCCAATTTTATTTTTAACACTCTGGCAACTCTTTAAAATGACTCTTCTACTTTATAAATATTAGGTGGAAATGTTTTTAGTTTATAGCTCTCTTGGCTATTGGGCCTTTAACTAACCTTATTTTTTCTCCACTTTCTGAGGATGGGGGTCACACCTAGCAATTCAAGCAAAGGCGAGTGGGATGGATTCTAGCACATTTGTTTCAAGTGCATGAAATCTAATGGCTAGATAGCATCTGACACCACAGAAAAATTTCCAGGTGGTCAATCAACATCACCTCTCTGGACCACTAATGTGAGAGCAAATGGACAAAAGGAGAGCAAACGCTCCTATGTAGGCAATTCTCTCATGTTAGATGCTGCCTCTAATATGTGTTGGTATAACATTTAGAAGTGACATGAAAGGGAAATGTGTGTGTGTATATATATATATATATATATCCTATATAGTATATATTATAATATATTTATTTAAATATATATAATATATCCTATATAATACAAGCCTAATATACTAAGTGTCTGGCCAGCTGTTCAACAAATCAAAGCATAATATGTTAAATGATAGCGCTAAGGCTGCTTGACTGCTTGCTATAACGTGCACTGACCACCAGGGGGCAGACAGTTGATTGGTTGACCAGTCGCTATGACATGCACTGACCATCATGGGGAAGATGCTCTGACCAGTAGATGACCTTGCTGCTGGGGTCTGGTAGATTGGGATTGAGACAGTAAGATACAGCCTGGAGTCCTTCCTCAGTCCCTCCCCGGCTGGCCAACCTCCGGATCCCTCCCTGGCCCCGGTGGGGGTCCCTCGGCCTGGCCTGCACCTTCTCGCAATCTGGGACCCCTTGGGGACTGTCAGAGAGCTGGTTTTGGACTGACCCTGCAGGCCAGGCTGAGGGACCCCACTGGTGCATGAATTCATGAACCAGGCCTCTAGTGCTTTAAGAAGTTTACTCCTGGCTGACAATAATCTCTTTCCTTTGACTGTGAACTATTTAGGTAGGCCAAAATATTTATAAGTTTCCTGGAAATATCTGTTCAGTTTGAAAACTACCGTAAGCAACATGACCCTCAACCTAACAGCCCACCCTAGCTGTTGTGTAGCCACACTGTGGAAGAAGCACCTTTCTCTGAAGATGGACACAGAGACTTCCTTCCAGACAGCGTTGTTAGAATCGGTGCTACTTGCCACGGGCTCTTAGAGAACAATGTCTGCTTTTTTCTTCCTTTCCAGTAAGGCTTCAAGAACAAGCCTAAGTGGGGAATCGTTCCTCATTAAGACACGAACAGCCACACAATACAAAAGTCTGCTTAGATAAGACCCATCTTTTGCTTTGCCCAAATCTTAAAATCTGAAAAGAGCTTTAATTCATCTCCAGGAAGAAATATAATGATAGAGGGGGGAATAACAAAAGAAGCAATCCATTGAAGAGTGCCTAAATCTGCTGTTATCACAGATTGTTTTCATGTGTGTGTATATTCATTTACTTATTTACTTATTCGTTCATGTATTCATGCCTACTTCGAAATTAGCGACTTTACGACTGAAAAAGGGTCCTGCAGTCACCCAACTCACTGTACTTACGCATCCCACCGTGGGTCCAGGATCTTCACACACGGTCACCACTCCTGCCGGGTTGAGAGCTGTGCAGGGAGGGCAGGGAGGCCCAGAGACACTTGTCTAGGGTCACTGGGCCATGAACCGCCAGGGCAGCTCTTGCTTCCAGTCCATTGCCAGCTCCATTACACCCAGCCTCATCCTTCTCAGCCTCCCTCTCCTCACTTCCAAAATGAGATACGCAATTTGGAGATAAAACAAATGTGTTTTTCCTTATTGCTTATCCATCACCAAAGACAAAGTATGCACTTTTTGTTATTGCTTAGAGGAAAACAAGAAAATGAATGGGTTTAAGTCTATTCAACAAGATTATTGCCCTAAATTCCTCAAAAATTACATAAACATCCCAGCACACAAACATCTCACAGTAATTACTGAACACGAGATGTACCCCATGTATATAGGTATGTCTAGGCCCTGGGGACATGACTTCATGGTTAGGCCTCCAGAGAAACTCCAGGGAACACAGAGAACTCCTCTAATGGATTCACAGTCTGAATTGTGGGGGGAAAATCACCATTCTCCTCTGTCATTTTATCTTTACTTTGCATCTTTTATCTCAATACATTAGAAAGATAGATCTTTAGGACTCTGGTGTGTATGAAATATGGCTTTATCCATCTGCCCCTCCCTTCCTTCCATTCAGCCATCTAGCCCCTGCTATATCCGAAGAACACTTCTAGATCTGAGGACCTTGCTATTTGAAGAGTGGCTCAGCAGCACCAGCTCTCAGAATCACTGAATCAGAATTTGCATTTTATAAGACCCCCCCATGGGCAAATGATTCATATTTTAATTCAAATTAGGAAAGTACTATAAAGACAGTCCCCACCCTTGAGATTAGGAAACCACTATAAAGACAGTCCCCACCCATGAGCAGCTGGGCACATTTTTATAAGGTGCTGATTCCCAGATGGATGAAGCCCTATGGGCACATGGCTTGGAGAGTGGAGAAATTTTTGTGCAAATTAGAAAAAGGAGTCTCTCCTCCCAGGCAGTCCCAGCCACATGCTTGGACTCGGGGCTACAGAAAGCAGCATGCACACCAGAATAGAGCACCTGGTGGACTTGGTTATCCAATGTGTCCCTGAGACAGTCACATTCTTCTTTCTCCCTCCTTTTTTCCCTCCTCCTTTCCTCTCTCTCTCTCTCTCTCTCTCTCTCTCTCTCTCTCTCTCTCTCTCTCTCTCTCTCTCTCCCTCCCTCTTTCTCCAGATCGTCTTTCATTGTGGGAAGACAATGTCATCTGCAGGCATTGGACACCATAGAATCAATCCAAGTTGTGCTATGATCAGGTTTTTTTTTTTTTCAGGAAGAGACCTTAGTGGGAATGTAAGAAAAAAACAAAAAACAAAAACATAGCAGAGTGATTTGAGGGAAGCCCCTACAGATATCTAAACAAGAGGTCATGAGGCCCTGGAGGAGGTGAAGGACACCACGAAGCAAGCATGGAAGCCTCTCCATGTAAATGAGAGGATGGGGGCTGCCAGGGCGCAAAGCAGGGGTTTCTAATTTAGAAAACAACATAGATAATGAGTCAAGAATACAAGCAATGAGCCTCCACCAGGGGAAAGAAATCCCTGCAGCTGGGAATAAAGACTGAATATTCAAACAGAAGCTTGGAATTCGGATGGGAACTCAGAGCCCATGCTGCTCCAGGTGGGAGAGGCAGATGAGTAGCCATGAGGTCTGAGGCCCTTCAAAGGCACTTCATACACTAAACACCTACACGAATCAACCGCACAGAGAACTAGCTGGGGCAGTTAGCACAGTTCCAATGTCCTCAAACATTCAACCCTTACCCCTGCAATCGCAGCCACAAAATGGCATGTTTGTGCAAACAACCTGGGAAATGCTGAACCGTGCAGAAAGAAAATATAGACAATCTGCTCTGGGGTCAGCCAGTTCAGGGTTGAAATCCTGCACATTCCACTTTTTAAATATGACCTTGGGCAAATTATTTCTCTCTAAATCTCAGTGTTCCAACCTGTACAATGGGAGGGTTGGATGCCCTCGTCTGGGGGTCAAAGATGAGATGGCTACCCTCTTGGTGTTCCAGGATAGTCTTTGTTTACCTGTTACCCGAGTAATTATCAACAATGGTGTCATTTGTTCTAAGATGTGTCCAGTATGAAAGCAAACTGGACTTCTGGTTGACTTTCTCCATCCTCCCCTCTGCACACGAAAGAAGAGGGAGATTTGGCAGGATCTTTGCTGGCACGGCCTTCAGGCTAGCATTCCGACCAGTGCCACACAGATGGACTCTGTGTGATCCCAGGCAATCCGTACAGGTAGCAGACTCTGCATTTCAGGAGGAGCAATGGGCTAATGGAGTCAGCTGACCCATTTGGGAAATCATGCATTCTACTGGGAACCAGCCAACTGCCCGAAGAGGTGGAACAATTCATCAGAGCCAACTGCAGCAACATCAGGAAGAAAAGCATGTGCCAACCGAGCTTCTTGCCCAGACTATTAAAGTTATAAGATTAATACTGCCCATGAAGCTTCCTGCTCTTTAATTCAGAGGAACTCTTGTTCAGACCACAGAAACAGACATGCCAGAAGAAGTAAATGTTGGATACAAAAAGTGACAAACTTACTTCTAGAATATATTTAAAAGCATGGTGCTGACCTGGACCCAGAAGACAGTATGTATAGCCTGCTTGTGTCAGAGAGTGAACATTACAATTAATAATGTGTCCTTGCCACATTTTTGTGAACTCTTGTGAGATAATTAGTGTGATTGCTTAAGGCTGTAGGAGTGTAACTAACCCTCCTCTTTTTGCTGCTGGAAATGCTATTGTTGCTATTTGGGTCAGCTATCTTAAAACCTCCCAGAAAGGATTTTCAGAAATAATTCTGGGAGGAAAATGAGGGAGTCGCCAGGGAGATTCTGCAGGAGAAAGGAGGCACTGAGGCACATAAGCTGTGTCACTTTGGGCTCTAGACAATGAACTGGGGGTAAAAAAAAAAATTAAAAAAGCCTCTTCTAGACAAGAAATGAGAACCTCTTGTGTGATCTGTGAGGGGAGACAACTTGGGAACAGGAGCAGAAGGAACCTTTGAGCCATTAGAAGAGGAACCTGCCCTGAGCTCGGAAGACCCATGCTGGGCTTGCCCAGGAAGCTAGTCTGGAAGAAGAACACAGGACAGTTTCATTCCAAAGAGCAGCTCTGCCTTGAGTATCATTATGCAACCTGACTGCTGAGATCAAACGTTAGTTAGCGCTAATGATGACAAGTACTTTGTTCCCACTTGTTTGAATTTCACCAATACAGCTGGGCACAGGCAGGAAGTCAGCAGAGACAATGCTCCAGTCCCCAGGTGAGAAAGGATAGTGGGCTGCAAATTAATAGTGTCACAGACTGGGGCAGAGCTTGTGTAAGTATGAGTAGCTATAGGAACAGAGAGAAAGCTGAATCATTGGTTTAAGAAATTCTGGGAAAAGGGGCAATGAAGTATCAGATTCTGGCTTGTGCAGAGTGATCAGGGCTATCGTGTACAAGGAGCCTCATAAATAATTTGGTGATTTAAGCTACGGCAAGTCGGAGATATAAAACATAATGTTAGAAAACGTTAACATGGAGAAGCATTTTCTAGAAATGGAAAATTCACGCTACGCAGTGACCTTTTCAGATCTAATACTACAACTTAGGAATATAAACATATTTCCATCAAAAATTAAATTTGATTATTTGGTCACAAAATGATTCTGTTTTCTTTATTCATGGAAGTAAAATATATATATATAAAAAAAGAGAGAACTAAAACCTTTCTTTTTGAAGTGCGGAATGGGGAGAGGGGATGCGATTTAAAAAATAAAAAAGGTCTTCTCTGCAATCATCTTTCAACATCATTGGGGAAGGTTTATAAAAAGAAAATAGAATCATCTGAGTCCAATAAACACTTAGGCAATATTTGCTTACTTTTTTCCTGCGCGCGCGCACACACACACACACACACACACACACACACACACACTTTGCGATCATACTCGACATACATGGTTGTTGTCATTATTCAGGTTTTAACCTGTGTCAAATGCACATTCCAAAGGGACAGCTACAGACCCCAGGGAGAGCTGACAGATCCAGGACTGATTTAGGGAGAACTGCTCCACGCTAGAATGGTATCTTCAGGAGTCCCCCAAGGACAGGTGTTCCTGCAGGCAATCAGCAGGAAAAGAAATAGGTACAAGGAAAGGGAGCGGGAGGATCATGTCACTCAGCCCGGAGCTGCTAGACAATATCCTAAAGCAGAGTGAGGAAGGAAGGCAATCTGAAGAGAACATGCAGGCAATTTGAAAATGGCAAGGGCGATTTAAAAAATGAAGTGTTGTGCTTCAGGAACAACACATGAGAAGGCTTTCCTGGAATCTGTTTCTGGCGAATACATTACTGTACTGATCAAACACGCCCCCTGAACTGCATGTTCACGACACCTCTAGAGGTGGGCACTCTTACTGCTGTGAGTGTGCAGAGATTAAAAAGTATTACATGCTTTCACCTGTCTAACTTAGGAGCTTTTTAAAAATTTAATTTATTGGGGTGACATTCATTTACAAAACCAGACAGGTTTCAAGTGTACAACTCAATAGCACTTCATCTGCTCACGGCATCACACGCTCAAGAGCAAAGTCTCTTTCCATCCCCATCCACACCCCCCTGTGCCAACCCCCGTCTACCCCCTCTCTCTTTCCCTGTAGCTATCACCACACTGCTGTTGGTGTCTATCTGTTTTATACATAGGTGTCACAAAAATGTACACACACTTTAACAGCTGATAGTTCAATTGATGTTTCTTTCTTTTCCAGTTTTAACCCTTTGGAATTAACAATGGCAAAGTATGTATACATTTTTGGGATATCATAAATATGATTTAAAAAAATATATTTTATTGTTTTTTTTTTACAGAGAGGACAAGAGAGTGATAGAGAATTAGAAACATCGATGAGAGAGAAACATCGATCAGCTGCCTCTTGCACACACTCTACTGGGGATGTGCCCGCAACCAAAGTACATGCCCTTGACCGGAATCGAACCTTGGACCCTTCAGTCCGCAGGCCAACGCTCTATCCACTGAGGCAAACCGGTTTTGGCCATAAATATGATTTTTATTTTTGCTTAATCCCTTCACCATCTTTCATCCAGTCCCCCTGCATCCCTCCTCTTTGAGAGTTGTCAGTCTGTTCCATGTGTCTATGGCTCTGTTTCTGTTGTTCATCAGTTTATTTTGTGCATTAGATTCCATGTATAAGTGAGATCATATACTTATCTTTCTCTAACTGGTTTATTTCACCTAACTTAATATTCTCCAGGTCTATCCATGCTGTCAGAAAAGGTAAGAGTGGTATTCCATTGTATAAACATATCACAGCTTTTTTGTCCACTCATCTACTGATGGACACTTGGGCTGTTTCCAGATCTTGGCTATTGTACAATAAATAACACTGTAATGAACATAGGGGTGCATATATTATTTCGAATTAGTGTTTCAGGAGTCTTAGGATACATTCCTAGAAGGAGGACCACTGGGTCAAAAGGCAGTTTCATTTTTAAAATTTTTGAGGAAATTCCATACTGTTTTCCATAATGGCTGCAACAGTCTGCATTCCCACCACTAGTGCACTGGGGTCCTCTTTTCTCCACATCCTCATCAGCACTTACTGTTTGTTGATTAGTTTATGATAGCTATTCTGACAGGTGTGAGGTGATAGCTCACTGTGGTTTTAATTTGCATTTCTCTAATGATTAGTGAGGTTACACATTTTTTCATTTGTCTCTTGGCCATTTGTCATTTTCATTTGTCTGTATGTCCTCTTTAGAGAAGTATCTCTTCAGGTTCTTTACCAACCTTGCATCCCTGGAATAAATCTCAATTGGTCAATGGTGTATGATTCCCTGACTAATTGAACCATCGACCTCCTGGTGCATGGGATGATACTCAACTAGCTGAGCTGCAGCATACTTTTATAGGAGATCATTGATTTGTATGTGCCTATAAAAAAAAGGCACTAAAAAGTGACTCCAGCCTGGCTGGTGTTGCTCAGTGGTTGAGCATCAACCCATGAATTAGGAGGTGATTGATTTCTGGTCAGAGCATGTGCTTGGGTTGTGAGTTCCATCCCCAGTAAGGGACATGCAGGAGGCAGCTTATCAATGATTCTCTCTCATCATTGATGTTTCTATCTCTCCCTCTCCCTTCCTCTCTGAAATTAATAAAAAAATTATAAAATGATTCCATTTGCTGATGGATATGGTTGGTAAAACAGCTTACGATGTAAGTCTGTCTTTCCTATAAGTCAGTCTCTCCTGCAACTCCTAGGAAGCATCAGACTGATGAATACAGATAGAGAGAAAGCCATATTTCAGACAAAGAAATCATGTGACAGGAGCAGAACTCATCAGACATCTGATGCCTACTTAGTGCCATGTCATGAAGTAAAAGTGTATCCACTGATATTTCTCTCACAACAATGTTTCTCTTTCTCTCTCCCTCTCCCTTCCTCTCTCTAAAATCAATTTTTTAAAAAAGTGTATCCATATCACCTAACTACTAGGTCTCTTTAAAAAAAATTCTGGATTACTAGCTATAACAGAAAACAGAATTTTGTAGAATGAACTTAAATGCCCTTTGAATAGTTTTGCTTCTGAGTTTGAATACAGTGTGACATTTATTGACTATGAGATAATGAAGTACACAGAATTGTGCTGAAAATACATTCTTACAGAGATCGAAACTCACACTTGTACTTGACAAGGTCATATGAAAGATCTAAGCTCTGACAAAATATATTGGGATATTATAAATGATTCATATAAACACTAATGTTTTGTAGTGGAAATATTACCAGAAAAATAATCTATGAATTCATCATTTATTTTCCCTCCTATGAACATTAGTTGATATTCTGTCTCATTTTTTAACAGAAATTCTCTCTGATATATATGATATATATCATATATAAATAAATCATCTTTACAGCATGACTTACAGTTATACAATTCCAAACATACTAATATATCTCTCATTGTAACACAGTTACACAAGACTCAAAATTAATACTATTACTAGCTTAATTTCCTCTAAATATCATCTACAAATGAGCCCATAAGAGTAATTTCATGCATTATATTGCTAACCACTGAATTGTTTAGCCAAAGGATAATGGAGTAAGAATGGCATAGAACGAAGTACCAAAAGGAAGAAACAGTGGTCGAAGGACTAGTGAATGAGGATACTCTGTACCTACAATCTCACTTCTCTCTCATTGCCTTTTTGTCTATTTAATCTCACTTTCCCGATCTCTCCTCAAAGACTCAGTGGCAACCTATGCAATTTATACATTGAGTTATCAACTCTGAACGATGCCAGCCCATGCCTCTTCACATTGACAAAGAGATAACAAAAGTATTTTTATGTTTATTGGGACCTGGACTTTCACACTTACATCATTCTTATAATTAGAGAGACTACAGTGGAGGTTAGCTGGACACTTTAGAGAGCCCCTGTCCTATTCTGCAGTGGTTTTCCAGGTGTGATGACCAGAGCACAGCAGCAGCACTGTGAGAGTTAGATAGGTAATGCACAGGCCCCACTGAGGTTTACTGAATAACAAACTCTAGGGTTGAGGCCTGAGAATTCGCATTTCTAACAAGTTCCCAGCTAATTCAGGGATCCCACTTGGAGAACCAAGGGACTGGAGCACGGCTTCTGAAGTCAGGCTCACCCCCTCGACAGCTCAGTGGTCTTGAGAAACATAGGTCCATTTTCTCACCTGTACGAGGGGGTAATTTAGTGTACACCTCAAAAAATTGCCAGAAGGGTTAAGTGAGTCAACCACTTAAGACTCTGCCTGACATCTAGCAAGTCCTGTATGTATTTTTAAAAATAAAACTGTGTGAAATCTGTTGCATTTGTTATATCTTACTTGCATAGTCAACTTGTTTTACCTGCTTATACTCTTCCAGCATTTTATTTCCAGATGGCTGAAATAAATCAGTTTAACCCAGTGGTTCCCAACCCCTGCTGACTATTAGAATCACCAGGGACACTTTTTAAAAAATTACTGATTTCATGATTTTGATTTATTTAATCTGGGGTGAAGCATAGGTATTAGAATACTCTAAATTAGGGGTGTCGAACTCAATCAGAGAAGGGGCCAAAATCTAAAATCCAGCCTAAATCGCGGGCCGAATGGTTTACTGAACAGTCATAAACTGACAATGTCATAAACTGACAGTGGAGTGTAGTGATGACAGCACGGTGCGGGCCACATTGCAAGGCCTGGCGGGCTGGATTTGGCCCGCGGGCCTTGTGTTTGACACATGTGCTCTAAATGCTCCCCAGGAAATTCTAACATTCAACCAGGATTGGAAACTATTGCCTTGCCATGGTATGTTCCTAGAATACAAAGGTCATTTTTGGGATCCTTTGTTAATCGATGTAAAGAACTTAGTACTGAATAGAGCAGAACTCTACTGCCATATACAGAGCTATTTAGAAACCTGGGCTGACTGCATAATTTACTCACAAACTGAACATTTGGATCTTGACATATCTGAGGCCTTGATAAAATCAGCCATATGTATTCAGGGCTATAAAATGTATACTTTCAGGCAACCTATTGCAATGTGCTCAGAATTTTAAGCACCTGACTGACTGAAGAGGTGTTCCTTCAATCCTGGCAATCCTAGCGAAAACACAGCCTAGCCGATTCTTGTCCTTTGAGCATTTAACATGACTAGTTTTCATCCTGAGGGTGCATAGCTATGGTGATTTGTACTTTACTGAAACATAACAGATTTGAAGGGTTCATGCCATGGGCCTGGGGAATTGGATTCAAGCTGCTGAACTAGTTTGTAGTGAGCCTTGCCCACCGGGCAGCAGACTTTCCCCACATTCATCACGTTCTCAGAGATAAAAACGTGCAGGTTTGTGGATGGGTAACAGGAACATGTCAGAAATACAATGTCAGCAAAAGCTGGAAAAGTAGCTACTCCAAGCAAAATTTCAATACTTAACAAAAGCAGAGGACTATCCAAACATTTTTAGTTCCCAAGCCTGGAGATTTCTAAAGATCTTATAAATATTCTCCTTTGGAAGATATCAAGAATATGCTGTACATAGACTTTAAAGATCTCAAATGCTACATATTTTATTTAGATCTAATTAATCCCCAAGTTAATAAAATATAAAGAAGCAATACTTCTTACATGAAATAAAAGTAAGTTGGAATTATTTTTTTTAATCTAAAAATACTGCAAGGAATTGTCCATCCATTCTGAAGATTATCGCCCTAAGCTACGAGAAGGATTACTGAGATCTGAGCTTCACACACTGTCAGCATAAAACCCTCTGGGCAGAAGGAAAGCCACAGATTAGATTGTGGTTTATCTGAGTTCCCCCTTGAGAAAGGTTAGAACATATTTCTTATAAGTTACAAAAACTAGAGAAGCAATAACTCTCAATAGCTGCTCCTCTGTGTGTTTTCATAGGCATGGGAGCAAGCTGAAGAAAATCAGATCAGAAGTATATTTTTTCAACCCTAAATTTAGTATCCATTGCATTTAAAAAACAACTTTTTACGGTGAAAGCTCTGACTAAAGGCAAAACTTGAGTCAAATTTTTATCAGGAAATTAAATGAGAAACAATGGTGACTATATCAAACTGATGCTCACCAGAAGCCAAAGCTAATTTTCAAAGTCATTATATAAACAAGGTTCTAAAGCATTTCTTTTAGACAAAACCCAGGGGGGTAAAATCAGAAGCAGCCAGCTTTGCTCTCGATGCCCCTGATCTCTCAATGTTTCTCTTTATCAGGGAAATCACAGGCTGTTTTATTTCCCACTTCTGTACTTCAAAGCCTTTTACTTTAGTAAATGATTAGTGATGGTTTTCAACGTGATTTTGAAGCTCCGATTCTCTATCCCATATCAAAACTGCCTAATACTCCATCTCTAGCCAACTGCCTCTTTAGAGTTCTGCAGTCTTTGAGTCTTGACAGGCTATACAAGAAAACTGTGAAGACTAAATGAGAGGATGTATGAAACTCGCCTACCACAGTGCCTGATTCTGAGTAGGCACTAGATTATTTTCAGATTCCAACCTCTCAAGTCTCCACCCCGTATTTTCAATATTCATCTCCACACTATTTTAAAGAGTATTTCATATGCAAAATTTTGCTTTGGAAATTGCTCTCTTCAGACTAGGAAATTTCGTTATTTAAACAGATGCAAAGGTGAAGTCCTCTTTAATGGAAATGCTACTTGTATTCTACACTAATGAGAAAAACAGCTTGAACTCCTGAAATTAGGAAGTTGAAAAAAAATGTAATAAAGATTTTAAAGTTCTTGTTGGAGACAACTCCAAAGGTATTAATTTTATTTTTTCTTACTTTTACTGAAGATCTTTTAGCTGAGAGCTTTCTACCAAGACTTTCCATTTTGCATTGGTGGGAAGGGCCACAGTGTGTTTCCGAACCTTCTCTTCTTACTACTTTCAATGGGAGATCACCCCCTAGTGGGAATGTAGTAGGGCACCTCGTATTTCTGTGCTTCACTGGTGAGAATTTAAAGAACACCCATGAGACTTACAGTGATGCTTATCCTCCTAAGCAAAGACTGAAAAGCGACTGTTTGGTAAGCAATGTAGATTTCTAAGTTGTAGTGAGTCCCCATTTGCATAAGAACAGGTTAATAGTTTTAAAGTTTCTTGGACTTGTTTCCCAGTTAACAATTAATGCCTATTTCCATTGAACATTTATCTTATTTTTAGAGAACTGTATGACTGCTAAGGTAATTTATAATATATAACTGTAATAGATTGCAATATTCTATCCTCCCAAGAAATCTGAGGGCTAAGACATGCTCAAATGAGTAGTGCCCATGCAAATTTAGATTATTTAGGCTTCTTTGTATAACAAATTGTTCACAAAATATGAAATATTAATATTGACCTTATATTGATTAAATGCCTAATACCAGGACCATTCTGTGGGCTTGAGAGATGTTAATCCATTGATAAACCTTTAAAATACTTCTGGTTAAAAATGCTTAGTTATTGTCTCTATTTGTGGATCCACTCTGAGATATTCTAGTTAGAAACCTAAGTATCAATGAAGTTGTTCTTTTAAATGTGTTAAAATCTTATTATATTTGTATAGCAAGGCCAATAAATTCAATCTCACCTTTGATCAAACCTCACATTAACGCATCACAGCCTCACATAGATATAATAACACAAGTTTGACAATACACTACAACTGGATTGTTAGTTTTACATGGTTTAATCAATACATCATTATATAGTATATTGGTTAAAAATATCATTCCTGAAAGACTAAAACTTCAATCTTAAGTAAATGAGATATTATCACTTAAAATAAATTAGCCAAAGAAACTTACTTAATTGTATTAAGGTACTTTACATAGACTTTGGGTTGCCCTATAAAATCTCTATGTATAAAAGCCTAAGTGACCATTATGACAGGTTACTATGACCCACACTGACCACTAGGGGGCAGGCGCTCAATGCAGAAGCTGCCCCTGGTGGTCAGTGCGCTCCTACAGCCAAACTCCCTTGGCTGGCCAATCACCTGCGGTCCCACTCCCCCCTCCTCCTGCCACAAATTCATGCACCGGACCTCTAGTGTATGTATAAAGCAGAAAGAAAAAAACTTCAAATTTATTTTAATATTAGTACCATTTCCTTTATATAGACATGCGATATACCTATAAGAAATGCTTAATTATTTAGGAAAAGGGACTTCAAGTAAGACAACTTCATTTAAAAATATATATTACTTGTTTTGCTGAGCTGGTGGAAACTCTACATTACTAAATTAACATTAGCTATCAGAACATTGTGAAGAAGGTCAGGGAAATTTATCCTTTATATAATACTTGGATGGCAGAACTGCAATTCAGATGAAGAATAAAAAACTAAGGCTCTGATCCAAATAATACAAATTATGCAAGTACAAATCATTTTGCTTTGAAAAACACAGCATTAACTGAGTAACTTTGATCAATGTTAGGCTACTTAAAACATATTTATAAACTTAGTAACTCATATTTTAGTAAACAATCTAAGATCATTCAATGGTAAAGCCAGAATTGGAACCTTATGGTGACAAATTGACAAACCTAATATATAAAAAGCCAGGGGCCGTTATGACCTACACAACTGGATGGATGACTGAACAAGCAGGCTCCATCGATCGGGGGGATGGCTAAGGAGGAAACTGAGGTCCCTCAGGCTCAGGTGAATCCATGGCAGCAGCGACTGGCGAGCTGGCAGAAGGCAGACTGCTTGATCCCTCCCCCAGCCCGCAGGCTCCCATTCATCAAGGGGTGGCTAACAGGGGAACTAGGGACCTCAGACTCTGATGAATCTGTGGCAGCCGTGACTGGTGAACGGGTGGGAAGAAGGCAGACCTCTTGGTCCCTCCTCCCGGCCCTCAGACTCCAATCGGTCAGCGGCAGAGGTGGGGTGGGGGAACTGGGGACTGGCTCCCTGTGTAGTCCTGCAGGTTCAATCTCCAGAGGACAGGCCAGGCACCAATGGACCAGAACCACTGGCATGATCCTGACAATCCTGGAACTCAGCCTCCAGCACTGCAGCCACTTCCCCTCCCTAGCCACTCCACAAGGAAGAAAGGAGACCGCCAGCAGTGCCAGGGTGACCAGCAATGACTGCTTTCCCCATGCTTCCTCCAGGTCACTCGAGCTGGCCTCCCACCTGCCCAGCTCCAGATGAAGTGTGAGCCCTCCACACAGAAGGAATGTAGTAAAAAAACAAAAACTGATGACCAAGAGAATGCTGCAGTCAATGTTTGGAGTCTGGCTCAGGAGAACGGAGAGAAGGGAGGATTCCATAAATTGGCCGATGCCAAGATATTTCTGAGTGACTGCCTGGCGTGTGACAGTTGTGTGACCGCAGAGGAAGGAGTCCAAGTTTCTCAACAGAACACCAAGGACTTCTTCCGTGTTCTGAACCTTAATAAGAAATGTGAGAACTCACAGCACAAGGTGCTGGCCGTGTCCATGTGTCCTCAGTCTTTGCCTTATTTTGCTGCTAAAGTCAGCCTCAGTGTCACTGATGCATCCAGAAGGCTCTGGGGCTTTCTCAAAAGCCTTGGGGGGCACTGTCTTTGAAATGAAGATAGCTGCGGATTTCAGCATCCTTAACTTTCATGCAGAGCTGACTTGATTTATTTTTATTTTTATTTTTATTTTATTTTATTTTATTGATTTTTAACAGAGAGGAAGAGAGAGGGATAGAGAGACAGAAACATCGATGAGAGAGAAACATCGATCAGCTGCCTCCTGCACACCCCCTATTGGGGATGTGCCTGCAACCAAGGTACATGCCCTTGACCGGAATCAAACCCAAGACCTTCTAGTCCGCAGGCCGACGCTCTATCCACTGAGCCAAACCAGTTTCGGCAGTGTCATTTTTCTTACCAGGCTAACTTCCAGGTTTTATTGCCCATGCAAGAAATAAATGTATTGTACTAAGTGGCACATCATGATGCCTAGAGGTAGGTATCATGACTTCAAGAACAGTAACCACCTGAGATTATAAATCTGGGGACAGACAAGCATAACTGTAACAACGTGTCATACGATTATGAATATTTATAATAGATGATGTCAGGTCTTATCTAGGGCAGGTGAAGCTGTGTTTGATACTTCCCTGCCAGCCACCCCTTCTTACTCCTATCCCACTTTATTTCCTTCAGGGAACTTCACACTGCCTGTGTCCCTGCAGTAGAATAAAAGCTGCTTGAAGGCGGGACTTGATCTATTTTATTTCCTGCTGTATCCCCAGTGCCTGGCACATACAAGGGGTGGTTCTCCGTAATTGGTGTGCTCCTGGGATGTGAATTGTCCTCCTGTACAGCAGGGGGCAATAGGACCTAAAAATGAAGTAAAGGATTTTGTGACAAGGTGGATCATTTACACTATTCAAAAGCATATTCTAAAATTATGTGAATTAATGAAAAAGCATAAGTGCATGGTAGTTTAATACACCCACTCAAGCCATTGCAGAGTTAAGCATAGTTTCTTCATATGACTAATAACATTCTCTTACAATTAATATGGCTGATTAAATGCATCCTATGGTACAGTAAAATAAAATAAAATAAAGTAAAGTAAAATAAAATAAATATACTATTTTTTCAAAAGGAGCCTGAGACTCTTATTCTCATATCTAAATCCACTTGGACTTGTTTGCTTTGAGAGGATATAGTAAGAGCCTCAATCAGAGTGAAACACTTCCACATATTCACAATGAAAAATATACACAAACACAAAACTATTCACTAGAAAGAAGAACGGTAACATCCTAGTTCTTTGGGGAATGCTAGGGAAAGGCATTTTGATACAATTATGACTGGACATAAGTAAACCAATTATTGGGACTTTGAGAACAGAATACTTGAATTGTTACATACCACCTTTTCAAGAATAACTCGATCTCCACCTTTGTTTTCATAACCTTGCTTTACATTTGATGTTTTGATAAGATAATCTGGACATGATTTAATGGTCATAACAATGACATAAACACAACTGAGAAGTACTGATTAAAGGTGGAATACTTTAGTGAACTCTTCCAAAATTTAACGAGTCAAGAGGCTATAAATGTGAATATAATTTTTAATATCTAGCTAGTAGCTACTGTACAGGAATGTGAATATGACAGCATAATCAGAAGCTATTTTCAGAATGAAACAGAGCATGTGATTAAAAGTTATACTTAACTCCGTGACACTTCATTCTAACAGTGTGTTACTTCATGCAGGCCTCTAAAAGAATTCTCAGCATACATTTATTTTAAACCTTCACAGTACATACTGAATATAATAAATGTCCATATAATTTAGCTTAATGTTTACAAAACCAATATTGAATAGAACTCTGTTCCATCACGCAGGTCTTTCTTGAGTTAATAACAAATCTCTGCCTGTCACCTTTGCACATCTGACCTTTGAACAATGCAGGGGTTAGAGGTGCTGACCCCCCCTCCCCCCACACACAGAGACAAATATCCACATATTGCTTCTGATTCCCCCCAAACGTAACTACTAATAGCCTACTGTTGACCAAAGTCTTAGTGACAGCAGTCCAATAACATATTTTCTATGTTATATGTATTATCTACTGTAATATTAAGAGAATTATAAGGAAGAAAAATATTTTTATAGTCCTGTACTGTACTTACTGATAAGTTTACATTTTCTACTTATAAGATGAATTGTTTGCCAGTACCTACATCAATATAATTCAATCTGATACAAAACACTGTAGACGCTATACATATTACTAACATTAGACATCAATGAAAAGATAATGTGAAAAAGCATACAGGATTACAATTATATTCATAGTATAATATTGGAAATACTGTTAAAAAAACCCCTCTTATCTGTGATGATAGACTCATAGGTAGTTTCTTCAATTACAGAGAGTGAAGCATACTTTATGGTAATGTAATTCTTTGAAAGCAGTTATAAAACAGTAAGAAAAAACTAACACATTTTAAATTTCACATTAAATATCACTCACATTGCATATATGCAAGAACAGGCCATCTACTTCCATACACGTCTTGCACATAATGTTCTTCATGATGAAAACTTAGGTGATGGTGATAATGATGATGACACAACAACGTTTCATACAGTTCTTGCTGCATAGTTATTAATTGTTCACATATAGACAATCACACACATGGACAAGTTTATTAATTATGCAGCATGACGATTATTCCCTATTCATTAAGTGGAAGTGGATGGTCACAAAAGTCTTAATCTAGTCATCTCATGTTGAGTAGGTGAAGGAGGGATTCATCTTGCCATTTTAGGAATGGCAGAGGAGGAGGAGGAAGAGGAAGAGAAGGAAGAGGAGGAGGAGGAGGAGGAAGAAGAAGAGGAGGAGGAGGAGGAGGAGGAGGAGGAGGAGGAGGAGGAGGAGCGGTAGGGGAGGCAGGCATACATCATCATTTCCGTCTGGAGTTTTTGCTTTTCCATCTCTCTAAAAGTGTTTCTATTTGGTACCAAGTCTTCTACCATTTGCTTTAGTTTTGTGTCTGTATCAGAGAAGGTCTATGTCATCAACAGAGAAGGTCTATGTCATCAAAGCGGTCTTGAATAATCAGAACACTACCTCCAGGTGGCCTAATGTCAGTTTGTTTTCTGGCACTGCTGCTTCTTCTGTCTTCTTCCTCATCATTGGGCACTGGGCTCAGCTGCATCCATCACGTGGCCTTCTGTTAATTCCTCTGGTGTGGTGCTATGAGCTCTTGAATTTCTCCAGTGCCTTATCTGGAAACCCTCCCCCATTCTCCCCCTTTTAGCCATATTCCCAATCTCATGATCCTCTTGCCTGGCTCTGTAGCACACCCTGTGAAGTCAGCACATCTGGACAGTTTTCTCCAGCAGCATTCCTTGTTCAGGCGTGATGGCTTTCGCAGCTTTTCCTGTAACAACCATGGCACCTTCCATGGTGTGATCCCTCCAGGCCCTCATGAACTCGCCCACTGCTTCTTGCTTGGCAGAAGCTGCTTTTCCTGTTATCCTGACATCTTCTAAGCCACCTTTTTCTAAAATTGTGATCATTTTTGTGTGGCATTAAGTTCCCCAGCTTTAAATCCTTCACCTTTCTCTTGCTTTAAGTTGTATTAAGAAGTGACTTTGCTTTTTTTCCCAAGTCATAATAGAGTCTTGAGGTATTCCTTTCTTATAGCAACCCTGCACCCACATAAAAGCTGCATTTTCAATGCAGGATAAAAAGTTATATTGTAAAAAGCTCGCACATTTCATTTTCTTTTTATTTTACAATGGTCCTTTGGACTCATTTACCTTGAATGTTGGAGACTGCAGCAGCAAACTTCAATCTACGGCACCCAGCCAGCAATTCCGCTCGTTCTTGTAATGTCATGACTTTTCTCTGCCTCCTGGGAGCACTTCCAGCATCACTAGTGGCACCTCGTATGGGCCGCATGGTGTTATTGAGGTTTATGGCACTGCACTAAACATGATGAAAAATATGCAAGAACATATTTTTCATAGTTAATGCAAGAGATCACTTCTGACTGTGACACACAATTTACTGGAGAGATGAACTGCTCACGTGGAGTTGATTAGTGTTGTCTGTGTTTTAAGTGGGTATTAGGAACATGAGCTCACCCCAACAGCAACAGGAGGTGGGTACACAATTATTACAGTAGTTCACTATGTACTACAGGCACTTTTATGCAGCTATAGCTTAAAATTGCAGCTTTACATTTAGTTATATTTTTCCTGACTATGAAGGACATCAAGTACATTGATAAATTTTAATAACAGATTTGTGTATATTTTATGGTAGAAAAATGGTAAAATACACTAGTATCTACATATATTTTATGCATTCATGACATACCTAAATTTTTCTTTCTTTTTTTTTTTAATCTCTAGGCTACATGACTTATCTGTGAGTTTTTTCCAATTGTCATAAATCTCCAAAAATTTTTTCTAATATATTTATTGAAAAGAAATCCTTGTATAGGTAGATGCAAGCAGTTCAAATCTGTGTTCAAGGGTCAACTGTATGTGACTGGATCTGGATCAACTCAGATAACTAACTATAAACTATGTCACAGTGCAAATGTCGGCATGCAGCATGAAATGAACTGCAAACTTTACTTACCAAGGGACCATTTCTGTCTTAATGAATGACTCTGGTAGCGAGACAATTATTTTGTCTAAACCTTAGATATCTTAAATAAAACAGTACTTCGCAGTTCTGAAATTTTTTTGTTCAAATTATTATTACTTTTAAATGTGTTTAAAAAAATGTTTTCACTGATTTTGTAGAGAGAGAAAGGGAGAGAGAAATGGAAACACTGATGAGAGAGAAATGTAGACAGGCTGCACGTCCCCCACTGGAGATTGACCCTGTAACCCAGGCATGTGCCCTGACCAGGAATTGAACCAGTGACATCTTGGTACATAAATCAATGCTTAACCACTGAACCACACCAGTTGGGCTCAAATTATTTTAAGAATTGAGAGAAGAGGGGCAGAGAGAGAGTGTGTGTGTGTGTCTAGGGCTGTATTGCTGAAAGATCTCACACTTAGCCCTTAATCTCATATTCATACTTTCCACTGCCAATTGATCGCCATGTTGTGGTCACATTAATCATCCCTAGAAACTACTTAGGCCACTCTGCTCAAACAGCGAGAATGGTTTCTTTGACCTGATGAAAGTAACCCAAATTCCCCTATCAGCTGAAGCCTTACCCTATTTATCTCACATTAGCACCTGTGATAGCGTTAAAAACTGTCCTGGAAAATCCAACCCTAAGCACCTTACCCCACGTGTTTGCTCCCCCGGTGCTCTCTTCCTTCTCTCTGGTAACCTGACAGCTCGCACTATGACTTTTGCTGCGAAGTCTCTCCTGAAACAAGGCAATTTCTCCCCCAATCCTCAAACCCCCAATTTTTCTTCTTTGAGCCTCATTATGTTTCATCAACAAAGCACATTAGTGACAGAAGGTGGTATTTGAAAACACATTTAGTTAATTTGATGAAGAGTGCTAATTCATTCCCAAAGCCACACATGTATGTGTGAGAGCTCTTTAGTGAGAAAGAATTCCCATAAGAAAACATCACAGCGAAGACGTGCTGAAATATGTGTTTAATCAACAGCTTCCATTTTAATCTGCTGGCGAAAACTGTGGAAGCATTTTTTTTTATTAATGTGAATAATCAAGCTCTCTATGCTTCTGCTGAGCTTTATGGGCAGGTGATATAAGCAGTAAAAGGCAAGCTTCCCAAAGCAAAAATCAACTTTAAAAAAATAACCTAAAATAAAATTAACATAAAAATGTGCTTTCAAGTTCAACTACCAAAAGAACAGATGCATTTAGCCATTTATGAAAAAGGAGTGCTTAAAGTCCATCAGCACACATTTAATCTCTGCCTAGAACAACTGCTACTTTTAAGATATCAGGGACTCCTGGCAACCCCATTATTAATGAATTCTCACAGAGCAAACAATGGACCTTCACAAGCTCAAGAAACGTGGCATGTACAAAGCAAGGGAGAGCCAGAATGAGGGTGATATTTTATGAACAGAGTGCAATGCTAATACATACAAATAAGGCTTGCCTCTATGTGAGAACCTAATGTCTTCAGGTAAGCTATGGAGAACACTGAGAATCTCCTATTTGTACTAGTATATTAAGACTGTTCACACACAAAAATTTTAATTTTCAGTACAACAAAACAAAACAAAAAATCCCACATTTTATACACACATATCTCTATTTTTTTCCTCCCAACTGTGTGAGTTTCCTCTCTTAACACATGTGATAACACAATTTCCTATGTCTAGAGCAGTGGTCGGCAAACTCATTAGTCAACAGAGCCAAATATCAACAGTACAAAGATTGACATTTCTTTTGAGAGCCGAAAACCGACTTCTGCACATGGGCCATAAAGTTTCAATCGCACTGTACATGCACACCCACACGTGGTATTTTGTGGAAGAGCCACATTCAAGGGGCCAAAGAGCTGCATGTGGCTCTCAAGCTGCAGTTTGCTGATCACTGGTCTAGAGAATGCTCAGCAAAAGGGTGGAACTCAAATGGATCAACATAATACAAAGAAGATGATTATAATAATAATGAAACTGCAGCTCATACAGGGAACATGTTTGCATGCCTAATAAGACATACTTAGCTTTTACATATTTACCTTACTTTCTGCTCTCCATGTGGTACAATACCATAGAAGCCAAAAAACTCACCGAAGGAATTTTAACATAATCTTCACAATATCTTAATTTCAGAATTCCACAAATCCCTTCACTTCTGGATTGCCTACAACCCATCTCCTGCATAAGTAGGTTTGTCACACAACTTGCCAATGTGGCCAGAAGGTTAAACAAGACCACAGAAGATGCTGTTGCTAGAAAATGTCAATATCCTAGCAATGACTCTGAAAGTGTGTGGCTTGCTCCCAGTGGGAGTCTCTTAATTAGTCTCTGCCTTATGTTCAGCTGGCTGAATTCATAGTTGTATCTAGGCAAAAGGAAGCTAAGCAGCCCTATTTTCCTGGGAGGGCATGTAATTCAAGTTTTTGTGAGGCAAATAACCCCTTTGTTGCCCTTTGAGATCAGCCTCAACTGGAATAGTATGCTAGAGTCATTATACGGTCTTCTCAGGGAACAAGCTGCTAGGAAAACATGTGGGAAGAAGGTCCATAAGAAAGGGAGCAGGAGATTCTTGGTGGCCCGTTCTCAGATTCCTTCTCCACAACCAGGCCGATATGTAGACTTCTAAATTCCAACTAATCCATATTCATAACTTACACTTCAGCTCTGGAGTCAAGGATTATTCATGGTCACAGAATTATCCCATTCATTATCATCTCATAGCTAGCAGGTAAATGTTCAGGCATGTGCTTAAATACCAGCAAAATAGCAAGCCCCAGCTGCAAGTGGAATCATTGTCTTGCTCTTCAGCTAGACCAGTGGTTCTCAACCTTTCTAATGCTGCGACCCTTTAATACAGTGCCTCATGTTATGGTGACCCCCAACCATAAAGTTATTTTCATTGCTACTTCATAACTGTAATGAATCATAATGTAAATGTCTGTGTTTTCTGATGGTCTCAGGCGAGAACAGGTTGAGAACCTCTAGCAGGGTCGCCTAAGACCATCAGAAAACACAGATATTTACATTACGATTCATAACAGTAGCAAAATTACAGTCATGAAGAAGCAACGAAAATAATTTTATGGTTGGGGGTCACCACAACATGAGGGACTGTATTAAAGGGTCGCAGCATTAGAAACGTTGAGAACCACTGGTCTAGACCATAAAGCAAATGTGGTTCCTGATAAAAATGATTGGAAATATTACTGCTCACAAGGTGGAATTTTATTTTATTTTTTGATAGGAGGAGAGTGGCTAAAAAACAAAAGGAGAATCTAGCTCAGTAGTTAACTCTCAGTAAAGTTTTTGAATTACATTAATTTATTAAATAATTTTAAATTACTTTGATTTATTAAATAGTAAACATTTTACTGTTGTTTTAATTAAAACAGTATTCACAATTGATGATCAAAAAGATAATTTTGGAAAGATTTTAAAGTCCAATGTATTAATACATTAAGATATAAGGAGTTATATTTTGACTTAGATAAAATTCAATCTTGTGATAGGTACTAAGCTCAGTTCTGTGTGTGTGTAGGTGATCACTTTTTTGGTTTTCCAGTTTTGTTGCGATATCATTGACATAACATTGTGTAAGTGTAAGGTAGAGAGTGTAATGATTTCATATACCCAGAACTTATTCATATTATCACTGGAGGTGAAACACTTGGACCATATCTTGGTGAAAAAAAACATAGCTGACATCTTCAGGGTAATAACAAAGCACTTCAATATCATAATGCTACAAACAATGATGTTTTTCTTACTGCAGTCTCATTTTCAACATCCCTTACAAGGTGCAATGCAAAAATTAAATATTCTGATTCTCTCAAACTAAGGCAGAGGGAGCAACAGAATCATGACAAGGCTCATAAAAAATTGAAGACTGATAGAGAGTTAATATGGCTTAATTTTCAGCCATTGGCAGAGTTCAGATACTTCCGAAGTCAAAATACTGAAAGTAATTGCAATCAAGTGACTTTCCAACATCTTTTTATTATACAATGACAGAATTATGCACCTATACATGAATTTCTGAATATAATGACTTACTTGGGCTATCTTACTTGAGATACTTAACCTTCAAGACTGATATAATTTGAAAAATATCTTACAGATTTGATTGATATGGTCATGTCATTTTGGTGATTTATTTTCCAGGAAAAGCTTTTGTGCTGTGCAGTGTTTCTCAGAAGTCTGTAATAATTGCTCCGTTGATGGTAATGAAGAATAATAGCACATACTCTGTTTTTCGATGTGGAAAGTGAGAAAGAAAAAGGTGGCATTTATTTGGTGATTAATCTGGGTGGAACTACTCTTTGACAATGTTAAATAGAAAAGCAAAACCATGGATGAGTTTTTCCAGATTTTGCAGCATTGTGATCACTGGTGAGAAAGTGGGGTATGAAGAAATAGTCTGGTGAATGCCAGCTCCTCAGAGATACTCCAGCTGTCAGACAATTGCTAGCAGCCCTAGTTTTCAATTAAAGAGCACTTTAGAGACTGTTTAATGTGTTTAGATTCAAAAGGGTAGTTTATCTCTTTGGGGCACCTCAACTAGAGAAATTTAGACCAGATAAGACAAGTGAAACATTTACATTTCAAAGCAAAGTCGAAGTGAGCTTTTTCAATACTGGTACAGCTGATGTTTGATTAAATCAATATATTTACAATCTGGGTTAAATTATCTTCTTTAAGCCTCAGTTTACTGTATTATTATCATGAAATATCAGCCTCATCAGGTTAGTTTGAGGATTAAATGATACAGTTCATGCAAACTACTTGATGCAGTGTTTGGAGCATAATGGCAGCTGTTTATTTAACTACTAGAGGCCCGATGCATGAAATTCATGCAAGGGCCTTGGTCCCAGCCCCTGCTCACTGCTGTGGTGGCTGGGGGCCTCTGCAGCCTCTGCCCCGGCCCCCGCCTGCTGTGGCTTTGAATGTAAGGAAGGACGTCGGGAAGGACGTCTGGTCTAATTAGCATATTACCCTTTTATTATTATAAATGATCACTAGGTGACCTAAATTTGGCTTTTGTATTCAAGCTTTAGGTGAAATCTAGATAAAAATCTATTATCAAGTGACAGATACTTTGATACATGAAGCATAAGACATATAAATGAATTGGAAGCAAAAGTCTTCAAATAGCAGATACTGAAAGCCCCCTTTTAATAGTGTCCCTGTGCTCATAAAAGCATTCTCCCATGAATCCTGATGTTTTCCTAAGCACAGTATGTACTTTCTAAGTTGCTCCCTGCAACACTGTCTCTGTATCTTGTGACCATTTCAGATAAAGAGAAGAGTAAATGGCAGATGCCCAGGGGCTCATTACCGATGACTCTGCCCACCTGTGACAAAGCCCGGCATTAGCTGGGCCAGTGTTCCCGCCACACTCACCAGGCAGCTCTGACAGCTCGGCAGAGTCTGGCATCAAGAGATTGACATGGTTCTTAGGTGCCATGGCTTACCTCATGATATCAGCCTGGGAATCTCTGGAAGGAAGGACACCCCCCCTCGCCACCCCGTCAATGCTTCCCCATTTGCCTCTGACCCAATTCTAGGCTCACAAATGCAATTAATAATAATAAACACCTCCCCACATAAAAGACATGAAAATATCAATTGCTCAACCTCACTTTTGTAGGCATTGACGAGTCTATTTAAAGGAATAAATTACATTTAAAATCATTCTTAGCATTCCTATGTGAACCAATATGCTAATTCACTTATAAAGGCCAGGATCATTCCCATTGTTAAGCCATGTGAGTTTTGAGAATTTTGTGAGTTGTCAAACAGCCACTAAATCCCTAGCATATGTGGTACAACGTGATCCAGTTTTGGTGAAAGAAGGTATGACTCACAATGAACACGTCTCCTTGCTTCCATATTGCTAGCAGCCAAAGAAGGCATGGACAATGGAAAGCATTACTGTGCGAATATTTGCCCAAAGAGACCTGTTTGGAAAGGGGCATTGGAGATGCCAGAAATAAAAACAAATTCAATGTGAGTATTCCATTTTACCAACTGCCAAACAAGCAATAGCAGATAGTCTTCAAACCGGTTGATAGGAGGGAGAATTAAGGTTTATTTTTAGGTGTATAGAGCTGCATGACTCACCAGGGGGGAATAAATGTGTTGATTTACCAATATGTTATATCAATTACAGACACTGCTCTGCCCACCTTCTCTGGAGACCTGCGTGCTCAGTGAAAGTGGATTTAAGTCTGTCTGGGCGCACATTTAGAGCTGAGCTGTGAAGTCAAGTCAAGCCCAGATTTTAAAATAAAGTCACCTTTAGTGGGAAATTCTAATACAGTCACAAAATCTCAAGGACACTGATAGGTACTGATTATAGAAAATGAAGAGAAAATATGACTACTCACTGCTATTCAAAGCTGGTCAAGAATCCTTTCCCATTTTAATTCTAATTTCATATTTTCAATTATCTTGATGATTCCTTTTGGTGAATAACCTTACATAAATCTGATTTTTTTTCCTCCTGGGTTTGAGAAAGTAAAGCTAGGAATTTGGGTTTTCTGATGTCACTTGGCTTTCCCTCACTTTCTGAACTCTTCTGGAGTCACCTCCATCAAGTAATTAGTTCTAGAAAAAATTAGTTAAGTACTATAGCAATACTTCAGTCATTAACTTAAATCATTTCATGTAGTTCTCTCTCCACACTTAAAGGTAAAACATCTTTATTCTCCCCTACTCTGGTGAGAAAATTTTATTTCAGAGAATTCCTTTGTCTAATGTCACACAGCCAGTAAGAGACAGAGTGGATATATGATCCCTGATAGCTTGGTGCTGAGACCTATGAATTGACCACCAAACTTTGAGTGCACATAATGATGGTGATGGTAATGGTGGTGATGATGATAAAGATGTATCTGAAAGTCAATATAGTAAAAAAAAAAAAAAAAGCCGAATCTGTAAAGCTACAAGATGCTGTTGTTCTAAACTATATTAGTGCTTCTATTTGGCCTTTAAATGGGGCTGAACAGCTCAAAATTTTGCACCATGGATTTTGTTGTTAATTTTCCCCGCTTTGTTTACATTTTAAATCTTCGGAGCAGTCCACGGTTCAGCTTTAGGAAGGGAAACTCTCTGTCCTCCACGTGGTGGCAGACCTTGTTTCTGGAGAGCAGTCAGATTACCAGGTCTGCCAGGCCTACCCCTCCCTGCCTCTGCAGAGCGTGCTAACACCCAACGGCTCATGTAGACAGTGCTAGTACATTTGTGTATGTGTCATGTTATTTTATTATTACTGTGGGTAGCAGTGGACGATGGTAAAGGGATGGAAACAAACAATTGGCACGGGGTAAGAGAAGGAAATAAAAGAGATTGTAATACTTTTTAGTCAACAGAGAAAAAGTTTCCAAACCACTTCTGATTATCATTGTATGGACTTTTCCTATGTCTAAACAGCAATTTTCTCAAAGTGTGTTTCCTGGTGGTTATTACCCGAGGCTACAAAAAGATACAAGGATGGAAAGCACACACCATTCTTGGAGAAGATGCTATCTCCTTGAGGCATAAACAAGCAGAGAAGGTCATGTCCAAAGCACGAACTTTGCTGTTACCCTGGGCCAGCGGCTGTGTGATTCTGGACAACCCACTACACTTCCCGTAAGTTTCCTTCCATGCAAAAGAAGTCATATAATATATAACTGCCAAGGTTACTGTAATAAGTAAACAAGTTCAAACATAGGTAGCACCCAGGACAACTAAGTATGCAATAATAATAATGACAGCAAATATTAATACTAGTGTGTGTGTATATTTTCTTAGGTGATAGGGAAATCTAATTATATGGGAGTAGCAAGCAGTGTTTAATTTCCAATATAATAAAAGCGTAGTATGCAAATTGTTCCCTTGACCAGGAGTTGTCTGGGAGTTCGACCAGGGAGTGTAGGGCTGGCCAGGGAAGGGAGGGAGTACCCAGCGGGCAGCCAGCAGCTATTAGGGACACTCCCAGGGTATGGATTTCATGCACTGGGCCTCTAGTTTTACAAATAATATTAAACACTTTTAAATAACCATGATTACAAAGAACTTTTATGTGGTTAGATCATTCAAATAAACTAAATAGAATGTGTTTTTTAAAAAATGATAAGATAGCATACACTGATACATCTAAACGTATGTCTGCATCTGACTCTCTTACAGAGTGGAGTTCTGGGAGGCGAAACCAGGCCTTTTTCATATTTGTATCTCCAGGGCCTTCCAACAGTAGATATAAGAAAGCACTCTATATTCAAACTGAATAATAAATGCTTATAGCAATGGCTAGTATATAAAATGAAAAGTGGTTAGGAATGTCTTGGGTACATTAAAAATCTCTGTATTAGGGTAGCCCAGTTAGTGAGATTGTTGTCCATCAGATGCCAAGGTTGCAGGTGTGATCCCCAATCAGGGTACATATAAGAATCAACCAATGAATGTGTAAATAAGTGGAACACCAAATCAATTTCTCTCTCTCTCTCTCTCTCTCTCTCTCTCTCTCTCTCTCTCTCTCTCTCTCAAATAAATAAATAACTTCATTAAAAGTCTACATTTTAGAACTTTAAGGAATCTAAAGAACACTCTGTCTTTGGAATAGAGAGTATATAGTCCCTTTGGGTTTATACTTTACAGTAAAGTATGCTCTAAGTAGAGGTCCTAGCTCAAGACTATGCCAAAATCACAGTGGGCTTTGGCCAATTTATACAAGCCTGGCTTATTCGTAGAGTAGGCCTGCCAGTACACTTCCTATTTTATGACATTTGTAACTCAGATTTGTCCCCCAAACTAGCCTCTTTGCCAGAGTGTGACAAATGGGGCAGGACGGGCAGAAAGCATTCTCCCACAGGAACCAGTCAGTGTTTTGAGGGCTCCAAAGATTATGGGTCCGCCTGCCGCCTGGAGAGGTCCGCGGCAGCAGCACTGAGGTCCATACCAGCAGAGGACTTCCACAACCCTCAGTATCAGACCTCACTTAAAGCAACAGGAACAGAGAGGAAGAAAATGACAGACCCCAGAGAGCCACCGATGGGGTTTACTCATGAAAATAGATGAGAGCAGATTCCCTCTCTGGGATTTCCAAATACAACTGCTGACTTGGAATCCTATTTTAAATCCCAGGCTGGTTAACGTTATTTTATGATGGGGTACCTAGAAATATCAGTTAACTTTGCAAAGAGGATAGTAATATTGGAATTTTAAGAAGATTTCTTGACATACCCTTTTCTCAAGTCAGTTTTAAAATCACAATTATAAAAATATCTAAATATAAATTATAGAGAAAACAAGCATTTATTTCATATCTTATTTTAGACACTGTTATATGACACAATATTCTTATGAACTTTATGAAATATAATTACTTGAATCTTACAGATAAAGAACCTGTTAAAGAAATGCAAAAAGAAATGCAAAAAAAAATTTTTTTCAGTGATGTATGTTCTTAGCCATATTATAGGACTAAGACCTAGAAGGATCTTTGAAGACCTGTTGGCCTAGACCTGCCAGCAAACATTTCAGCTACTTGCAGCTGTTTTGCAGATAAAGCAGTGGGTGCTCAGAGTTTCCCCCTTCTTTTTGGGGGTTATGTTTCAAGAAGAATTCTCTTTACCAAGTAGGGATTCCAATCCACGTGTTTGCATCCAGGATCACAATAGCACAAGGGAAAACAAAAAGCTTCAGAAGATTTCCAAAGCTGAACAGCACTGCTCTCTGACAAAAATAGAGATTCGCACTTTAGCAAATCGAGGACACTGGGATAATTGCACGCTGAAAAGACTGAATCACAGCCCCGATAATAGGAAAGCAAAAGCCTACATAATTAAACTGAACAAAAGCAAAGCCTTTTTTTTCCCCCCCCTCAAAAAAGTTCAGAAACAGCAGATGTGGTGCTTTTGGCAATGGTTCCAATTCATTTGTGGAAAACAGAAATCATAAATACTTCATAAACAGAACATCCCCAATGGAAAAACAGATCTGAAAGGCAAGAATGCACCCAGGAGTCAGCTTCTAGCAGGCTGTACCAACAACGTGCTCCAAACAGCATGTTCATTCGCTCGTTTCATAGACAAAAGCGAAGTATAAAGGATTTATGAAGTCCCCATGTGGGGAAGTATCAATGTGACAGGCCGCGCGGCTCATGAAGTAATTGCTCCCTTCTCTCCTGCAGGTGATATCACGAGCCTGGCACTCTTAAATGGAGACAACTCAATGTTACCCATGAGCAACCTCAGTTCATAAATATGCACGAAGTCCATGGGCAAGGTATGTAACTGTTGGGGAAAGAACATGCAGGCTCTGCAATGGGATACCTGTTCTCCAGAGTTTGGAGGATGCAGGGATTGGTATAAGCTCACAGCTGTACATGTTTCAATGCTCCATAGACCTCGAGCCTTCAGAGTTCGGAGAGAGCAACAGTGGTGAGAGGGGGGAGGGGTCAGAGGTGGACCCATCAGAGAGGGGGCCCACCTTGCATTTTCCTAAAAGCCACGCCCAAGTGACCACAAGGGAGGCCCTGGTGGTCAGGCTCTGAGAAGGAGTTAGGTGTAGGGGTGGACTGGTGGGGCTTCTTCAGGCCAGGGAATTAGAAGACTCCAGTGGTGGCCCTCAGAGGAACCATGAAAGCCACTGTAAATTAAAGTAATCTGGACAGCCAGCTCTCTCAGAAGGTGCCGACCCGTATCCTTTCTCCCTCCTCCTCACCCCACTCTCTAAAACAGAGGCAGCTGTGAGCAGGGGAGGACAGACCTTTTCAATTTAATAAGATTGTAGCTTTGATGTTATGCTGGAGTGGACTTTTTATTGCCTGAAAACAAACAAACAAACTAACAAACAAACAAAAACACACACAAACAAATTCTTAGTATCTGCACTAAATGCAAAAGCCATGGGAACTATGAAGGATGCTAGCCCCGGGCATGAGGGAAAGAGTAGTATGAAAGAATGCCCCTTACTGTGTTCAGCCAGTTCAATAAATCAGTTAAAACTGCATTTTCACATTGAAGTGTAAATACTGCATGAACAGCCTTGTTAGCCACAGGTGCTATCTGAACACATGCTGGCAATAATAAGCTTTCACTTCCTTGTCATCAGGACTTCATGGATACCAATTTACAGAGCTCCACGTGGCATTTATGCTTCTGCCTACACACACCCCCACGGAGAGAAATGTAGGTAATTATACACACACAAATAAGCCACAGAAACCCAGTTCTCTAAATAGAGGAGAAGAGGTCCAGCAGGCCTGGTCAGGCGATGCAGATTCCTCTAACATCAATTCAGCAAGTAATTTTCAACCTATCTACTGTCCCAAATAGACAAGATACTGGAAATTCAAGTCAGGGTTCTACAACTGAATACCCTTTGCACATTTTCAAATTGAAACTACTGTTAAGAAAAATATTAACACCCCTTGAAGGCAGCATTTTTTTCCTTGATGTTTAATGAAATCTATTAAAAATGTTTTCTTTTATTAATAAAATAACTTCATATCAATCAAAATAGGAAATGCTCTGATTTACAAATCATAATTTCAGACAAATTTTCTGATAGTGAGTTGACTCCTTTTAACCTGCTCATGATTTTTCAAGACTGCTTTACATATTACATATCCATGTCACTATTTGATTAACAACATATTTACATTTTCAATTTTAAAAAAGTCTGTTATAGATAAAGAACCAAGATGGCGGCATAGGGCAGACACCCGAATGCAGCTTACCACAAGTTTGAATTTAGAACTGAAAAACAGGGGAAACATCACCCTGAAGCGCCGGACGGCTGGCTGAGGGGAGGCTCTACCATATGGGAAGGAGAGAGAAGGCGCACTGAACCTCAGGAACTGTGAAGGTACAGAAAACTGTGCACGTGAAAAAGCGGCCACAGAGTTCACTGCCACCAACTTGCGGAGCGCGGAGAGGGCGGGCTGAGTTTGCTACCGGCTTACTCCCTGCGCGCGGAGAGTGCGGACAGCTAATGCGTGGCTGGCTTTCTGGTTCGGGAGGAAAACAGAACCACCCTATTGCGCTGATAGATGGCCCCAGACAGGGAGAGGCCAGACTGTCGGGCAGTGGGCTGGGATCTCTTGGAGGTGTGTGAAGCCAGCGGCCATTACTGCGGGACTCAGAAACCAGACCCTCATAGGGAGGGGCTGAATAAAGCTTGTCTGCACCACCGGAGAATCCGCCCCATCCAAGCGGAGCACAGAAGCCCTTCCAGTGTCTAGCTTCCTTGTTCGCTGCCAATAGGACTCTCCCAGGGAAGGGCAGACAGGAATCTAAAGCTTGTCTGTGCCTATACCAAAGAGGTGCGCGCGCCTGCAACCAATTGTGCAGGATTCAACAAAGCTTGTCTGTGCCACCCTGAGACTCCGCCCATCCAAGTGGAATACAGAAACCCTCCTAGCTGAGATACTTCTGATCCTCATAGCCAATTGGCTTGGAGATTAACGCTTCCCAGTGATACCAACAACAAGCAAGGCTTAACAACAATACTGCACACACAGCCCACAAAGGGCTACACCAAGACTGTCCACCTCAGGTAACTGGGAGGCTGACTCACTGAACCATGTAGGACACCTTGGCACACAAAGCCACCCTTTCAACTCAGGGAAGATGTGAAAATGCCAAGACAAGGAAATAGATCACAAACAAAAGAAATGGAGAAAAAGAAGAGACTGGATATAGAGTTCAAAACTACGCTTTATAAGGTTTTTCAAGAATTTACTAGAAAAGGTCGATAAGACCTATGAGGAGATAAAAAGGGATCAACAAGAACTAATAAGGGATCAACAAGAACTAATAAGGGATCAACAAGAAATAATAAGGGATCAACAAGAAATAAAGAATACATTGTCTGAAATAAAAAATATTATACAGAGTCCTAAATACAAAATGGAAGATCGCAAGAATCAAGTCAAAGATTTGGAACATAAAGAACCAGAAGACACTCCTCCAGAGAAGCAAGAAGACAAGAGAATCCAGAAAGTTGAAGATAATGTAAGAAATCTCTGGGACAACTTCAAGTGGGGATCCCAGAAAATGAGAGAGAGCAAGATATCGAAAACATACTGAAAAAAATAGTGACAGAAAACTTCCCCCACCTGGTGAAAGAATTAGACTTACAAGTCCAGGAAGTGCACAGAACTCCAAACAAAAGGAATCTAAAGAAGACCACACCAAGACACATCATAATTAAAATTCCAAGAGCAAAAGACAAAGAGAGAATATTAAAAGCAGCAAGAGCAAAGCAGGTAGTTACCTATAAAGGAGCACCTATATGATTGTCAGCTGATTTCTCAACAGAAACCATGCAGGCCAGATGGGAATGGCAAGAAATATTCAAAGTGATGAATAGCAAGAACCTACAGCCAAAAATAATCTACCCAGCAAAGCTATCACTCAGAATCGAAGGCCAGATAAAGAGCTTTACTAATAAAAAAAAGCTAAAGGAGTTTATCACCGCCAAACCAGAATTATATGAATTGCTGAAGGGGGTTCTTTCAGAAGAGAAAGTAAATAAAGATAAAAACTATGAACAACAAATACCTAACTATCAACAAATGAATCTAAAAACCAAGGGAATTAAAAAAAAAAATCTGATGAACAATATTAACTGGTGAATATAATAGAATCAGAGGTATAGAAGGGGAGTAGACTGATGATTCTTGGGGAAAAAGGGAGAGGGGGGTGTGAGAAGAGACTGAACATAAACTGTGCACCTATGGATGAGGACAATGGGGGGTGGGGAAAGGGCAGAGGATGGGGTGGGAACCTGGTGGAGGGGAGCAATGGGGGGGGGGATGAGGAACATTTGTAATAATATGAACAATAAAGATTTATTTTTTTAAAAAAAGTCTGTTATAAGAAAGTCCCACTTGTTGAAGAGAGTAAATTTCCAGCAATTTCAACTATCTGAAACATAATCATAAATTCAGAAGTCAGTGGAGAAAGGGCCTCTCTAAGGGTATCATAGAGCAGAATAAATAATGTTAAGAGAACTATAAAACATCCTTACACTATAGAAAACTCCAGTTGTAGCCAAACTATATTACTTGATTTAACTCAATTAGTTATTTGGTTACATTAAAGACAGGTAAATATGAGGAGTAGGCAGTAGGGCTATTTAATTGATAAGAATGTACATTTTATATTCAGAAGGAGGAAAATACTAGAATACAATCTCCAAGGTGAAAAAGTAAAAAGAAAACAGAAAGACTAGCACAAGTCTATTTATAAGGATGCCAAAAAAATGTACACTCTGAAAAGCTTCTAAGGTATTACAATACAGAAAAAAATAAAACAACAAAAATTATTCCTTAGGATGTTCTTGAATCATCATAAAAATGTTTAGCGGTGCCCAGCTGGTGTGATTCAGTGGTTGAGTGTCGACCTATGAACCAGGAGGTTCTGGTTTGATTCCCAGTCAGGGCACATGCCCAGGTTGCAGTCTCAATCCCCAGTAGGGGGCATACAAGAGGCAGATAATCAGATAATCAATGATTCTCTCTCATCATTGATGTTTCTATTTCTCTCTCTCTCTTCTTCCTCTCTGAAATCAATAATATATATATATATATATATATATATATATATATATATATATATATATATATATATATATATATAAATATTTACTGGTAGTTGGAAAAATATATATCAAGAATTCATAGAAATATAAATGCATTTTAGAAAGATGTGTTGAAGAAAACATACTATAAGGAAAAGGCATAGGAGGAAATATCTATTATCTAACACATTCATTTATATTCATCATCTAACTGAATAATGACATCAGATAAATTAGAGGTAATCACATGTAATGATTCAAATTGGTTTGAACATTTTTCTTGCCTTATTTTTGGCTAAGTAATAATACCCGATTATAACATGGCATTGTTAGCCTTAGGAGAGTGGAAATGAGTGGGAAAAGAGAATGATAGGATGTATTTTCCTATGCTTACATTTCCATAATATGCTAACATAGCAGAGACATATCCTAATATATAAAAAGCCAGGGGCCATCATGTCTGAAACATCTGAACAGTTGACTGAACACAGGTGGCATGGGGCGACCAGGCCAGCAAGGGAGTTAGTGAGGGATGACCAATGACTGAACAGCTGGCTGCGTGGAGTGACCAGACTGGCAGGGGGGTTAGTGAGGGACAACCAAACAACTAAACAGTAGGCTGTGGGGGGTGATCAGATCAGCAGTGGTGTTAGTGAGGGGCGACCAAACAACTGAACAGCAGGCTGCATGGGGTGACCAGGCTGGCAGGGGGAGAAATTTGGGGTGACCAGACCAGCAGGGGAGGCATTTAGGGGCAACCAGACTGGCAAGGGGGGCAGTTGGGGGTGACTAGGCCAGTAGAGGGGGTAGTTAGGTGTGATCAGGCTGGCAGGGGGGACAGTTAGAGGCAATCAGGCAAGCAGGCAAGTGAGCAGTTAGGAGCCAGCAGACCTGGATTTTGAGAGGGATGTCCGGGGATTGGGCCTAAGCCAGTAGTTGGACATCCTTGAGGGGTCCTGGATTGAAGAGGGTGCAGGCTGGGCTCAGGGGACCCCCACCATGCATGAATTTCGTGCACTGGGCCTCTAGTTTAAAATAATAGAACAGGATCAAGTTAAAAAGATGCCTTGCCAGCTCAGCACTTGCTCTATTTCCACATAAATACAGAGGCAGGACGATGAGGAATTGGTAAATGAATTGGCTTTCCTGATGATCAAATGTACATATCCCAAATATAAAGTAAAATAATCATTTATTATATTAAAGAAGAGAAAGACAAATATTCAGGTCTTGGGCAAGTTAAGTTTCCACACTGTAATCAATGGAAACTTGCTACACTGAAAATACTTGAAGCTCTTTATTTCTGTCATCACTGTTTCTATGACTAACACAGTTCCTTCTTAAAAGGGCTGAAACCAGTTTGGCTCAGTGGTAGAGCATCGGTCTGCAGACTGAAAGGTCCCAGGTTCGATTCCGGTCAGGGGCACGTACGTTGGTTGCGGGGTGTGCAAGAGGCAGCTGGTCTATGTTTCTCTCTCATCGACGTTTCTAGCTCTCTATCTCTCTCCCTTCCTCTCTGTAAAAAATCAATAAAAATATATTTTAAAATAAATAAAAATAAAATAAAATAAAAAGGTCTTTAAACATCAGGAATTGGCAGAGGGATAAATAGGTGGAGCACAGAGAATATTTAGGGCATTGAAAATGCTCTGTGATACTATAACATGTCATTATACATTTGTCCAAAACCCAAGAGTGCATTCTAATGTAAACTATGGACTTTGAATGTTTATCATGTGTCAATTTAATTCATCAATTACAACAAATGTCCCCTCTGGGGGGTATTGATAATAAGGGAAGCTAAGCATGTGTGAGAGAAGGTGGCATATGAGAAGTCTCTATGCCTTCCTCTCAATTTTTAAAAATTAACTTATTTTTATTGAGATATAATTGACATATAACATTATGTTAATTCCACATGTACAACATGATTCAAAATATTTATATGTAAAATGATCACCTCAATAATTGTAGTCAGCATCCATCACTGCATATAGTTACACATTTTTTCTTATGATCAGACTTTTAAAAATTTTATTAGCAACTTTCTCTGAATTTTGTTGTGGTCCTAAAACTGCTCTTAAAAAATAAGTCTTTAAAAAAATGTTCTCCAGCCTCTTAGGAGAACTCCTGAACCTAAGCATGTGCGAGTAACTATATACACCCTGTTTCTGCAACTGGAAAACTAGTGTTTGTTATGTGTTTGTTGAAGACTTTTTATAAGCACAGCCAAGAACATGTAAACATGTCTCCTCACCCCTGCTCCACCCCTACTCAACCACACTCTTTGGGCATAAACACAATATATTCAATAGGGAAAGAGTCATTTTAAAATCAGGAGACAGCGGATTTGGTCCGATTCTTTGATAAGGGTTTAGCACTAATGAGATTTATTCACATAAACTATTATAACAATAGAAGAGACTCCTTTCACAGCATTCAGTACCAAATATAAAGCATCATGAGAAAATGCCCTATTAAATCAAACACAGGATTTGAAACAAACTCTATTGGGATTTCTTATTTCAGAATAAAATATACTAGTAACTGTCTCATATATTTTTTTTATCTATTCATCTACTAATGGGCTCTTGGACTGTTTCCAAATCTTAACTATCTTACCTAATAATAGGCAAACATGTAAAATAACCATACCTCTGCTACACCCACAGCCAATCAGAGTGAGTATGCAAATTAGAAGGAAAAAAATGGCCATCTCCCAGCTGCTCCAGGCATGGAGTGGCCAGATGGGGCAGGACACCTGCTATGAGAGGGAAGGTGGGGGCAAAGGGATCTAAAGGAGCGGAGTGCTGCAGTGAAGACAAGACTGCAGACCAGTCTGCAGTGAAGACAAAGATGGCAGACTCCAGCCAGAGTCTGCAGCAAAGACAAAGACAGCAGTCTGTAGTGAAGATGGCAGGCTCTGGCCAGAGTCTGCAGCGAAGACAAAGACAGCAGATTCAGGCTGGAGTGAAGGCCTGGGTCCCGGGTGCTGGAGGAAAACCGGTGCTGGAAGCCAAGGGAAGGAAGACCCATTGCACGAATCTTTTTGTGCAACGGGCCTCTAGTTATAAATAATGCTACTATGAACACAGGGGTGCATACACAAGGAAATACTATACAGCTGTAAAAAAGAGGGATCTCTTACCCTTTGGGACGGCATGGATGAACCTAGAGACTATTATGCTAAGTGAAATAAACCAATCTGAGAAAGACAAATATCACATGATCTCACTTATTTCTGGAATCTAATGAACAAAATGAATTGACCAACAAAATAAGAATGGAGGCATGGAACAGACAGGCATGCCTCGATGTGAGGATGGATGGATGAAAGGAGATAAACTGAAGAACTTATATACTTATATGCATAGCCCATGGACACAGGCAATAGGGTAGTGAATACCTGGGGATGGGTAGGCATAGCCCTGGAAGGAGGGAAGTAAAGGGGTGGAGGGAAGACCTCTGTAATACTATCAACAACAATATAACTACTTCTCAAATTTGTCACATCCAGAATCCCTTGTGTTAATTCTTTACAGAGAATTTATGTGTTTTTTTTTTTAAAGTAATGAATCATACTGGAATTATCAATAACTTATTTGTTAAAATCAAAGGTCTTTTTCATATAACACATAACCCAGAATTGAGCAGTGTACTCTAAATATCATGTCTGCTGGGCTTTGTAAATAGTGACCATCATCATAATTCTATGAATCTTTCGTGGAGATGACCAATGCTAACACTTGGGTTTGCATTCGTTTTAACTCAGGTGAGAAACCATAATGCATGCACCAGACTGTGGGTTATTCTTGGAAAAAGATTATGTTCAATACAGAATATCTTTAGAATTTAATTTTTTAAAAATATTTTTTATTGATTTTTTACAGAGAGGAAGGGAGAGGAATAGAGAGCTAGAAACATCGATGAGAGAGAAACATCGACCAGCTGCCTCCTGCACACCCCCTACCGGAGGTGTGCCTGCAACTAATGTACATGCCCTTGACCGGAATCGAACCTGGGACCTTTCAGTCCGCAGACCAACGCTCTATCCATTGAGCCAAACTGATTTCAGCTTTAGAATTTACTTTTTACTAAAGGCACATAAGCAGAGAGAATTTCTAGTTTTAGCAATACCTTAAAGATGCTTTCCCTAATGCCTCTGTTAAATCTTTGTGTCAAATATTTTAAAAGAGAGAAAAAGAATATAGGTTGGGTGCAAGATGCTGCTTTGCGATGTTATACAATATTTTTAATTTAATCCCCGCTATGCCATTGGATATATAATCTTCAATTAGAAACAGGGGCTTGGAGAATTTCGAAGACTGACCAGGATCACACAGTCAGTGAGGTATCTCAGCAGAGCACTCAGCTCTTTCCTCTGCGTGCTGCCCACAATTTTTAGGAATTAATGAGACTATCCAGATGGTCTTCTATAAGAGAGGCCAATCTGTTCACTCTGCACACATTGATTTCTGGTCTTGATTATATTCCAAAGATTACATTAAATAATGACTAAAATTTTGTTTACATTCCCAGATTTTATCTAGTACTTTAAGAACAGGGCCAACACATTATAAATAAAACACTAGACTCATTTGAAAATGGCCTGTTTGCAGAAATAAACTGTGAGAAGAAACAGATTCTTAGTGGGTTTCAATTGTCAATTCACAGAAATCATCCCAGTTATAAAACAGTCCTCAATCAATAGGGACAGAGTCTGCTGTGCTGGGGACGGGCAGACTGGGCATCACAGAAATCACAGGCCCGTGGCCGGAGAGGGACGGGCACACGGTTCAGGGACTGTGCAATGGAGGGATGACCTAGGCAGAGAGAGTAGATAGGCTTCCTTGGTAACTATATTTGGAGATAAAAAGAAAGGATACATTTTAAAATCTTAAAAATTTAGAATTGGGAGTTCAACTCATACAAACTCTCCATTTTATAGATGAATAACCTGAGGGCCAATCTATTCATTTTGGCCACGGAGTCATTAAATACATTGAATCCTTCAGTCTTGAGGTGCCAGCTTCATTCAGACAGATAGTTCAATGGTGATGGTGATAATGATGATGACGGATAGAAAGATAGATATGTATATATGTGTATTTGTTTGTATTCATATAAAATATATTTAAGTGCATGTGTGTGTATGTATATAATGTTCAGGTGTATTTCTTTCTTTTAAATCCTCATCTGAGGATATGTGTTCATTGAATTTTTTAGAGAGAGAAATGGAGAGAGAAAAACTTGGATATGAAAGGAACATCAATCAGTTACCTCCTGTACTAGTATGTGCCCCAATGGGGAATCAAACCTGCAACCTAACCATGTGCCCTGACTGGGAATCAAACCCACAACCTTTTGGTGTATGGGACAATGCTCTAACCAACTGAGCCACCTGGCCTGGGCCACGTGTATTTCTTACGGGCTGACAATATTTCCCTGTATGGCCAACTAGGAGCCTGACAGAAAACAAACAACAGAAAAATGTATGGCTCCACTAGGCCATCCAGATCCTAGGAAAGAAGCCAGAGAGAAAGGCGTTAGTGATTTAATTCTTGTACTGAGGTCGTGCCCACAGATGTCTTTGCTTCTGACCTGTATTTTAAAAGCACAGAAGCATCATCATTTGAAACTTATGCTGAGTATTTCCTATGAGTATCTGGTTTCTTAATAACATCTCTGTGCAACAAGCATGATTTTTATTCTATGTTTACAGAAGAAAGAACAAAACAACAAGAAAAAAAATACACAGAGGTAGCTAGTAAGTGGCAGATTCGGTATTTTGAACCCAAGTCTGTAAAATGTTGATCTGCACCCTTGAACTGTCTTCTGCCTCTCTTCAAAACAATGTTCAATGGATCCTGGTGAGAACCTCATCCTACATATGAGAACAATCACTGACATCACAAACGCAAGTAGCAAAAATACTGCTTTTAAGCCTAATAATACAACATTGTTCTCCACATATAGCCTGCAATACATCCCAATGTCAAAAATCAACACTGCACAGCCAGGAAAAAGTTCTCCTTGTAAGATGTGATTTCAAGTCTTTTTCAGAAAGGAATATTCACTTATTCAAATACATCTATAGGTGCATAAAATCTGTTTGAAAGGAAACACTCTTAGAAGAGATGCTAGCAATACAAGTCAGACCTCCAAGCTGAAGGAAGGCAGCTGGGGACTCAGCTTTGAGCTCTGTCCCCTTTACAATCTACACTCAGGCTGGAAAACTGCTAGAATGAATGCTGCCCAGGGTCTCAGAAGCAGAAAAGAGAAAAAAGCAGAGATGAATGGTGTTTTGCTTGCAATGCAACAGCTCTGGTTGTGCAGCCAGTACTTTCATTTGATGTTTGCTGGAATCTTGCACAATGTACTCTCATCAATCCTCAGAATAACCTTTGGAGGAAAAGGAACCTCTGTAGTTAACATCCAGCTTTGATGACTAGGGCATCTTGGACAAGAGAGCGCAGAGGGTCAGGGGACTGGAGGGAGGCTGAGCTGCGGGGTCAGGCACCAGCGGATCCTCTGCTCCTCCACCGCTCTGCACAGCATCCCTGACAAGCACAGCTATTTCCTAGGCAGCTGCCTGTCTTCCTCTGGATGCCAGTGGGGCATCAGCAAAGGTTCAATCCCTGAGAAAAACAGTCAGGGCTGCTTTGATGAAGCCAACAGAAATTTACTTTGGGGTTTTGTGTTTTATGTGTGTGTGTCTTCCTTTTATTTTTCAACCACAGTTTATATTCAGTATCTCCACAAAGTGGCCGGAAAACCACGCACTCTGCAGAGCGGTCCCCCACGGCTCTGAGCCCCATTGCCCATGATCTCAACATCATTGATTGTATTCTCCATGCTGCAATCTGCATCTCTGGGCTACTCTGCAGCTACCAATTTGCACTGCTTAATCCCTTAATCTTTGTTACCCAGCCCCCCGAACCTCCTCCCAGGCAAGGTTGTCTGGGTGGCCCCCAATGTGGTGCACTCTGGATTTGGAGTCAGACAGCCCAATTTAAAATCCTATCACAATTACTTATAAGCTATTTACCTTGGATGAGTTATCTAAACTCTCACATTCACACACACATGCATGTATACACGCATATACATACATATTTCAAAACTACTAGTAGATTAATTGAAAACCTGGACACAATAATTAAGCATCATGTATTTAGGCTTATAGGAACTTTAATGGGTAACATGAGTACTTTTGAATTATCCCTGTTGATATCAGATTTCTTGGATAATCTCAAATTTTCATTTATCAGGATAAAACACCTACTTGTATATAAAATATAATGTGCATTAAGAATTTTCCAGTTCCTTTTCTTGCCTACTTCTCTCAACTGAACATACTGTCTTGAATGGTAGAGAATATTGTTTCATAAGTCCTTTGCATATGGCATATACAGATGTTGTTGGATCAATACCTTCACAAAGACAATGTCCCATATTTATTCTTCTAGCCTCGTTTAAAATTTCTGTCCTGGTCTCTGCCACACTCTATCCATATTATGGTATCTAGCTACTGCACGTTGTAAGGGGTAGTTGCCAGTATACCTTCATTTTGTATATGTGGTTGAAGTGAATCACTGGGAATGTGGGTATGGAATTTTAAAAATTCTGTGAAGCAGTCCATAATTCTCTTCCAGCTGTGTGGGTGCTATTTACGTGTCTCTTCCATCTATTTTTGTCACCATTTTTCCTAATCTAACATTTTTAACTCAAAGGAATGACCATCAACTCCTCCACCCCAAATGTTACATTCAAAGCCCAGCAGGAATAATGGGGCATCCTTAGGAAGAAGACCTGATTATTTTTATTTGAGAGTAAATTTCAAGTAACACTCTACATGTATGTGTATCTAAACATATATTTTTCTTTAGAGAATTTTTAAAGTATGTATGTAGGAATATTATTAAAATTAATATCAAGGAAATGTCGTTAAATCATTTAAGTCTGAAATTATCTATGGTTAAGCATTCATTCATTCATTCATTCATTCATTCATATACAAATATTTATTACTCTCTTACTCAGGATACCAAAATGAAAAAGAAACAGTCCTTTTCCAGTAGGGCCTTTTAAGCTAGTTAGGAAATTTATTTTGAGTAATTATAATGTGGTGTAGTATGGGATGAAGTAGAAATTGAGGTCCATGGGATTTTTAAAAAGAGACACGTTAGCAGGGAGGACGGGATGTCCTGCGACGCCAAGGTCCACGGTGAAATGGAGAACAGGAGAGGTTCATGGGCAAGACTGCACCTGAGCCAGCTGTTTGCAGCATCAGGAAACAATTTAAATAACTGTAAAGGAAGGGCATTGCAGGGGGAGGAGAACAGAAATGCCAGGGTTCAGAGGAGCAATGGTATAGGGTCCACATACAAAGTGGGAAGTAGTTCAAAGTGAGGCCTGAACCAGGAAAGCAATAGGCAGAAAAAATGTAATTTCCTATAAGACACAGATTCGGCCCTAGTTGGTTTTGCTCTAGTGGGTAGAGCGTCAACCTGTGGACTGAGGGTCCTGGGTTTGATTCTGGTCACATGCCTAGGTTATGGCCTCAATACCCAGTAGGGGGTGTGCAGGAGGCAGCCAATCAATGATTCTTTCTCATCATTGATGTTTCTTTCTCCCTCTCTCAAATCAATATATATATATTTTTTATATATATTTTTATATATATATTTTTTATATATATATTTTAAAAAAGACATCGATTCAGAGTCTGGACATGGAGAATGGGGAAGAATTAAAGATTAGGAAGACTTTAAGCCTCCATAGATGAGATGAGGATGATACCTTTAAAAGTAGGAAAATCAGGTTAAATAAAAATAGTATTTTAGGAAACCATGATAAATTCAGGTTGTATATCCTTAAATGTGAGGTACTGAGTTAGCAACATAACTCTCATAAGTGATATGGATAAATTATTTCGGCCCATATGGAAAGGACCTCAGGTGGCACAGGCCCTACTTACCCTCATGCCACTGACATGGCCCTGGCCTCCTCAAAGATGGCACAGCAAGCACTGTCTCATTTCCTGTCTTCTTTGCATTTTGTATTTCATACGCATCTTCCACTGATTTAAACCCTATTAGAAGCTAAGCAATTTGAAGTCAAGATATATACCTGTTTTCTCATCATATTCTTCATAGTGCTTAGTAAAATGTCTTCTGTATATAATAGGCACTTGAAAAAGAAAAGTTTGAATGAATATGGAAAGGAAACGAGTCCACTGGGAGAATCTAAAAAAGATCAGGAGAAAGAGAACAAAGAGGAACGCTGCTATATTCCAAAAGGAATGTTTCTCTATTGACTGAAGACTATTGTGTTAGCTAAAGTAATTAAAGTATATGATATGTAAATACAACCAATCTCTTTAAATTTCACACAGCTTTATTGTGTCATGGCTGGCCCCTGGTGATCAGTGCACTCCCACAGGGGGAGCACGGCTCAGCCAGGAGCTAGGCTCACAGCTGGTGAGCGCAGCTGCCATGGTTGGAGCCTCTCTCTCCAGACTCCGCAGCAGCACTACTGAGTGGCAGCAGCAGGCGCAGCACACCAAGATGAGCATCATGGCACCCAGCCCTGATTCGGGCTCCTCCCTGGCCGTCTGTTGCCTGGCGCACTGCTATATCCCCCCCGAGGGATCCCGGACTGTGAGAGGGATGTCGACTGCCAGCTTAGGCCCGGTCCCAGTGCCATTCTCTGTAGAAGGCATTCAGTCTGAACAACTCAGTGACTCAGGGAAGCGCAGGGAACTCTGGGTGAGCCTGCCTCCGCGCTTGACTCACCCACTCGATGGTGTTCACAGGACAGACTGTGGTGGCCCAGCCTGTGGTGGCCCAGCCCATGCATGTGTATCAGTTGCTGAAGCTCAAGCAGCAGCAGAAAGCCATACAGACATAAGCTGGCAGGCAGTCATCCCCCAAGGGGTCCCAGACTATGAGAGGGTGCAGGCCAGGCTGAGGGACATCCCCCCTCCAGTGCACAAATTTCCTGCACCGGGCCTCTAGTTAAGTATAAAAGCAGTTTTCACCTGGCAGGCATGGCTCAATGGTTGAGTATTGACCTATGAACAAGGAGGTTCGATTCCCAGTCAGGGCACATGCCTGGGTTGTTGGCTTGATCCTCAGTGTGAAGCATGCAGGAGGCAGCCAATCAATGATTCTCTCTCATCATTGATATTTCATCTCTCTCTCTCTCTCCTTTCCCTTTCTCTCTGAAATCAATAAAAATGCATTTTTTTTTTTTAAAAGCAAAGCTTCCAATTGCACTCTATAACTGTTGGATCCCAAGTGTAGAAGCAAGATTTATGTGTGGCAGTACTGAACATTTATGCCACTAGTAGGTTAATGTAAAAATATTATAATTTTTAATAAATTATTTCTTCTCCCAAGACTACTTACTAGAGCAAACTGATTCCTATCTTCAGAGCCAATAAATAGAAGTATTCCAAATATTTCCCACATATATATATAGTTTGACCTTTATAAATACTTTTTGGAGGAATTATATAGCAATTCCCTATTCTACCAATATTTTACTTTCATCAGTTCCAAGATTTGAAGACAGTTAATTTGTTTACATCCAAATCTATCTTCTTATTTCCGTGTTGTTAGTTTTATTCTACAATGTTGCTGTGTCTTTTAGAAATGTGTACCATTTCTCCTCTTAGGCAGAAATTGTTAGATTATCTAATGTGGTTTCATTTTACGAGAACAGATAAGGAAATAAAGTCAAGTGAACTAAAGTCTGACCCCCATTTGGAGAATATTGGTCTTAACATAGAAATTTTATAAACAGGTTTGTCACTTCAAATCTCTGTTATCTCATTTCCCCTATCTGTGAAATTTATTATGAGAATAAGGTAAAAAATAAATGTGAATAAGCTTTGAAAACTTTGTGCAATATACTCTCCAACATGAAAATTTGGAAAATACTATTATACTGATTTCAATTTCGCCAATGGTAATTTTTTTTTTATTCAGCTATATGAACTTTGTTCTGTACTATAAGGTGAAATAAAACTACTTAGTTTTCTCACACAGACATGGTGGGTGTTTTTCCTCATTTATTAATACTGTCCAAACTGTTCAAAGGGTGGGCTCAAATCTTTTCCTAAAAATATGCATATGTTGAGTTTAAAATTTAATTTTGAATGGAAACCTTCATTCATTTCTAGGCAAACATCTAAATTTAAGACTAGGCCATACCAAAAAACTTTGTTCCTATTTCACTGAATAAGATACTTTTCGTATAGAGTTATAAAAATGTGCCTTTACTGGTTTTCCAATTAGTTAAAAAACAACAGATATGCTTATGAGGCTCTCTAAATGGTGCTATTTTCAAGAGAACATTATACTGATTTATTGTCAATGCCAATTTATTATAATACTTGAAGCCTGGTGCAATAAATTCGTGCACTCAAGGGAGGGGGTAGGTCCCTCAGCCTGGCCTGTGCCCTCTTGCAGTCCAGAAGCTGTCAGTTGGACATCCTTAGTGCTGTTGTGGAGGCGGGATAGTCTCCTGCCAGCAGCTCCTGCATTGAGCATCTGCCCCCTGGTGGTCAGTGTGCATCATAGCTAACTGTTGTTCTGCTGTTTGGCAGATTTGCATATTACCCTTTTATTATATAGGATTGGCTTTCACAATTTTTTAAAGAAGTTAATATCATCTTTAAAAATATATAGTTAAAAGGCATTGACATAGGACCATGCATGAAACTTCCAAACCATATCCCCTGCAAATAAAAAATTAAAAAACAAACAAACACCTGACTTCTAATCTTTAAAGCCATCAAAATCTGACTGTTCTTACTGTGTAAATTCCTGGCCAGTTCTATTTTGCTGCCGTGATTTATCTTACTTTTACTAGCACTTCAACAGTATTGAAGATCTGTATATTTCACCAAAGTACTAAAAGTTGAATTTATTTTTGTAAAACTATAATAAATAAGTCAAGAGCACAGCCTTTAGCCAAATAAATGAGCACTGACTGAAAAATCATTTTCCAGTTTCAACTTTCAATAAAATCAATTATATTTAATCACTTCAAAACAGCACTGACTTCTATAATTAATTGCATGTTTGTACCTAAAAGCTATTTTTATTTCATGATTTCATCCAAAAAAATAAATGAGAATGCACTATGATGAACCAGGAAAACTAGATTTTGAGTATTCATTCATCCAAGTCTTTGGTTTTCAATCATGTGTCCTAATATTGGCTCATTTTTGGCTAAACACCCAATTTTCTAGTCTTCACTAGCAAGTAGCTTGATAACACAATATCTAATCAATTCTAGGAACAGCTCAAATTACTTAATTAGTTTAATAGCTACCATTTCTTTGAGTGCAAAACAATGAGTGCATACCAATAATCCAAATGAAATTAAAATATTTTTTCTTCAAAAAATTTTACATATCTTTATTATATATGTAATATATACAGATGTCACGAAGAGAAACATTTGCATAAACAATACTCCTATAAGTTGATATTGAATGGAAAGATGTTTCTGAAGTTCTGAAGAATGTACTGTGCTTGAAGATAGCCCATAAACTATAAAATCCAATTTTTCATTATATCTACTACTAGTGCATTTTTTAAGACATGTGATCTCAATGTTTCTATTTCTATAACCATAAAGTAGATAATATGCACACAAATATATGTGCATATATACACATAATAGTTTCACAAAAAAAGTTAATGCTTCTACAAAAATTTAAAATAAATTGATGAACAAAATAGCTCCAGAGATATACAAACATAGAACAGATTTCAGAGGGAAGCTGGGAGAGAGTGTATGGGTGGGAGGAGAAAAAAGAACTTGTATGCATATATGCATATCCCTTGGACACAGACAATAGGGTGCTGAAGGTCTTGGGGAGGGAGGGTTCAGCGCAGGCCAGAAGGTTTCCATGGTACTTTCAAGAATAAAGATTTAATTTAAAAAATTAAGATAAATGCCAAATGCAAATACTATAGTAGTAATGGTAATAATGTGACCTCTTATTGAAATATTAAAAATTTCAAAAGTAATTCATTATGTTTTAGTTACAGTAGAATTATCAACCAACATCTTACTTTAGAAAAAAATTGGTCATTAGAAAGAGAAACATAAATGTAATTAGTAGAAATTTTTGTTTTCTAAATTTTGAGATTCCTACCTACTAGCAATATCTGGAGCAGAGTATAGAATATGCTATGTATCCTGGAACTTTAATCCAATAATAATAAAACAAAGAAGAAGTAGTATATAATGAATCATGCAAATACTGCCTAAAATTTCACAAATGTTAAATATCCAAGTCAGCAAAAATACGTATGTATATACTTGCGTAATAGGCCTTGGGCAAGGAAAAGAGTTTTCTGGAAAAACTGTTTCATGCAAGCTCTTTTTAGTATAATTAATGAAATGGAAATGTATACTTTGTTCCTAACCATTCTTTTAGTTATAAATGAATATTAAAAATAACTTCCTCCTACACAGTCTTAGATCTTCAAATACATATATGTCCCACATCTGAAAAGATGATATGCAGGTGTGTGCCTGTGTGTACATGTGTTCATGCACAGTCTCTTTGATGATAAGCCTGAACTTGGACATTTCTGTCTCTTTGATAACACTGTCTATTTAATGAGCTCATTAGTACTCAGGTTCTAAGCCCTGCTAAATTAATTTAAAAGTGATTAAAACCTAGATAGCCTAACAGGGAATAAATGAATTTTCTATGACAACATGCTTACAAATAGAATAAAATATGTGCACATATTTTGGGTATCTCATCCACTTACTCATTCAAAAAATAATTATTGAGTTCTAGACTGGTAATAGACTCTGGCACTAGATTCTATGGATGCTAAAATGGCTAAAACTGAATACTTTTACTCAACATGTTTGCTCTATGGGTATTACTGAACTAATACAAATCATCTTTTTCTATTCCTGAACTGTGATTTTTCTTTCTGACAGTAGAAAACACAAGCGTGAACTAGTTATTCAAATAACCAAAAAAATGCCTTGCAAGTCTTGTTTCTTTGGCCAGTGATAATTCCAAACTCTAGATGAAAATAACAAAATGTAGAAGTCATTCACTCTAATATGCAAATATCAGTAAATGTTAACCAAGGTTTACACTATACGTTATCCAAAGCAGAATGAACACACGTTCTCCTTGATGTGAGTGTGTAAATCCTTTAATTGGGTGGAATTTCTCATTTCCTTCCTAGGGAAGCTGATATGAACAATTATTGCAGATACTCCTACAGATGGCCGCCCACTCACAGTCACTCTCCTTGCTGTGAAACGGTCTTAGATGCCTGATTATAGGAGTGCCCCCAAGCCCTGCTCCTGACCAGAGCTTATCAACGCAAGGTGAAGACCCCTGATCCAAGCTGGAACACTCAAATTCTCTCCCCTAGGAAGTTCACATGTGGATGGAGAAGCCAGGAACAGGAAGCCATTGGCAGTGAACTGCTGTAAAGGGCCAGCACCCTGTGATGCCATGGTGGCCAGAACTACTGAGCCATGTTGGTCAGCTCTTCCTTCAACTAAGCAACCCACCCAGGCTTTCCTCAATAAATCCTCAAAACCAGAGAGGGCTGTGTCAATTTGTGTCGCTTGTAAGACAGGTAATTGATAAAATATGCAAGTAATGGGATGGAGGGAGATGGAGGAACAAAATAAAATCACTTAATCGCAGGTCTGGTATTCATTACAGATGATATCACCAAATGTGAGATGACAGTTACCCCTCTAAAGAGCCTGGCCGTTCAGAAAATATGACACATCGACAGGATTAAGAGTACCGTTATAAAAAAGAAGCAAGGTACAATGTGTCTCTCTAACTTTGTAAAAGTAAGTAAATCTCAGTCTACTGAATTTAGAACTGAAGGTTAAAAAACTCATGTTAGTGAATGCTTATCATTCATGAGCATCTTTGACTTAAAAGTTTAATCTATGACATACAATAATCTAACGTTGCTATACAAAATCCTTGTATACATTTTACTTAAATACAACTTAAGTATTTAAAAAGAATCGTTTTAATTTAAACCACAATTTGAAGGTTGTTTTTTTGTTTGGTTTGGTTTTTGTAGCCACAGTCTATAACAGAAAAAAAAAAAAAATGGTATAGAAAACCAATGTATACCCAACTGAAGAAAAAAAATACTGTGACTTGATGGCAGAAGGGCAGTTTGGGAAGAAAGAGGAAAAATATCTCCCCAGTAAATAAGGTGAAAAGTTCCAGGTTTTTACACTGTTAAATCTCTCTATCTTCTTCCTACCACCATCATTTGTGGGGAAATACAGAATTAAATTGGCTAAAAGTGATGTGGATCATTTGTCATGCTGTAGTGACCACGTGTAGAAAAACAAATATGTGTCCGAATAACCCGCAGAAAAATAAGTCTGTGATACTAAGAAGAAAATTTGGAACAAGCCACAGAAAAAGATTTTTAAGTCCATGATAAGACCCCCAAATTTAAAAAGTTAATTATTATTCAGATATATATCAAACTATCTTATTTTTTTTAAAGCCTGCTCCAAAATAAGTATCTGCTATTCTGTTCAATGTTTACAGAAATTAGGATGCTTAAGGAATAGTTGCATTTTTTTTATAGGCACCATTCCTAATCAGGCACAGAGACTATTCAAGAATCCATTTCTTTCTCTGGCCAGGTGGCTTAGTTGGCTAGGTGTCAGCCCATACATCAAAAGGTTGCTGGTTCAATTCCAGGTCAGAGTGCATGCCACAGGCCCTGGTTGCTGGCTCAGTCCCCTATAGGGGGTGTGCAGAAGGCAGCTGATCTATGTTTTGCTGTCACATCAATGTTTCTCTTTCTCTTTCCCTCTCCCTTCCTTCCTCTCTAAAATCAATAAAAAAAAATCTTAAACTAAAAAAGAATCAATTTCTTTAACTTGTGTAGAGAACACTTTTTTATTGACGATTTCTTGGAGGCTTGTCTGGGAGTTGCATACAACCAGTTTCAGTTCCAGTTTTGCTAATAACTACCTTTATGTATTTGAGCATTTTCATAATGAATATCTCCATTTCATTTTTTTTAGTATGTATTTTAATGAATTCCTACTGGAACCAATAAACTCTATTACACTGAATTGTGTATTTCTATGATATCCTATATAATAAAGATGTAATATGCAAATGGTCATTATGCCGTGAAGCATAACAACCGAAAGGCGTAATGTCTGGATCATGGATCAGCAGGAGGGTGAGGCAGTGAGCTACAAGCTGGTGGCAGAGAGCCACAGGAGGGGGCAGGGCAGCAAGGTATGAGAAGGGGGATGGAAGCGGCAGAGGGAACTACAGGAGGGTGGGCACAGGTGGAGAGCTCCAGGAGGGCGGTAGCAGGCTACTGGTGCACGGATTCGTGTGCAGGGCTACTAGTATCTACATAACAAGATTTCCACCCATTTTCCTGATATAAAACTCTGTGGAGAACATAACATCCCCGAGTGTGTATTAGAAGTGTAGCAAGACAAGAGGGTACAAGGAGAGGTGGGCTGCTTGCTCTTCAAGGTCATTTATGGCACTGACGCAATAAAACAGTTAAAATCAGTAAACAAACCAATGAAATAATAAATATATAAGACTATTAGAAAAATTTCTAGCAAATCATTTAACTTAGGCATTAGCCTTCCTTCTTGAACAGCTGGCTCATAAAGAACTACATCTTCGAGGCATCATTCAGGGTGGGCACTCAGGTCAGAACAAGGAGGGAGAGTAAGACCCTAGGAAAATTCTTTAACAAGTGGAATAGGGAAACTGAGACAGACAGCTGAACAAACTAGCTGAGCAATTTATAGCCACATACAGAAGGTCACCAGGGTGGAAAGCCCCAGGTACCTGGCAACGGGCAAAACTGGAGCTGGACCTTGTCCCAGGGTGGCCTTCCCTCCTCTGGCAATGGTCAGCGGAAGCTCCTCCCGGGCTAAACCTCTGAACCTGTTCTCACCTTTGCTCTGACTTCCAGAGAGCTGACAGCAGCCCCACGTGGCTCACTTCTTTCCCATAATGTTTCCAGAGGCCACAGCAGCCCCGCCCCGGCTCTCTCCTGTAGCTTCCTTTATCCTAAGCACGTGGTCAGCAAACTGCGGCTCTCGAGCCACATGCGGCTCTTTGGCCCCTTGAGTGTGGCTCTTGTACAAAATACCACGGCCTGGGCGAGTCTATTTTGAAGTAGTGGGGTTAGAAGAAGTTTAAGTTTAAAAAATTTGGCTCTCAAAAGAAATTTCAATCGTTGTACTGTTCATATTTGGCTCTGTTGACTAATGACTTTGCCGACCACCTAGGCCATTCCTTATTTCACTGACCCCAGCTTTAATAAACTCTCCAAGGCACCTGGGCTCATATTGTGAAATCTTTCCTGCATAAAGTCAAGAACCCACACACTCCAGGCCGGCCTGAGGCAGACCTGCTCTGGACCTGGTCCTTCCCTGTCCAGTAACGTGACCACCTGCTCTGCCAGGCCTAACACCTACCAGTACGAGCTTGGGGACCTTAAGAAAGTTACTTCTGGATTCTGGCTTCTTTATCTGAAAAAAGAATTTGGTAATAGTTCTCACCTCATAGTGTTGTTGTGAAAATGCAATGAAATAATTCACAGAAGGTGCTTAGCACGGCACCTGGTACAGAGCGGTAAGTGTTAGTTATTTTTAATACATTCTATCAGCTTACCTAAAGCAAAGGGTCAGATCTTTGACCTAAACCCTGTCAGTGGCAGACTACAAATACAATGGCTACAAACATCACATACCACCATACCTGGTGAATGTGGTTAGAAGATGTTTTCATAGAATCATACTTTTCGAGACTGCTCTTCAGAAGGAAAGCTATCATGGTGTGACCTTGCTTCCTATCATCTGCCCAGACTTTTCTACTTGGCATCCTTTTTGCCCTGCTATTTCCCTCCCAAAACTCACCCACAGATGGTAAGTGAATTCCCCAAAGATTTTTATATTAGGAAAGAAAATAGGAATTTTGATAAGTAGTCTTTTGTGCTTTAGAAAAGTATGTCACACTTTTTCTGGTGACTACTAACAAATAGGAAATTGGCACAACGGAAAAGAGCCCATCCTGTGAGCACCTGGACCATAATTTACAGTTGGAGGCATCAATTAAAGCGGCAGAGAGACACTTCAGTAATTATGAAATCTTCTGAAAGAGAAATAGGCAATTAGTGGATTTCCATCTTATTTGTAAATCTTCTTGGGAAACTCAAGTGTATTCAATTCTTCCACTTGCAATTATAGGGCTAATTAACAGAATTGGTGGCGCTCTATGTATGATAATGACACTTAGTTGTTGGCTGGAAAACCAACTGCAAATGAAATTTAACTCAATATGAAAATAGGGCACATTGAAGAAGGGGTAAGAAGAGGTGCCGGCAATTAAATATTTAACAGTGACACACAATATATACTTATAGTTTGCCTGGACATTTATGTGCCAAGTATTATTATTCAATGGGACAGTTATTTATAAACTGACAAGCATTAAAGTTTCACAAACTTAAACTATGGCTCAGTTATATTTTCTAAAAAGTCCTAGATATATTTGGGAACCAATATAACATTAAATCATTCAACCATGCTTTATTGTGATAGATGCTTGAAATCCAAAGATGAATAAAATGTAGTCTAACGCCTCTGATATAAAAATTGAGTAAAAAAAAAGGCACAGATATGTCAGCATCCATAATCACTCATATTCTCTACCTGAATATTCCTTTCACCTTCTTGCTCTACCCTCCTTGCTCTAACCCTCTCTGCCATGAGGGCTTCACTCTCCCTAGAACCTTCTTGAGAAGTGGCTCTTTTCTCTCCTAAAAACTCAGCACTATCAAGTAGAGAAATTCAGCAGGTATCGTAACTGCCACTGCATATGTTCCCCTTCTCTCCTCCTCAAAACACCCAGTTCTGAATTTCCAATCATTAAATTATACCCACTATCCCTTCCCTTCTTGTCACAGTCAACTATGGCAACCCTGGACCATTGTTCCTCAGTTCTTGACAAATTTAGCCCCTGGTTCCTCTAAATGCCTTCACTACTCTCATAATTCTTTATTGTGTCAACATCCACAAAAACTAACTTTCCAATATTTTGGCTTCTCAAATCCTTAACCTCTGACCTCTAATAATATAAAAACTCATCACTATTTTATTTCACCCCTTCTCTCGTAAGCCATACTCTCTGTCTTCCAAAAAATGCAAGCAATAATCTCAATTTCCATTAGCCCATCCTATGACAACTAGCTTCCATCATTATTCCAACTCACTCTTTCAGTATCACAACTATTCAACCCTCTAGAACCAACAGTTGATTAATCTAATCATTATTTTTACTTATGCCCTTACTCTCCTCCTTATTTAGCTTAAAACCCGTGGTATTTTATTGTAATCTTTATAATAATATACACCCTCAACTATTGACACTCATCTGCTTACTCATTCAGTTTTTGAAAACATATCTGTAAATACATTCAACTCTCTACCTGCACGGTTGAATAAGTTGGGAGGAAAAAATGCTTTCCATGTCATCCTTACCATCTCAAGTTCTCAGGTCAAAATATGTGGGGTCATCTCTGACTCTTATATTTCTCTCACATCCCCACATCAACTTCAACAGCAAATCCTGTTGATTCTAAAACATACCGAGCACCTAACCACTTCTAACCACATGTACTGCTGCCATCCTAATCCAAGCCATCATGTGTCTTCTGTGGATGAAAGGATTCCTGCTTCCTGCATTGCTCCACTCTGGTATTGTTAACACACCATCCTGTACTACTTACTCTCCTTCTTGTATACTGCCTACCAATCATACTAAACTTCTTTTTTTTTTAAATATATTTTATTGATTTTTTACAGAGAGGAGGAGAGAGGGATAGAGAGCTAGAAATGTCGATCAGCTGCCTCTTGCACACCCCCCACTGGGGATGTGCCCGCAACCAATGTACATGCCCTTGACCGGAATCGAACCTGGGAACTTTCAGTCCTCAGACAGACGCTCTACTACTGAGCCAAACCGGTTTCGGCCCAATCATACTAAACTTCTTGTTATCCTTAGAGTTACCCAGGCACAAGTCAGGACCTTTTTGCACTGACTTCCCTGTCTGAAATGCCCTTCCCCCAACGAGCCACGTGGCACATACCCTGAGATTGGATGGTAATTATAGTATCAAAATTAAGAAAATGGGAACCAGCCCAGTGTGCCTCAGTCCGGTGAGTGTCATCCCAGCACCAGGAGGTCACTGGTTCCATTCCTGGTCAGGGCACATGCCGGGGTTGTGGGCTCAATACCTGTGGGAGGTGTGTAAGAGGCAGCGGATTGATGTTTCCCTCTCATTGGTGTTTTTTATCTTTCTCCTTCACCATTTCTCTTTCTCTAAAAAAAAAAACAAACAAAAAAAAACAAACAAACAAAAAAAAACAACAACAACAAAAAAAACCACACACACACACACAATAAAACCATACTTAAAAAAAAAAAAAAAAGAAAGAAAATGGGTACCAATAAACTGTTGAGAGAAAAGACAGCAAGAACTTTTGGATGGCCAATTTAGCAAGGAGGAGTGAAAAGAAAAGCCAAAAGAATCAAATATGGTAAAAGATGTTATAAAAAAAAATTCAAGAAAGAGAATATCCTATTACGCATGTAATGATTTCTCTAATCAGAAGGTATGCCCTTAAAAATATAGATAGATGAAGCAGAAATAGTCACATAGGAAAATGACACTTTAAAATAACAAATTTATTGGTTTAAATTAGTGTCACTTTTTTTTTTTTTTTTTTTTTTTGGCATGGAAGCTAACGGGGGGTGGGGGGAGGGGGCTCCAATCTAAAGATTTGACACCTAAGAATAACAATTATTAATTATTTCATCTAGTTACTCAAAGGCATTGGTTTCCTTCCTATCTCTCTTCAGTTTATATACTATAAAAAAACTTCAACTCTTCTAAATAAACCCCCAAATTCTGTTTAATATAAATATTCCAGATTCATGCTTTATTTTGCAGCTATTTGAGAAGTTGGGAGAGAGAATAAAATTTTACCTCAAAGAGTCATCTAATTAGAAAATATCTGAGTGCCGCTCCATGCAAACCATTCTATTAAGTTTGTGTAGGATATGCCAATTTTATAAATAGCCTCTCCATGCAAACTATATTACAAAAAAGAACTATAGGGACACAGCTAATAAAACATAGAAAAACGGTATATTCATAGAGAAGTTTAGACGATACTAAATGATTGTGAAACTTAATGGAAACAGAACTATTTGCCTAGTGTAGTGGTCGGCAAACTCATTGGTCAACAGAGCCAAATTTCAACAGTACAACGATTGAAATTTCTTTTGAGAGCCAAAGTTTTTAAACTTAAACTTCTTCTAACACCACTTCTTCAAAATAGACTCGCCCAGGCCACGGTATTTTATGGAAGAGCCACACTCAAGGGGCCAAAGAGCTGCAGTTTGCTGACCATGGGCCTAGTGGAATTAAAGACTTTATGAAGGGGACTATTTTGCTGTTGTTAGCATTCCTCCTTGTGAGTTTTAGTAAACTGTAATGTGATTACTTTAGTAAATAATCAATTACCACCCAAAGTCACTACAACTTGTGTTGTACAATATATATACATAGATATAGATAGATAGATAGATAGATAGATAGATAGATAGATAGATAGATAGATATATACTAGGGGTCCAGTGCACTAATTTGTGCACCTTGAAAGAAACTGTAGACCACGACGCTGCGGTAGGAACAGGAACAGGTCTCGGCCCATCCTCCATGTCCCCACTGTACCCGATCATGGCATGGAGCGATTGGGGCTGGGGCCAGCAGGAGTGCAAGCGGCGGCTGCTGCCCCTATTGCCTCTCAAGAGCAGGGGGAGGTGGAGAAACCTTCAGGGATGATCAGGGATGGCAGCAGCCTCTCGCTCCCGCTGATGGTGCCAAGTGATCAGGACTGGCGCTGGGATCCAGCAGCGGGTGCGAGCGGGGCCAGCACTGACAGCAGGTGTGAGTGCTAGGTGGGACCCTGGCATGCAGGAGCAAAGAATTTTCAGTAACCATCAGAGGCTTACTCCAATGAGTGAGTGGTGCCCTGCCTTGGTCTGGTGCCCCTGCTTATCTACTCCACCATCCCACCATGGCCAACACCCACCATGTTCTGCAAACACCCCGTGGTGGTCAACACACATCATACCAACTGGTTGTTCAGTTGTTCTGCTGCTTGGTCTATTTGCATATTAGCCTTTTATTATATAGGATATGTTTTGTTTTGTTTGTTAATCTTCTTCCATGGATGTTTCTCCACTGATTTTTAAAGAGAGTGGAAGGGAGGGGGAGAGATAGCGGGAAACATTGATGTGAGAGAGAGACAAGGGTTGGTTGCCTCCCACCCGAGCCCCAAGTGATTGAGCCTGTAATTGAGGCATGTTCCTCCACCAGAACAGAACCCAGGACCCTTCAGTCTGAGGGCCGACACTCTATCCACTGAGCAAACTGGCTAGGGAACAAAATATATTTTAAAATAATAAAAATGAAATACACTCAGGATGAGAAACTGAAGTGTTACTCGCCAAATTCTAAAACATTATTATGCAACACATTTCTGATATTATCAGGTCACTGGAAAGGAAACTAGTGCCAGGCCTGGCTGGCAGAAGTCTAGTCTAGGATCAAATAACACCCTAGCTGAAGTAGTCACCAGGAGCCAACGGCAGACCCTCGTTCTGAACATGTGCTAATAAGCAGGGTCAGAACTGGGGGTGCTTGTGTGCTCACCAGGCAACTTGCATTTTTAGGCCTTTTCCTGGTCTGAAGAAGATGACTTTTTCTTTTCTTCATGGAAAAATTAGATTATATACTGAAAATTACCTAAAGATGTCAAATGGCTTATGCAAGTTAAATACAAATCATAAAAAAAGAACAAGTAGGCTAAGCAAACCTTACCCAGAAGGAAAAGGGTGGCAGGGAATATGAGTTGTGGGGAAGCTGTGCCTTGGTTTCTCCTCTCATTCTTTTTGTAGCAGCCAAGCCCTGCCGCCCCAAACAGCCGAGTTCCACTTTGCTTTGAGACCATTCTCACAAAGCCTGTGGCTCCACACAGTGTGGAAAAAACATGGGGCTTGCCGTAAGGGGTCCTGAGTTCAAATTTCATCTCTACTCAGGTGTGGACCTTTGGACAGCACTCTTAGCTCTCACGCTCCTTAGTTCTCTTATTCAAAAGTAGGAAGGTTGACCAAGCAGTTTCTGTGGCCCATCATGTGCTATCATTTTGGGGACAACACGAGAGTATAGCCAGAGCGTTCTGGAATAACACCTAGCACAGCTGTGTGTGAAATCGATAGGAATAGAACTCAATAATCACCTCTGTATCCTCTTTAGGGGTGGGGAACCGTGTTGGTGCCATTTGGATATTAATAACTTCACTCCCGGGCCATACAGAATTGTCAACTTAAACCTTAGCCTGCTCTGTGTGATCAAACATTCAATGAACTCACCTCTAATGCCTTGGCAGTGCCAGACCAAATGATTTCACAGGTCTTATTAGGCCTGAGGGTTGGACTTTTCCCACCCCTGCTCCAGAATATGATAAAAGAGAGAAAATCACGAATAGGGATATGTAAAAGGAAGTGATGATTAGCAGAACCTCCAAGAGAAGTAGCAGATAAAGCGGGCTTGAGGAAGTATGGAGAAGTGGTGGCAAAATCCCTGACTCTTTGTGCTGGTGGTCATAGGGGACGGTATGTCCAATTTTGGGTTTATTTTCCACGGTAGAAGCCAGTATGTGCTTGGGAACAATGAATTAATTAGTGCAGCACAACTGAAAGCACATTGGGGAGATCTTAGTCTAATCTAAAGCAGCATGAACAAGGAAACTGTTTAGAATTAGGACAATAAGGGCCCTGAACCAATGTGACAAGGGAGGGTATCCTGTGTGAACCAGACATTTCAGTTTACACTACTAAGCTGGAATCTCACCAAACTGCAGACGCCCATGAATAGCTGTGATTAAATAATGATGCTAGGCCATAAATTTAGGAACGTATTAACAAATTGGAACAAATGCCAGACTAGAGGTTCCTCTTTCTCTCATCTTTTCATACTGTGGTGAAACAGCAGCGATATCTTACACGTAACCAGCTTTCCTTTTAGGGGAAGTCTTAAGTCCTCTGTGATCTCTACCGGGGTCTCAGAGGCCCCAAGAACAAAAAGCTGTCCCAGGGAAGAGCCACATGCAGGTGGACCTCAGTAAGCTCCACACAAACAGCCACCTCATTTTACATGAAGAGCTTTAAAATCCCTGTCATCAGCCTGGCCAGTGTTGCTCAGTGGTTGAGCGTCGACCTATAAACAGGAGGTCATGGTTAGATTCCCGGTCAGGGCACATGCCTGGATGGTGGGCTCAATCCCCAGTGTGGGGCATTCAGGAAGCAGCCAGTCGATCATTTCATTATTATCGTTTCTATTTCTCTCTTCCTCTCCCTTCCTCTCTGAAATCAATAAAATATATTTAAAAATAAACCAAAATCCCTGTCATCAGAATTGTCTTCCGAAAGGTACAGAGGAAGGGCCGCTGTCCTCCCTGGCTTGGTTTTTGTTTGTTTGTTTGTTTCCTGTTTGCTTTTATAAGCATAAGACTGAGAGCTGAGAGCTACTACTAATTATTCAACGCGTTTTCAAACATTGCTAAGGGAGGACTTGCACACCAGTTAGTTCTAAATGTCAAACTTGTTGGCCAGCAACAGTGCCCATCTTCCTTCAAAGTGAATTTATTCTTTCAGAATAACAAACACCAAGTTTACATATTAAAGGCGAACTGGAACAAGCATCACAGTAAGCAATGGATTTTTAAATAAATTCAATTGTTCTGAGGCATTTGCATCTATTGACTCAGTAGTAGCAAAATAATGGACTTCTTCCAGATGAATGAGTTCCAGGAAAGCAAGTTCTATTCAGGGCATAGGCAGGGAAACATTGCACACACAGTAAAGAAAAGAAGAAAAGGAAACTTGCAAGCTGATGCATGCAAAGTAGAAGACTTGGACCCCTGACTGTTCAAAATAAAAATATTCCTCCCAGGCAGCTAGCTACTCAGAGAGGCACATCCTTAAACTTGAGACAAAGGCGCATCTGAAGGAGGGAAAGAAAACAGTGTTTGGCATGCTGCATGAGTACGTGGTGACCTTTCCAGCCTTTTTCTGTTCTCACGGGGAATGACTCTGGTTGACTGAACTTTCTAGACCCTGAAAATTATTCGGAAGAGTCCTGGGAGCAGCCCTCGCCCTTGGGAACCCTGTCAGATCTAGTTCTAGAGAAGATTCAGGCATCTGCAGACTTAAACATCATACATTCACTCTGTAAAACATGAAGGCAATGAGTAGCAAACGTGACTCTCATCTGTTCCCCAAATAAAGTAAAATTATTTGAACTATTTTCTAAATTCTTAACATGTGTCATAGAAGTAGGTTTGCTCCTGAAACATGCCTGGAGCAAGTCAAGACCATTTCAAAACCACCTCCTTTGTCCCAAACCCAAAACCGATGGCCAATGAAGAATTGGAGCAATAAACAGACCTCACCTCTAGTCATGGCTCAGCTACTGGGTAATTGTGTGCAAATTCCTTAATGTCAGTTTTTCCATACAAAATGGACCTTAATACCTAAGAGATCAGGAAATAATATGTATAAAACACCTGGCATGTTGATGACAGAGTATGGGTAGCTAAAAATGATTGCTAATATGTTAATAATGAAAATACTTTTAAGTGCAAAATGGTCTCCAGCTCAAATGCCAAGACAGTAGTGTTCTGTCTTCGTTAGCACTTCTTTGTTATTTTGAGAAGCCTCCTACAATTCCTCTTTCTTTATTCTAGAAATTTTATATATTTAAAATAAATTTATTGGGGTGACATTGGTTAATAGGATCATATATGTTTCAAGTGTACATTTCTATGATGTGTGATCTGTATGTTTTGTTGTGTGGCCACCACCCAAAGTCACACCATCTCCCATGACCATATCTTAGGCCTCCTCTAACCCCCTCAACCCCACCTCCAACCCCTTCCCTCTGATAACCACCACACTGTTGTCTGTGTCCATGAGTTTCAGTTTTATATCCCACATGAGTGAAATATGGTTAACTTTTCATGGCTGACTGATTTCACTTAGCATAATATTCTCAAGGTCTATCCATGTTATCACAAATGGCAGTAGTATGTTGTCTTTTCTTCCAGCTGAGTATTATTCCGTTGCATATGTGTATTAGATATTCTTTATGCAATACTCTATTGTAGGACCCTTTGGTTGTCTACATGTCTTGGCCACTATGAATAATGCTGCAGTGAACATAGGGACACATATATCTTTGTGAATACATGTTTTTGAGTTTTTCAGGTGTATAAGGAGGAGAAGGATTGTTGGGTCATAAGGTAATTTTTTGAGGAACCGCCACACTGATTTCCATAGTGGCTCTATCAGTCTATATTCCCACAGAGGTGAATGAGAGTTTCCGTTTCTCCACAACCTCTCCAACACTGGTAATTCTTATCTTGTTGATAACAGTCATTTTAACAGGTATGAGGTGATAGCTCATTGTAGTTTTGATTTGTATTTCCCTAAATACATAGTAAAGTTGAACATCTTTTCGTATTGTTGGCCATTTAATGTGTCTTCTTGGGAGAGGTGTCTGTTCAGGTCCTCTGCCCAGCTTTTAATTGGATTTTTTGTTTGTTGTTGAGTTTTAGGAATTCTTTATATATTTTGGATATTAAACCTTTGTCAGAGCTGTCCTTTGCAATTATCATCTCTCATTTGGTCGGTTGCCTTTTTGTTTTGTTGTTGGGTTTTTTTTGGGTTTTTTTTTGCTATGCAGAAGCTTTTAAAAATAAATATTCTTATTGATTTCAGAGAGGAAGGGAGAGGGGAAGAGAGAGATAGAAACATCAATGATGAGAATTATTGATTGACTGCCTCCGAGCCCACAACCCGGCATGTGCCCTGATTGGAGATCAGACTGTGACCTCCTGCTTCACAGGTCGAAGCTCAACCACTGAGCCACTAATTTTAGTTCGATATAGTCACATTTATTTATTTTTTCTTCTAATTCCCTTAATTCATGAAATGTTCTCTATGACCAAGGTCCATAAGTTCAATACCTATATTTTTTTCTATGTAACTTGTTTCAAATATTATATTTATGTCTTTGAGCTATTTTAAATTAATTTTTCTATGCAGGATACAAACTGTATTCTAGTTTCATTCTTTTGCATGTGGCTTTCCAATTTTCCCAGAACCATTTATTAAAAAGGCTTTCTTTTTTTCATTGTGTGGTTTGGCTTCTTTATCGAAAATTATCTGCCATATACATGTGGTTTTATTTCTGGGCTTTCCATTCTGTTCCATTGGTCCATATGTCTGTTTTCTGCCAAGACCATGCTGTTTTGATTACCATGACCCTGTAGTATAATTTGAAGTCAGGTAGTGTGACATCACTGGCTATGATCTTTTTTCTCAGGATTGCTAAGGCCATTCAGGATCTTTTACAGTTCTACATAAATCTGGTTATTTATTTATTTATTTGTGCTCTATTTCTTTGAAAAATGACATTGGGGTTTTGATGGAGATTGCATTAAATTTGTATATTGCTTTGGGTAATATGGCCATTTTACTATGTTGATTCTTCCAATCCATGAACATGAAATATCTTCCATTTTGTTATGTTTTTTCCAGTCTCTTTTAATAATGCTTTGTAGTTTTCAGTATATAAGTCTTTCACATCCTTTGTTAAGTTTTTTCCTAGGTATTTTAATTTTTGGTTGCAATTGCAAAATAATTTATTTTTCTGAAGTTTCATTGTTAGTGTATAGGGAAGCAGTTGATTATTTTTGTACATTGACTTTGTATCTTGCACTTTACTGTATTTAATTATTGATTCTAAAATAGTTGTTTTATTGTTGTCTTCACATTTTTGATATGCAGAATCATGTCATATGCAAAAAGTGACACTTTTACATCTTCCTTCCCAATTTGGATGTCTTTTATTCCTTTCTCTTGTCTGATTGCTTCCAGAACTATGTTGGATAAGAGTAACGAGAGTGGGCATCCTTGTCTTGTTCCTGATTTTAGAGGAAAACCTTTCAGTTTTTCACCATAGAGTATGATATTGGCTGCGGGTCTGTCTATATGGCCTTTATCACGTTGTGTTACTTTCCTTCCATACCAATTTTATTGAGTGTTTTATTCATAAATTGATGTTAAGATAATGTAATTTTTATCTTGAGTTGCCTGCTGAATGAATAAGCGAAGGAAAATTATAAATCAAATCTTTGGGAGCAGGTGATTAGGAAAATAAGGGTACATCGGACAAGAAGTTGAGCAGAGGTGCTGTGTGTGACAGGCTGATGTAGGAAGAGTAAGGAGAATAAGAAAGGAGGGCAGCAAGCCTATGTGATAAAAACTCAAGTTTTCAGTATATTAAATTTGAGGGGTTGAATAAACATTTTTATATGAATATTTTCATCAACAGAGTTAACATTGAAGAAGATACAAAGAGAAAACATCCAAGAACTATAGATGATTCCCTTATTAGCCTTTTTATACTTAAATATAAGGCATTGTTAATCAATAAATGCAAAAATTTAATGTAATTTTTGCCATCAGCTCTGTCAATGAATAAAAAGCTATAAATAGTAATGATATTTTGAGCTATGCCATCAATGACAAATGTTAATTTATGTGATTATTTATAACATTTTTCTTTCAAAAATGGCACAATGCTTTCTGTATTTTTTTAATAAGGAGTTATCTAAAGGAAACAATGATACCAGTAACAACAATTATTGTTTAATTATCTGACAGTAACTGTGGATGTTATTTAATAGTAATTTATGACACATAATATCATAAACTCACAATAATTTCTATAACCAGTTTCAGAAATAAAATCACTTTTATACAATCTAAGATTAAGACTTCCATAATATCAGGTGGTTTCCTTTAAAGGAAATACTAATAGCAAACACATATCAATACATAGGGTTTGCATGCAGCAGGCATTATGCTCTGTGTTTTTTGTGTATTGACTCATGATTCTCTGAACAACTCTATTAAGAAGATATAACTATTGTTCCTCGTTTATTTATGAGGGCATTGAGTCCAGTGCAGTTAAGAATCTTGTCCTAGACCATAGCTACTAGAATTTAAACCAGGATTTTACCCAGGATCCAAATAATTACGCTGAACTACTCTATGTAATAATGCTGGTTTATAAATAAAGGCTGATATTCACTTTAGGAGAATGTGATAGGTATGTAAAGTTCGTTTCTTTTTTATTTAAGTAGAAACCAGCTGTAAAACAAAAAGATCAATTATGAAAGTCAACCTTCCATTTATCCTTTGCTCTTATACTGAGATCAATGAAAATTAATCTTTGACTCCTTTTGAAGTTCCTTTTATTTCTTCCAAATAAAATTTTGAAATTTCCTTTTATTCCCCTTGCACTGTGCTACAACCCAACTATCAAAGCTCTTTAAGCAAAAGAAAGAAAAATAGTCTAAAGATGGGAACCACAATAAATGAAATGCTAACAAGAGGGCAGCATATGTTAAATCAACGTGAACACTAAGCTGTCAGATGAATTGCTCAAGTTTTTTAGTTGTTTTTTTTTCTCTTAAGTTTAATTTCTGATGACCCAGAACTTTCTTTAACCAGCTGAGTCAGAGATTTTGTTTAAGTGCCAAATCAATGCCATCAGATACTTTCTGGGTCAATGAATTACATCCATCACAGAGAAGTTAAGATGTACAGAGGAAAGAAATTACAGTATGGGGTTTTCAAGGCATGCCACATAAACCAAATCCTTAGATAGGGCGTTAGAGACTTTCCTCTCTTCTACCAGGGAAAGTATTAATATTAATAAGCACCAAATTCTAGGCAACATTAACTCTTGAGCTCAAAGAAAGAAAGAAAATCAACATCAGTGCTCATCACCCTTCCAAATCATTCTGCTGGCATCATTTTTCTCATACGTCATTTCTTGGTGGAGATGACCACTTACCACAATGACAGCTCTGCAGGAAAGGGATAAAAGTGCTGCTACCATCACCCTGAATGAGCTCAGGCACTGAATACATCATCTCTTCAAAATGCCTGGGCACCCAGCGTGGAAAATTGAGAACACTCCCACCACAGTGCTTCTGGCCACTGCCGCTGCTGTGCTACTAATGTTTTCAAGCTATCCTTGGGAACTTGGAGGGAACATAGGACTACCACTAAGATACCTGTACCTTCTCATTTTCTGCCCTAAAGACATTATTTTATTCCATGAAAGTAGATAAAACAGCTCCTCTAAGTGACAGCTGAAGAAACGCCCATGCCTCTTCTAATATTTCAGCCCACAAAAAGGCCAAGGACTCAATATTATTGTTTCCCAGTGTTCCCAACTCTTCTTTCCAAACCCAACACAGAGAAGTGAAAACCTCAGCTCACAAGGAAAAGTCTATACTCTGTGACAATATCAAATATATTTAGACACTATAGCCACGTATTATAAACTATAAAACCATGGTCTTATCTTTATAACACTTTTGCAGATTGTCCTATTCTTAGCTAAAAGTGACCATTTTGACAAGGGGCAAATACTAAGACCTACTGGGAGAGAGGTGGGCATGTCAAAATTACAGAATGGTTTCTCAAACAGTATTATGCTACTTATATTTGAAATAATCATTGAGAATCTGCTCGAGATGAAGGTCAGAACACAGGCTGCACTTCACTTTCTTGTCAGAAATCCCTACAAATCACAGAAGATACAGACTCATAAGGAGACACGCCCACTAGGGTGAAGAGTGGTGATACTGGATTGGAGTGGCTGGAGCATCCTCTGCCTCTGCACACACACTCGGGGTGAGGAAGAGAAAACATGCTCTCTCAACCACATCTCCGGACCCTACATGCCCCCTTGGAATAGTCAAAGCCACAGGTGGCTGATCACATTCAGTAAGATCAGAAAGCACCCACACCTAGAAGACACACTACTGGTAAGCTTCTCCCAGCAGCAGCATCATGAGTCTGGATACAATAAAATGCTTCAGTAGTCACACAATATCAACAGCTAGTATTTATCAATACTAAATACTTCATTGCTCTCATAACATGAAAACTTAATGCTTATTGAGTGGTAGGGATGGAGTGTGTGCTAGATTGCCTTCCAAAAGTTTGGCGTATCTTAATAGTTTAAATCTCACAAATACCCTGTGGGATGGGGGCTCTAATTGCCTTTAATTTATAGATGTGGAAAGTGACACAGAAATGTGAAGTTTTTAATCACATACCAGGCATGGGGCTCTCTGGACCTCACAATCTTGACTACTTCACTAGACTTTTTCTTGAGCTAATGGAATCTCAATCACAAAGGTGAGCACACAGACATTTGAGGATATCCAATGTCATGAAAAGCAGACTAAACTGCTTAAGAATTTAAATTAAGTATAATTAATATCATCAGGGAAACAAGAGGCTATAACATCCACAAGAAAGAATCAATCAATTTATAGAGAAATGACAAAAGTGATCATTGACATTTAAATCTTAATAGGTGAGCTGAGAGATTTGAAGATGGTGGTGTAGGTAAATGCCTGTGCTCGACCCCTCCCACAACTACAACAAATGGAAGTCCTACAACTAGAGAAGTAAAGCAGAAAGCACACTGAGACTGGTAGGAGATGCAGAGGTGAAGAATGGGCTAGTCTAGCACCCATGTGTGGCGCTTTTTTTAATCAGACATAAACAGATGAAAGAACATAGCATGTTCATGGATTGGTAGATTCAACAACATTAAAATGCCCATACTAACTAAAGCAATCTATAGATTCAATGCTTTCTATTTCACAGACCTAGAATGAATTCTCCAAAAATGAATCTGGAATAACAATAATAATAATAATAAAAGACCCTGAGTAGCTGCAGCAATCCTGAAAAAGAAGAACAAAGAAGGAGGGATCTCAATACAAGATATCAAGGTGTGTTACAAAGCCACTGTTCTCAAAACTGCCTAGTACTGGTACAAGAACAGACATATAGATCAATAGAACAGAATAGAGAACCCAGAAATCGACCCAAAACATTATGCTCAATTAATATTTGACAAAGGAGGCAAGAGCTTACAATGGAGTCAAGATAGTCTCTTCAATAAATGGTGTTCGGAAAATTGGACAGATATCACCTTCCTCTGAACTTATAATGTTTATCATTATACTACTACTCAGCAGTTAATCATAGGTTTGCTGTCCAATTCACTTCTTCTTCACTGTCTTTCATAGTTACCAATTGTTTTTTGATTATTTATCATGGCTTTTAACATGTTTTTTAAGGCATTTTTTTTTTTCTGGAATTGTTGCCCTTTCTAGTACTTAATGTTACGGGTTTATTGATTCGAGTCCATTTTACTCAGTCCTAGGTAGCTTTGAGAAAACGTAAGTGCTTCAGCTTTTCCATTTTCAAAATAAGGGTAGAAAGGAGCAATCAAAGCTTGTAGGTAGCAGCTAATTATACCATTTAAGTAGTATTAAAGCACAGAAAGTCATGACTAAAGACATAGGCTCCATTAGAAGAGTCAGAAAAAAAAAATCCCCAGGATTGCATTCAGCACTCCTTGATTGGGCAGAAATCTGTTTTTCCTTTTGACTAAAATGTCTGCTTATATTCTCTCAGAGAAGAGGAATCCATAAAATAAAAGTTGTTACTATTGGTGGTGAACTGGTGTGACTAGTGCCGTGGGAACTATGCTCCGCCACAAAATATTTCTTGACAATACTTTTATGAATGATAGCTCCAAAAGGAAAATCTCCACAATGGCTATTATATAAGATTTAAAGACTTACTAGATGGAGACGGTACATGGTTCACTACATAACCCCCCACTGTCTGCGGGAACTTCATCCCCTCATTGGGGTGAACTCATAGGAGTTGTGATTGGACTATGCAACAGCTCACTACTCCTCACTAGAGATGACTGCAGGGGTTCTATAGCCAAGCTTGGCTAATCCAATTTCTCTCTCCCCGCAAGAAGATTTGAGTGAGAGGAAGTCCAGTGCCTCTATGTGCTGCACCATGCGGAGTGGGAGCTGTGGGAGTAGACGACTGTGGCAAGGTGGACTGAGAGTCCATGAGAGAAAGTAAAGAATGACACAAATACAGAAGAGCAGAGTATTGCTCTTGGTTTACTCTAACCTAAACCTTCCAGTACATCCATTTTTGTTTTCAAATCTTAATGGACACAGTTGTCATTCTACAACCAAATTTGTCACTTCAGTGTATTGCATCTACTTTTACATAACTTATCACTCCTTGGACAACTCTAAACCTTGATATGAGCCCTAACTGGGAATGGAACCCAACCTTTTGGTGTATGGGATGACACTCCAACCAACCCGACCAGCCAGGGCTAAAACACATCTTTTTGTTCCTAAATGTTAGTGTTTATTAAATTTTCATTAAAGGGTAAAATTATATATGCTACTAGCTATTATATAATGTTCATTAAAATCATTTTTTAGAAATTGCTTGTATTTCAACAAAGCAGATGGTTAGATCAAGATTTCACAACATAACAATAAATTGGTATTCGTTATGTAACGTAGCACTATGCTTCCCTCTATTTGGCAGATGGTGTCATTTAAAAATGCCCACTTTTAACTATAATATATTGTTTGAAGAGACCACAAATTAAATTAAAAAAATTTTTAAACAGGAAAATATAACAAATGAAAGCTAATTTGAACTAGTCTCACAAAATCTTTAACAACAGATAATAGAAGACAATTGATATACAACTGGCAGCATTTATATTATACCGGGAAGGAAAGCACAAGTTGGAAGAGCAGCACTTAAGCACAACCCTGCTAGAATTGCATGTGTGGAATAGTTCAACGAAGTCCTACAATACGAAGAGGCTTAGGAATAATATTCTGGTTCTTAAGTTCAAATATTAGGAAAATACCGCTTACACATTATAGCCACCAAAGGTTCTTCTAGGTGCCTCTGAAGGGCTGAAGAAACAGTCTTCAGATACGGGGTCTACTTTAAACTCCGCTGGCAAGGCGTCAAATAAATACAAACCACAGAGGGATTCTGCTATCCAACCAAGAGAGCAACACCATGACCAGTTTGTTAACTCCCTCAACTGACTTCACAGAACTTTATTTCCTCCCATCTGAGAACTGCTAAGAAGAGGCATAGTTATTGACAATCTCAATGAAGGACATGGGAAGATATGTAGGAAATGTTTTATCATTGATTGATCACTGGCTGGGGAAGAGAAACACTCAATTATGCGCTAATTAATGAGTTCATCAAACAGCATTTTATCATGATGTTTACAAAGCACCTCCTAAGTGGAGCTTATCCTCAAGCTTATCCTGTGACTAGAGTGTTCTGACAGCTTCTCTCTCTCTCTTTTTTTATTGTTTAAAGTATTACATAGTAGTACATATAACTCCTTCCCCCCCCCCCATTGACTTTCCCCCAGTGACAGCTTCCCTTTCAATTAAAATATGTATATTCAGCTTCAAATAAAACATCCTGAGGGTTTTTCCCAGAAGTCTGGTTAGACTTCCTAATGCTGATGAGCTGCTACATGGTGGCCTTTGGCTTAGGACAACACGGAAGGGAACATGTGAGAATGATTTCTTGTTCTTTTTCAAGGCATGGGCCAGCTATCTGCAGGCAAAGAGTAAGGGGACACAGCTTTAACAGATCATTTCCTTTCATAAGAGAAGCCTGGTAGGACGTAAGCATGTTCCCGGCTGACAGAAAGAGAAACTCCAGTTGCTGTTCATGAGAAAATTTTATTAAATATATTCTTGGAGTGATAATTTTTTCCCAACCATGAAAACCAAAGCTCTCAACTCTGGGGAAATGAATAACATACTTGATCCTTTACTTAGATACTCTACATCCATTTCTAAAATGAGAGTTTGGGATGAATAAACCTATCTAATGGCTTAGGCCCCATTAAAAATGTTGTAAATTATGTAGGTGCTATTTCATCTCTTTTCCTGCAACTACGGGAAAGGGGGAAAAACGAGGGCTGAAAAGTGGGTTTCATGTAAAGCCATATTTTAGCATCTATCTTCATCATCTCACTCACAAGTGGAAGAAGATTGGGAACAGAGAACTTATAGAATAGGTAAATAACAGAGCAAAGAAGAAAAAGAAGAATAGAGTAGAAGAAAGAAAGGATGGAAGGAAAACAAGAAAGGAAGGAAGGGAAGGAAGGAGGGAGGGAGGACGGGGAAATGTGCCTATATCTAAACTTGGTGTGGTTCCTAACTGAAGACAGGAACCTTCAGAGACCCTCAGAGACCTGGCTCTGTCCACCCACTTCCACCGCTACCTCACCCTGTGCTCCATACAGTTGAGGGGACACAAAAAGAGAGGAATGGCATCTGCTGAAATAATCATGCACAGAGTGGTCATTTTTCAGACCACACATTGAAAATTACAAACTGTAAGGTAAAATAAGGACAAGAAATTATAAAGTACATAGAAATATTCATGGGGAGTGCAAGTATATTTCAGGGAGTAGCTATATATTTCACTTTTCCCCCCTTTTTATTTTTTTCTTAATTTCCTTCTTTTTAAAGGCACACACTTGCAAAGGAGATAGGGTTATACTTACTTTTACTTACAAAAGAAGCAAAAAGAATGGATACTACTAAGATTTGCAAGTTAAAACAAAACAAAACAAAAAAATAAACACCTGACAATATATTTGTACAGTAATTATAGAAAGTAAAATGTTATAATAAAAATTGAATTTATAAAAGTAGTTAAAACATATATGCATATGATATGAAATGGCATCATTCTATTTGATCTAATTAGATAATGGCAAAAGAAAAAAGTGATGAAAATGTAAAGCGTTGGTCTTTATTCTCTTGTTTCTACAGTCCAGATGAAATGAGATATTACTGTTATAATGAATGGCATTAGTGAGAATTCAGTATATAGCTTTTGAGGCTTTTTAGAATATATTATGTAAGAAGTATTTTTCTAAATCATCTCAGCTAATAAATTGTACCCAACAGGAATTTTCCTATTATATTGAAGTGATACCTGATACAGAAAACACCTAGATGATGAATAAGACAACATGATGATTTCCAGGTGGCCAATGAATTTCCATCTCAAATACATTGGAAAACACTTTTTTCCCTACATTGTGGCATTTAACTTGTAATTTGGTCAGGGTGTATTTATAAGATCTGTGTGGATAAAAGCCCCTGTCTGATATAGAAATCCACACTCGGAACTCACATAGTGCTTTATACAGAGTCGGTGAAGAATAAATGTTTGTTGGATGACTGAGTCATTACTTTCCTTAAAAGTAGTTAAATCTAAAGAGAGAAATAAGCAAAAAGGTGAGGTGAGCTAAAGTCATTTCAATGCCTTCTTGAATACGAACATAAGTCATACAGGCCAAAGATAAATATTTTCATTTGAAAATATTTTCTCTTTCCTTTATATCAGCCCAAGGATTTCATAGAACCAGATTTTAACAACTTCTCAAATATACTTTTAAAATTTGAGGGGCTTTTTTTGTTGTATTTATGGAATATCTGCACAAAAAAGTCTGACTTTCTAGGCAGACCTTTTACCAGTAAATTAAAAAAAACACACACAAAACTCTGAAATTCTGATTTCATGCAGAGATCTCTGTGAAAATTATTTATTGATGCTTAGATCTTCATTCATTTGAGAAGTCTGCCCTGACACCCTTCCCCAAGTTTAGGTTCCCTAATCTTCCAATGTAAATGGTTCGAGTATTGTAATTGTCTATTGATTGCATCTTTTACTAGATGGTAAATTCACTCAAGTCAGGAAGTATGTCATATTTAATACTGTGCCTGCAAGTACAGCTTCAGTCAGCTCAGTTGTTCAACAGATATTTGAGATATCTGTTGAACAAGATATCACAAGAGCAACTCTATTAGCCTACAAGTTTAAGGTCATAGTGAAAATGTCAAGTCTTGAAGCACCTTATTTACTAGCTAGGTGTTGCTGTTTTTTCCATTATGACCTCCCTCTCGGCATCTCCTCAAACTTAAACCATGTATTTTAGCACACACTAAAAGAACAGCCTAGCATATATGGTATTTCATTATTAACCAGTTTAATTTTTTTGTCATGGATGAAGTAGCTCACCTTCATTTCTATGCTACATTGCTTTCTAACATTCAGAAAGATTGGAAAGCAAGACATCTAAGTTCCAAGTGTCATATCATTTCTACTTAAATGTAATGTGATAATAATAAAGTGGCCTGCCTGAGCCAGTGCTTTCTTCCCTTTAATGGGGTAATCTTAAAGACACGAGTCATAACACCTGTTTCCCACTTTCCAGCTTTATTGCCCTCCATAGAATTGAGACTGTTGCTTACCAAATGGGCAGAAAAGTACATGGAAGTCACAATAAACAAACAAAAAAATTGTCAAGAGCCTGGTGCAGCTAGATACTCAGTGAACGTTCATTCCCTTCACTCCTGGCCCTGCCATCCGGCACGGAGAACCTTCCGAAGCCGTCAGGTTTGAAGCACACACCCCCTGCCAGGGCTGGGAACCTTTGTCCACTCTGAGGACACACAGTGTGTTCCTATTTACTGACCTAAGAGTACGCATTTTCTACCTCAGAAGACTCACCAGATTTTGCAGGACCCATACGGAGGCCGATCAAAGGAGGACCGCACCACGCGTCCACATTCTTCTCCAGAACAGCAGTTCCCAGGCCTTCGCATCACCACACACTCCCACGGAGAGCACCGAACCCTCTATAGCAGATGCATTTTCCGGCACACAGAGCTGATCGATCTTCCTTCAACTCTGATGCTCTCAGGACTAATGGCATCTTGCCCACAGCCCTGGGCACCAGCAAAAAGCAAACCTCACAATCACCTTACTCGCTTTCACCCCGTCTGTTACTTGCACATGTTCTAATTCTTCACTACCCTACGCCCTTCCAAACACTTCAATGTGTCCTCTCCAACCCCTGTCTACACTGGCTAACCTCGTGCTCTTTAAATATTTCCTTCGTGTTCCATACCCAGATGTGAATTACCCTGAGCACATTGTTTTCTTTCTTTCTTTTTTTTAACCAGCCCTCCTTTAATGAGTCCTTCTTAACTTTCTTGTATGACCTATCTATGTGCCTTAGTGCCAAGTTGAGATGAGAGTTCTTTACCTATTTTCCCATTTGCAATTCTTTTAGTCCCATTAAAAACCCGAATCCCTTCTGCCACACCAAGGCGTCACCCACCAAATTTCTCATTAGGGTCATTTATCAAACTCAGGTCATTCATTGACAACATTGGTATCTTCTCTGTCATCCTTCTGAGTGACATCAATATCCTGTAAATGACCCTCCAATACTCTAATATTAGTCTTTATGCCTGATGTAATCACCTCCAATGAACTTTTCCTATTCCCCTCCTCAACCTATTCCCCTAAGAATACCGTAGTCCTATTTTTCACCTGGACATATTCCAGCTCCTTCCTCTTGTGTACAGGTATCTCACACTGACTCAATGACCCTTCCACTTTTTCACTGTCATCACCATCCTCTTAGCTTCCCTTATTTCCTTACCTGGCTCTAATTCTGTGGCCCATCATTATAGTCCATGCCTTGTAAATGTTTCCAGTGTCTTGGCCACCATAGAAAAATCCTCACCCAATTTCAACACAATTTCCTGCCATTATGTGCATCTGTGTCTGAGCATCTAACGTTGCTGGAAGAAATCCAACAGTGGGCTGACTGGTTCCACATTAGACTCACAAAAACAAACAGCACATGGCACTCAAAACTGCCAGGAAATTCTTTTATGCTTCCTAATAAACTCAATTTCCTAGTCTCTGAGATGATTATTTAACACATTTCACTCTCCGCTGAACTGTCCCAATTCCTTCCCCTACTCATTCTTACCTAGTAATTATACTCTTTACATTATTGAGAAAATAGAAGCTATCACATGAGGATTCCCCCATCTTCCCATCATCGAATCTACAAATCGGCCTGCACTTGAACCCATCCTCTTTACCTTCCCTCCTGTCACCATGGAGGAGGCGGTCCTTCTTTTACTGAAGACCAATTGCTCCCCTGTGCTCTGGAGCCCACCTTCCCTCGTCTCCTCTGGGAGTTTGCTCTCGCAAGATATTATCTTTGCTTTGTATTACGAATTCTTCCTTTCTATTAGGTCATTCTAATCAGTGTGTGAAAACATGGTTAAGAATTTTATATCTTTAAAAAACATAGACATCTTTTGATCTCATATTCTCCCTAGCAACCATTTTTCTTCTCCCTGTTATAAAGCAAAAGATTTCACTTTCTTCCTGTCCTCTTTCTTTTCCTACCAATCATGCTTCAGTACCCTGCAATTGGATGTCTGCCTACCATGTTTCTGAAACTTCTCATCAAGGCCACCTACAAACCCCCATGTTGCTAAATTCAATGATGTCTCTAGCTTAATTTTTTAGCAAAAGCTGACATAGCTGACCTCCTCTCCCCTTCCTGAAACAATCTGTTCTGCTGGTCTCATAATACTACACCCTACTGGTTTTTATCCTCCTTTCTTAGTGACTTCTTGATCCTATTTCCTTATTCTTTTTCTTAACTCGACCTCCAAACAATGAAATTCATTATTAGATTCATTTCAGGTTTTCTCAATTTATGTTGTCTTCTTACAGTAAATTTACAACCCTGAGCCCTTAAATGCCATCTATAAACACTGTAGAAATATATATTTGAAGATATGTACTTCCAACTCTCTAAGCTATAGACTCAATTCAGCTTTGTACCTGACGTGCCCATATTGCTGTCTAACATGAATTTCAATGCTAGCATAGCCAAATCTAAGTCCTGATTACCCAGTCTAGTCTCCCTAATCTCATCACCTCAATAAATAACATCACCATTCACCCAGTATACTGAAATAAAAAAATAAAGATAGCCTTGATTATTCTATTTCCTCTTCCTAAATCAGCAAGTCTTACTAGTTCTGTCTCTCAAATTTATCAGTAAGCCATCAATTTCTAATTCTTTTTACTGTTAACACACTCATTTGCAAGCATCTTGGTAGTCTAACTGGTCTAGCTTCTACCTCTGTCCCCCTCTTCTAATTCTCCAGAGAAAGCTGGAGAGATCTCTTAAAGATAGTAATTAGATTACATAGCGTCCCTGTTTTTTTTTTGTTGTTGTTGTTTTTTAAAGTTATCTATTTGTCTATAAGACCATGTGAGATGTGGGCCCTCTCTACCCTTTGGCCTCAGCTCCAGCACTCTCAGTATTGCTTGGTGGGGCACCAGTGAGCCTGACCTTGCCTTTCCTCAAATATGCGGACCCTGGTCCTGGCAGGTTCCTTCCTAGACAATCTCCTTAAAGTAGTCTCCTCTCATTACTTTCTACCACATCACATCATTAGCTCCCTTCGCTGCCTTTTCAAGATGTGTACTTGTCTGTTTTCCTGTTTATTTGACTCCTCCGTGAGGCCTTAAGTTTCATAAAGGTGGGAATCTGCTCTTCCGTTTACCTCAATGTTCCCAGCACTTAGCACAGTGAAGAACATTGAGTATACACTCAATAAATATTTGCTTAATGAACAAAACGAATGAAGAAATGTATGAGAACACACCAAATTCCTGTTCAAAGTCTTCATTTATAAACACTCATTTGTTACAGAACCACAGAGCTGACATTAGAGGCCTTGTATGTTGAAATGGTGTTTTTCAACATAACAATACACTGATCTTAAATCTAGAACTAAACTGTAATTAGGTCCAGAAGCCAATATTTTTCAGTAAATAAGTTTTAAAGACTGCTTCCATGGCCTTGAGCAAAATGATAACGATCATAAAACTTGTGTATACATCAGATGCTTTCCCAAGGATTTCTTACACTAGTTCTGCTACATGACATCGAGGACAATAAGTGAATGACCAGCATTATGTGTGACTTGCTTCTAGGGTAGAAGGCAAATCCCTGTGCAGTAGTACTGCAAAGGATAATTATACTGTCCATGTCCCTCATCTAGCACTGTAGATGAGCCATGCTCTAACACTTGATTTAGGGACCGTGTATGCATTATTCCTGTCAGCCTAGAAATAACGCAACCAAAACTATGCAGACTTGATTGTGAAATAGGGAAAATAGCTCAAGTGGCCTGCTACTTATCTCCAAATCTAGGTCCTCTCTTCTCCAGACATCTGAATCCATGTAAACCTTCCTTTTTCCCCTTTTCCCTTTATAAGTGATGGCCTGGGGCTGGGGCTGGGGGAGGGAAGTGGTCTAGAAGGGATCAATGGGGGTAAAATGGGGACATCTATAACACTTTCAACAATAAATACAAATTTTTTATAAAGTAAAAAATCTATACTCAGGGAAAGATCTGATGGATCATCAACCTGGTGTTATAAATTATAGGATAGCAAAATAGGTGACTTCCTATTTGAACATTTAACATAATCTGAACTTTTTAACAATAAGGTTCCAATTTAGCAGAACAAACAAAACTAACTAAAAACACACCAAACAAACAAAAAGTCAACTCTAACATGGAAGATTTTTGCATTTCTGACCTAGTTAATGGAGGAAGTCTTGAAGACAAGAGGACTGCTTGTTCAGATAAAACTTACGTCAAGACTGAAAAAAAAATCTCAGCTTGTTTACAGGTCAGTGATCGTTTTGCCTAACTTTCAGGATTTAGGATGACTACTTGAGGTCGGTTACTTAACTCCCAGGGATCAAAGTTGGCGATGCCAGTTCTTGATGTTGAATTCTATTATATAAGTCACTATCATGAGCCTGCTGAGAAAGCAAAACATCAAGCTACTTTCCTGAACTTATTTTTTGTTTCTACTAATGAGGTTTAGGTAATATGTGCCTCTGTGACAAGCAGGAACTCCTCTAGGGCACTCCACACAAGAAACAGAATAATGCATTCATGTTCCCTTGCTATCTGGAGAGTGAGGGAAATTAAAGACAGCAATGCACCACTTTGCCCATAACTCTGTCATGCAATCGGTTAACTATTACATATTTCCCTACGTGATAAGTAATTGATTTTATCTCTAAAACAACATCATTTTAAAAATTCAAAACAAAATCTCAAAGAGAACCTTTACCAAGCGTAGGACATAAACACTATAGACATTAAAAAGAAACACAAGTAAATATTGAAAACCTATCTCATATGTGCAGGATGCTAATCAAACAAAATGATAAACCTGACTTGTTAAAACCAGTAGTCAAATATAATTGATACTACAATAATTTAGCATTTTAAAATTGTAATAGGACGTATAAATAATTCAAAATAGAGTGTATGAATATTTATTTTGCCTTCATCTAATTAAAGATTTGCCTGAATGATTACTTTCTGATGGGAACTGCCTATTTGTTAAATGCATGTACAATACATTTATATGCAAATTAAAATCTAGAAGGTAGTAATGATATCTGGTAACAGAGGAGATTGTTGATTCTTAATTTCAAGCTTCCTTAAATTTTTTTAGAAAGCTTTCATCACTTCTACCATGGTTACCCTTTTTGTGCTCTTCCCAACGTATAATTTATAGACACAGGCATCCCTAAAAGATGTAAGAAATAATTTTACATTTCTTAAAATTTAGAATGCAATGATTATGCATTTAATCTCCATCACACACTACTAATTTATGTCTATATTAAATATTATTTTATAACTCTAAGAATAAGCAAAATTAGCCGGGACTGGTTTGACTCAATAGATAGAGCATTGGCTTGGGGACTGAAGGGCCCCGGGTTCGATTCCGGTCAAGGGCATGTACCTTGGTTGCAGGCATATCCCCAGTAGGGGGTGTGCAAGAGGCAGCTGATCGATGACGCTCTCTCATTGATGTTTCTAACTATCTCTCTCCCTTCCTCTCTGTACAAAAATCAATAAAATATTTTTTTAAAAAAAAGAATAAGCAAAATTAAAACAATATATCAAAAGAGAAAAATTTAATGTCCCTACATCAGTATTTTAAAGTCCCTATCTGTGCCTTTCTCTTTCATTAACCTCATCTTTACATAATTATGATATACCTTTGATGAAACAAGATTTTTATTATTATGTCAGTTTATTTAAAAAATAATTCATTATTATTATTATTATTATTATTATTATTATCATCTTGTCAGTTTAGTAAAATGACCAGAGCTAAGTAACAAAAGCCTTTCTAGTCACTTCTGTCATCTCTTATATTTGATACTAGTAATGCAATAGTCTACTTAGAAATGTAGCATTTCTGAAGTCTAACTGCAGCTTGTCTTGTGTTGGGTGCGTAAGTCTGATTAGGGAGCACTTTTGAGGAAAAGGGAGCGAGATAAGCAGATAGAGCAGAAGGAGCTAAGCTCAGCATGGCCTACAGGCCCACCTTCTATATCCCCTTATTATTTGGTCATTGTGTGGGGAAGGGAAGCGTACCTCTGTGGGGGGTAAGACAATTCAACTCCTGTTGGAGACAGGTTGAGTTGCTAGCAGTCAAAACTTAGAGAAGCTGGCTAAGGACTCAGGTTTGTATAGGCAGGAATCTGAGCCATCCCCCACCAGCTGAAATAGCTAGGATCTCCCTTACTACTGTATCTGCTCATCAGTTCGAATTTACTTCTGATAAAGAAATAGCTAAACAATTTTTCTGCATGATTTACTAAATAGCATTTCTCTTCTGAAAATAAAATGACCACTTAGTGTATTTAATCATATAGGTGGCCTCCAAAAGCAATCTGTATGGAGCACACACAGTAGCAAGGGCCTTGAAAGAACCACTTTCTCTCTTTCCTCAAGAAATACTGTCAGCACAGGTTGAAAATTGCTCATTTAGCTGGTTGATGTAAGAATCACTTTTTCTGAAGCCTAACCATTTGCTCATTTTGAATGCCTATGAAGTTTCAAATTATTTGCCTTTCTAATTTCCGTCATCATAGCTGCACAGTATGATTTACAGCTTTCCCTGCTATTACACTGAAAATATTAGGGCCATAAAGCATTTATCATAAATCAATGGGTTACTTCCTTGCTGGTCTGAGACTTTCCCATCGCCTCAAAATTGAATATGTGCAAAGAAAGGCAGTTTTCACAATTCTAACCTTTTCATAGTCTCGAATGCCTAAGATTACATGTCTGAGCAATTTGGGGGAACAACCTTTAGAATGAATATCTTGTCACACAATACAGAAATTGGTACTCTGGATGGCTGATGACAATCTAATCCTGACAGTCGGACAAAGAGAGCTTCCCTGTGACTTGATTTCACAGGGTATCCTCTAAATGCAAGATAATCGCTCAATATTTCCATGAAAATGGCCGCTGATTGGGAGGTGAAAATTCAATTTAGTTTGAAAGCTGCTTTATCTCCGATTTAATGGAAAGACATCTAAAGGCCTGGGTGAGAGCTCAGGTGCCTGGGATCCCAAGTACCTACTTAGCAATAATCAGAGGTGCAGTCTGCAGAGCATGAAAACCCAGACTAAGGTTCAAAAGGTTTATAAATACACATCACTTTTCACCTAGAAGAAATGGGTTCATTTCACCTCAGGCAGTGTCGGTGTCAAAACAACTTAGACTAACATTTCCAAGGAGAACCCTGGACAATTAAGTATCCTAAGAGATTGGGACACCAGAAAAGTTCTTAAAGGTCAACTCCCCTTGCCACAACTGTTGTTCAGGAAGAAAAATGTTTATACCAAGGAGGAAAAATTCCAAATTCCAGACAATGACTGCAACACAACCCCAGTGCATGAAACAATCCTGTACAATTTTTCAGCATTCAACAAAATAACTTCAGGAATATCAGGAAGCAATTACAAAGCTGTCCTCCTTCCCCATGCCCTCCTCACACACACCTATACACACCAATCCAGCATCTATTTTTACTCTCTGAACTGCCCTGTTACTAGAATTCTATCCTGGCAGGTACTCTAACGGCCTCTAAAGAAAATCTTATTCTCGGTGAATCCTTAGAAGTAAATCAAAACCAGAACAGCATTTTGAAAATATTGTAACTCTACGCTCTCAAATTATCAATGTTTTTTTTCCCCTTCTATCTCTAGTATTTCTTATGAACCATTATGTTGTAAAAAAATATTCGTCAAAAATTTGGCATTTCTTTTACTGGTGCTTCTGTTTCTTTGAAAAAGAAAGGAGAAAAGATTGGGAAGTAAAGATAATGAAGTCACTTTGCTTGCTTCTTCCTTCCTAATATCTTTTCTTATAATCCTGCTTAAAAGGGAACGTGCACTCTTGACTACAGTCACAGGGCACATGCCCTGCTCAGCCCGTGGCACGTTCACTGTCTCTGCGGCAGAGGGAGCGGGAAGGAGTCATCCGGCAAAGGAACCAAAGGCCTAACAATGAACTGTGGAGAAGAAGGCAGTCCCCACAAAAGAATGAGCCGATTTTACAGCATCACTCAGGCTTTGATGTATGTCAGCCTTTCCCAATCTCTGCATGCAGAGTATGAACCTATGCATGCAAAATCTCTACACAATTTGCTCTCTTTGGTTCAATACAAACTCATAAGCATATACAACAGAAAGCTTGTCAAGCCATTTTTAAGTCATAATTATGACCAAGGATAGTCTAGTCAATCTGCAAATTAAGTATATTTTCAAGTTTATGGACAATTGGCTATATTATTACTAGAAGGCAATAGACCAATCCTGCCTTGTAACTTTGCTAGGAGATAATTAAAAAGACGTGCCCTTTTTCACTATCACTGAATTCTTTTTGGGGACAAATGTTCTGGAGAGTGAAGGAAAAAATAATTACACGATATTAATGCTCTGCCCTTTTCCTAGGCAGAAGTATCTAAAGTGATTTTCTACAGATAAATACAGCAAATGCAAATTTCAGCAATTCCCTCTGCAGTAGAAATTAACCTATGGCAACAGGTATCATTTTAGGTCAGCAGCACCACGTATCACAGAAGCTCATGAAAGATTAAGCTCCGGTTAATAATCTTTAGCTCACATCTTCTCACAGCCATGCTTTAAGTTAAACAGCACCACCAATTAAGGGTCAAGAAGATAAATGATTCTAAAAATAAATATCTCATTACCAATACTAATGACCCTTGGATTAAAAAATAATCTACATTCTTTTATTTAAGTACGATCAAATGACTACCTTACGTGAAGGTAGAATTTAACTCCTTAAGCCCCAAGGGACAGGCTCTCTCTCCCTGTGGGTCAGGCTCTGGGATACTAACTGCTGCCTCCTGCGAACCCAGCACTGACCTGTGACCTCTGTGGGAAAGATCACCTTTCCCTTTTCATTAAAAAAAAAGAAAAGTAAATAATGAGAATGAATCATGTTGTTAATAAATAATTCAAACAAAATAGGAGATTATGAAGTGAGAAAGAAAAAGTCCCTTCTCTAACTCCTTTTTTAAAGGTAGCCACTATTAAGGTTTTATTGTGTGTAATATCATAAAAGCAGAATTGCTAGGGCAAAGAACATGCAACTGCCTTTGACTACCCTCCCCAACTGTCTTTCTTGCTGATTTTTTTTTTAAATTAATTTTTTAAGGAAATTGAGCCTTTCACTGTTTTATGTTTAAATAATGTTTCTAATTTGCCTTTTTCTTTTGATTTCACCAAATCTATCGGCCTCTGCCCTGTGGGCATAACACAACTCGGCTTTCTGTACCTTCCTGGGCAAGAAGCAGGTGAGGGGGTTGGAGTGTAACACTCCAAGGCCTGAGTTCTTACCTGCCTCCTCACATTGTTTTCAACTTTCCCGGCAATCCTTAGGCAGTTTAACAAGGAACATGGTTTTAAGCAACAAACAAGATAACGTCATGTTTACTTACAAAAGAGAGCATCTGCTTATTTTTGCTTTTGTTGCTTGTGCTTCAGGTGTTGTTTTGATTTTAGGTCTTACATTTAAGTCTTTAAACCATTTCAAGTTAATGTTTGTGTGTGTTGTAAGATATGGGTCTAGTTTCATCCTTTTGCATGTGAATATCCAATTTCCCCAGCACCACCGAGTGAAGGGACTCTCTTTTCTGCATTCAGTATTCTTGGCTGTTGTCATTTTTTTAATTTGACAATCTAAAGGAAAAAGGTCAGTGCCCCTGACTAAAGAGTCAGGTATTGCATGTTTTAAATTTTTTTTGTGGCACTCCAGTTGAAAATCACTGGTCTATACGTCTGTTTTTATAGTAGTTCCACGCTGTTCCAATTACTACAGCTTTATAATGGAGTTTAAAATCAGAAAAGTGTAATGCCTCCTGTTCTGTTCTTCCCAGGATTTCTTTGGCTATCTGGGGTCTTTTATGACCACATGTAAATTTTAGGATTGTGTTTTCTACTCCTTTAAAAATGCCATTGGAATCTTCATAGGGTTTTCACTGAATCTATGTGTGGCTTTTTGCAGTGTTGTTATTTTAACAATATTAATTCTGCACAGCAAAGGAAACCATCAACAAAATGAAAAGACAACCTGATGAATGGATGAAGATATTTGCAAATTATATATCTGATAAGGGGTTATTATCCAAAATATGTAAGGAACTCAGACAACAGAAAAAAAAAAAGAAAAAAAAAAAAGACCACCACCAAAACCCATCTAATTAAATGGACATTTTTCCAAAGAAGATATTCAAATGGTCAACAGGTACATGAAAAGGTGCTCAGCATCACTTATTATCAGAGAAATGAAAATCAAAACCACAGTAAGATGTCACCTCACACCTGTTATAATGACTATTATAAAAAAGAAAAGAGATAACAAGTGTTGGTGAGAATGTGGAGAAAAGGGAGGCCTTGTACACTGTTGTTGGAAATGCAAGTGGAGCCATGATGGAAAACTATGGCAGTTCCTCAAAAACTAGAACTTCCATCTGCCCCAGGAATCCCACTTCTGGGTGTACATCTAAAGCAGGGGTCTTCAAACTACGGCCCGCGGGCCACATGCAGCCCCCAGGGGAGTCTGATCCTGCCCGCCAGGTTTTTTGGGCAGTGAGCGCAGCCAAGGTGTTACAGTAGGAATTAGTAGTTCATATAGTCCGGCCCTCCAGCTCTCTGAGGGACCGTGATCTGGCCCCCACTTTAAAAAGTTTGAAGACCCCTGATAAAGGAAAGGAAATCAGGATCTTGAAGAGATATCTACACTCCCATCTTCATTGCATCATATTTACAATAGCCCAGATACAGAAACAATTTAAGTGTCAGTAGATGACTAGACATTTAAAATATTATTCATTCATAAAAAGAAGTACATTTCATCATTTGTGATAACATGATGTGATAACACGAATGAACTGTGAGCACATTACATTAAATGAAATAAGTCAGGCAGAGAAAGACAAATGCTATATGATCTGTCTTATATGCAGAATCTAAAGACCTACCTCATGGGAACAGAGAACAGATCGGTGGCTGCCAGAGAGGATGGTGGCAGGTGGAGGAAATGGGTAAAAGTGATCAAAAGGTATAAACTTCTTATAAATCCGAGGTAGGGATTCAATGCAGAGCATGGAGATTACAGTTAACAATACTGTATTATATATTTGAAAGTGGCTAAGAGAACAGATATTAAAAGTTCTCATCACAAGAAAAAAATTATGACTGTGGGTGATGGATATTATGTAAACTTACTGTAGTAATAATTTTTCAATATACCATAGACATACATATTTGATATACATATATCAAATAATTATTCTGTACAACTTAGCTTATATAATTTTATATATACCAGTATACTAGAGGCCTAGTGCACAAATTCGAGGGGGGTGGGGTCTGGATGGCCCACCCCAATGGGGCCAACCAGGCCAGGCTGTCAGGGGAGGGGTCATGGGAGGTTGGTTACTGGCCTTGGGGAGGCCCCTGTGGGAGGTTGGCCAGGGAGAGGGGCTGTGGGAGGTTTGGGGGGGGGGGTCAATTGGGGCCCTGATTGGGCCAGATGGCCACCACAGAGCCTAACATAGGGACCAGTTGTTCTGGCATTCTGGTCACTTGGCTTTTATATATATATATATATATATATATATATATATATATATATATATATTAGATAGATAGATAGATAGATCAATTATAGCTCAATGAAACTAGAAAAAATATACTAGAAAAATATACTAGCTCAATTAAACTAGAAAAATATACTAGCTCAATTAAACTAGAAAAAAATATATCAAAACAGGAAATACAGAGGAGAAGATACCTATTTCAAAAACAATATTAGATCATGTTACATAGTTTTTAAATGTGGTGACCTGGGTAAGTTATAATATGTAAATAGAAATGAAATAAATATATTAGGAAAATGATATTTAGATAATTTAATAATGCACACAAATTTTAACGTTGGTAATCTCAAGTAGACAAAATAAAAAGATACAGAAGCAACAATTACTGAGGGTCTGGGAAGGCTGTTTTTGCTCAGTATATTTGCTCAGTTTCATGTGTATTATTTAATTCTCCATCAAATTTTGGAGCTAGTGCAAGAGAAGAGTGTGTGAATTATTGCCATGTTACATTAGAGTGTGGGACAACACTGAGATGCTAAATCCATCTCCTATGTGTGGTAAATAGCCAGTACATCTGGAACCAAAGCTGCTCTCTCCACTGGCCAGTGTGGAGCAAAGTGAGTACATGTTGACATGTGCAGCTTTTAAATTCCGTGATGCTCGTGAACTACGCTCTGCAACACTAAATGAACAGCCAGGTGAATGGCCAGCCTTGGGAAGGTGCTCTAGAATCACCCGGGTCATGCCAGTCTTCTGACCAACCATATATGTTGTTCTTAATTTCAATGCCATAGCAATTAGCTATACAGATTTTAAGGTATAATTTGCATTTAAAAGGAAAGAGATTTAGCCCAAAGCATTTGTTTTCAGAGTGACTAAAGATCTGGTCTATCAGAATGCTGGCTCATTTTCTGCTTCCTGTATCATGAGGCCTATGTGCCCTGTCACTCATTTCTACTCACTTTCTCAGCATTACGTACAGCCTGAGGTCATTTACAGGCCTCATATTGCTTTACTTTTAACTAGAGCCAACTTGGTTTGTTTTTCTTTCTCCTGTCTAGCAATATGACTAGTAAACTCTAAGTGCATACATGATTATATCTGGATTGTAAATACCCACACGCTCTGTAAATAACTCCATCTTTTGTAAATAACTCCATCTTTTGTAAATATCTCTATTTTTTGGTTGTTCAACCAAAAGTTTTGAGGCAAGCTGAACAACTCTGGTTAGTCATTCATTCCCACTGTCGATCTATCAGGAAATCCAATTAGCTCTATCCTCAACACATAACCAAAAAATCGCCTCTTCTCCCCTTTCTCCTCCACTGCTGTGGCTGATCCAGGTCACCATGATCATCTCTCACTGGGATTGTTGCCACAGCCTCCTACCTAATCTCCCTGCTTCTTCCTTTGCCTTAATACAGTGTATTTTGCATTGAAATGGAAGTCAGATGACTCTCATTCCTATAATCAAAATACTTCTATGCATTCCCATCTCACTCAGCATAAAAGTCCCAGTTCCTAAAAAGACTTGCAAGACCTTAACCACTACGTCCCTAGGACTTCTCTCTCCTCGTCTTCTCTGTGCACACCTCTGTCCACTCCATACTAGCTACTAACCATACTGACCTCCCTGCTCCTTCTTTACAATGACAAGCAAGTTCCTGCTTCAAGATTTTGCACTTAATGTTCTCCCTGTGTCCAATGTTCATTCTCTAGGTATTTGTCTGACTCATTTCCTGACCTCTGTCAAGTCTTTCCTCAAATGTTATTTTCTCAATGACAACTTCCCAATTTAAAATTGCAACACACCGTTCATTCTCACCTCATCAGCATACTCTGTCCTGACATTCAGCATCGTTTTTTCATGATAGCACTGCCAAGAGGTAGGCTAAATGCTTTTCTTGCTTATTTCTAATTGCTATCTCAGATTTCTAGAATTTGAGCTCAGTGAAATGAAGGGCTTTGTCTGTTTTGTATATACTTTTATCTACAGCCCCTAGAACTATGCCTACACCGTGCATATCTGTTGAATGGATACTTTCCTGATTCTGAAAGGAGACCGATTAAATGTCAATGATGAGAATGGTGGCAAATGCTCATAATAAAATGTTGCTAAAATTGTCAGCACTCAGATTTCTCTTTGGGGAGCTGAACCATTCTTTCAGAAATGTAAAGTTGTAGCTCTTATAAATATGGAAGAGCTGAATTCTGAATAACTTAGGAAGCTAATAATGACAGTCTCCTGTAGCAGAATCATCCAAGATGAAGAACGCTAAAACCCATCAGAACATTCATTGTAAAAGGAAGTAAAATATGCTCTATGTCATTTATGTTCTTTGTAAATAATAATAGCAAACAAAGCAAAAACAGATCTCAACTTCTGCATTATTCTCTAACATACAAGCTAAAACTAGCCACAATTAATGTATGTCCTATTCCAAGTGATAAACACCAACACAATCTGCAAACAGGCACTGGGAGGCCTTGTTGCATAGACATACTTGAGCAACTGTCAAAGGCAAGATAGTTGAACAAGATCAGTTATTCTTCTCAGCACCTTCTTGGTCCCCAACAAATTCACTCTTTTTGCAACTTGTTAAAATGTAGTTTTCTAAAGCAAAATCTACATTTTTACATTTAAAACTACCTTCCAAACAGGCAGGAAACTGCAAGTTGGATTTCTTGAATTTCTTCTGAGATAGTCATATTTACTCACTTGGCCCACACTAATAGTAAGACCAGTAATTGATAAATATAATGAAACTCTGAAGTTTTAAGAGAAAAAAACACCTCATGGACATGAACAACCGTGTGGTGATTAGAGTGGGGAGTGGAGAAGTGGAGGAGAGTACAGGGGGTTAAATGGTGATGGACGGAGACTTGGCTTGGGTGGTGAACACACACTGTACAGATGATGTGTTGTAGAATTGTGCACCTGAAATCTGTATCATTTTGTTAACCAATGCCACCTCAATAAATTCAATAAAGAAGAAAACAAGTTTTAGTGGGGTAAAAATAAAAAATAAAATATAAAAAAAAGTAAAAACATTTTAAACGTCTACCCCACCTTTGGGCAGCCTGGGCACAAAAGCTCTGGGAGCCTCAGACACCCAGATTCCAGCTACTTCACTTAACAATGGGTTCCTGCCCCATCTATGAGGAGTAGTGTAAGGGTTACCATTTGGTAGGGTTTGCAAATAAAGTGCTTTGTAGTGTCTGCTTTCATTATTATAATTAATGAAAATACATCAAAAGCATATAATTCTTTCATCATCCCATAAAATTCCACTTATCACGAGATAAAGTCTCATGAGAAAGAATCAGTAATTGCACTTCTGTGAGTCAGGGAGACCCCGGAACAGAACGTCCTCTTTCCACTAACGCCTGTGCTCGCTGGGTCTAACCTCTGGGAAGGGTGACAAACTACCTCAGGCAAGTAAAAGAAGGAAGGGTTGAAGAGCAAAGGGAGGAAAGAGAGGAGTCGGATATGTGCTAGGGTAGGAGGGAGAGGAATAACTTGTGGGGGGCGGAATTCAGAATTTTGAGTCATTACTCTAGATTAAAAAATTTTTAATTACTTAAATGGGATTGTTTAATGACTTTTAAGAGTATAAAGTACACAAAGGACTTTTATGAGTATAAACATAAATGCTAGGGGATTTGTTACAAATGGAGATGCCCTACCCAGCTTCCCCTCCAAGAAAGCAGTGGATGCCCATCTGTGAGGAGTATGTGGTGATCTCACAGCCTCCATCTGTCAGCTTCCTCTGGTCTGCCTCAGCTTTTCAGCCGGGGTCATAGTCTTCTCAGGGTGATATAAGCTGATTTTAACAGAAATGTGCCCAAGTCAAACATTTTGATTGAGCAAGTCTCTGCTCCAGGGCCTGCTTATTTCCATCCAACTTGAGTCTCTTCTAACGGGGCACTCCTTAAAGCTCCCTGTTGGGCTGGCAGAGACTTTGCCGGGGCTGCATGGATGACTGATGGCTCCCCTTGTCCTCTTCACAGATGTTACCCGCAGCGAACCACTGGCACCAGTACTCCTCTCTCAGAGTCTGCTTTCTGAACAATCCAGCCCGTGACAGGATTTGTTTGAGATTCACCTTGAGAAGCTTCAACAAACACCGGGAGTACAGGTTGATCCCAAAGCACCCACCTCTTTTTCATTTGTATTCAACTTTGCTTCCTCGGGAATGTTTTAGGCCATTGCACTCTCTCTCTCTAAACTTCAGCAGCCTTATTTGATGTCCCCAGAATGGTCTCTTTAAATCCCCTCTCAGCCTGAGGCAAAGTGGGCAGCACTCCTTGGAAGGTAAGTGATCGGAATGCATAGTGGAGTTTTCTCCAATAAATCTCCTTAAAGGCTGTCACCAGGCTTAGGATGGGAGATGGTAACTCACATCCTTCTCATTTTGAAAATGGGAGGTGGTGAGTCATAGCAAAGTGCTCTCTGAGGGAACCATAGGCAAGATCCGCCAAAGTTTCCATTTTAACACTGTTAACACAAGTAAAGAGAGCCCTACCAGAATATTATTACACTAGTAGACATATAATACATATAATCTAGGTGCTACGAATCCTATCTCCCCAGCAGTAACTATTTTAGGAGGGAAATACAGCCTTATGGTAAAGTTGTGACACATTTCTAATATGTAACAAAAAGTAATTTGCAAATGGACCTCATAAGAGATGGGAGCTAACAGGGAAAAGAACATAGTACAGAAATATGCAACAGATACATTCCAGAGCCATGGTTGGATTTATGGACAGGAAGGAGTAGAGGAAGAGTGGTCCACCATAAGTGAAATGCAAGTTTGCTTTTCCTTGGAATTGACTTAATGTGTAATTGAGTGCCTACACTCTCTGATTTATCAAGTCTCAAATTGCCCAAGTTACATCTGAGCTCGACGTCGTTTTTTCCTCCCGAGTTTCTACTATTCCTCTGTGAAATGTCAAAATGTTTGACTTGGGCACATTTCTGTTAAAATAAGCTTATATCAATAGAAATATTTAAAAAAATAAAAGCAGTAAATCATTACATATATACCCCAATGTCACTTTGTGACACTATCTTGCATGCTTTATGAGGGAATATATATCTATTTGGTTCACTTTTGTGTTCCCAGATCTTATATATTTCAGATACATTGTTGAATAAATAAGTTAACTTTTGTCCAACCATGCAGGGTATGGGTATTAAATATTGTTTATAGAAAAACGTGCATGGCATTTCACATTTTATGTAAGACTAGAGGTCCAGTGCATGAAATTTGTGCATTGGGGGGCGGGGGGTCCCCTCAACCCAACCTGCACCCTCTCCTATCCAGGACCTGTTGGAGGATGTCCAACTGTTGGTTTAGGGATCAGGCCTAAACAGGCAGTCAGACATCCTTCTCACAATCCTGGACTGCTGGCTCCTAATAGCTCATCTGCCTGCCTGGTTGTCCCTCACTAAGCTCCCTGCCAGCCTGGTCGCCCCACACAGCCTGCTTGTTCAGGCATTTGGTGGTCCCTCACTAACCCCCTTGCTGGCCTGGTTGTAGGCAGCCATCTAGTGAGGGTATGAGGGTTAATTTGCATATTACTTCTTTATTATATATATAGAACTTAACCAATTGAAAACTTGTGTAACTGGTATGAATCCTGATGATCAATGGCAGTTGTATTGGTTTACTATGCAAAGCAATGTTGCCACATGGAATATCATAAAGTATACAAATAATAACCCATTATTAAAATTTTGTAATTCTTTGATAAGTAAAAGTTAATTCATGTTCTATTCTACTAAAATTATGCAATTTTTAATACACTGTGTGTATTGTTCCACACAGTGAGACAATACTGCATATTATACCATTTCAAATTTACATAATTTCAATTTGCATAAAATCCATTAAAGATGAGATCCACACAGTGAGACAGTAATATTCTATATTATACTATCTCAAATTTACATAATTCAAATTTGCATAAAATCCATTAAAGAAATAGCAAACATGTACTTATTGGATGAATAAAAACAATTAGAGTCTAATAATATCAGTCCTTGAACAGACCTTCCACCCCTTCTTGTGTCAGTAAAGGCGCAGATGTTAAGGACCCATCCAAATACCCATAAGGATTAGAATCCAGGTTTTCTTTATATACATCACCCGCCTTCCATGTGGCAACATTGCTTTGGATAGTAAACTAATAAGCATTATTTGTTTTTTCAAAAAAAATAAAGACCTGGGATTTCATTCTCACAGGATGTGCCTATACTTTGCTATATTCTAGCTATTAAAATTAAGAAAGTAAAACCTATTCCCTGCTTTGCTTCTGTAATGCAATTAGGCAAAAACCTCCTTTCATTTTTCTTGTAGCAAAATGTTTTGAAAGAAACAAATATGCTAATGAGTCTTCTTTTTTATTATTGACAGTATTATCTACATATGTCTTCTACTTTCCCCCCAGTCAATGCCCCCTCCACCCCGCCTCTCCCCCAACCTAGGTCTTTCCCGCACTATTGTCTGGGTCCATGGGTTATGCATATATGCATGTATGTTCTTTGATTCATCTTTTCCTTTCCCTCTACTTCCCTCCCCTCTGATATCTGTCAGTCTTTTGTATGCATCTATGCCTATTTTGTTTGTCAGTTTATTTTGTATATTAGATTCCACATATAAGTGAGATCATGTGATATCTGTCTTTCTATAACTGGTTTATTTTGGTTAGTATAATAATCTCCAGGTCCACCCATGCTATCACAAAGGGTAAGAGCTCCTTAATTTTACAGATGCATAAAGTCAATTAATATTTGACAAAGAAGGCAAGAGCATACGATGGAGTCAAGACAATCTCTTCAATAAATGGTGTTAAGAAGATTGGATAGGTATATGGAAAAAAAAATGAAATTAGACCACCAACTTACACCATACATAAGAACAAACTCAAAATGGATAAATGACTTAAATGTCAGTTGTGAAACCATAAAAATCCTAGAAGAAAACATAGGCAGTAAATTCTCCGACATCTCATGTAGCAGTATTTTCACCAATGCATCTCCTAGGGCAAGAGAAACAAAGGGAAAAATAAACAAATTGGGACTACATCAAACTAAAAGCACAGCAAAAAGAAACCACCAACAAAATGAAAAGGGAACCCACTGTATGGGATAACATAATTGCCAATGATACATCTAATAAGAGGTTAATTTCCAAAATATAAAAAAACTCATACAACTCAACATCAGGAAGACAAATAATCCAATTTAAAAATGTACAAAGGACCTGACAGGTCTCCAAAGAGGATATACAGATGGCCAGTAGACATATGACAAAATGTTCAATGTCCCTGATCACCAGAGAGATGAAAATTAAAACTATAATGAGATATCACTTCACACCTGTCAGAATGGCTACCATCAACAAATCAACAAACAAGAGCTGGTGAAGATGTGGAGGAAAGAGGACTCTAGTACACTGCTGGGTGGGAATGCAGATTGGTGCAGCCACTGTGGAAAACAGTATGGTGTTTCCTCAAGCAATCCCACTTCTGTGAATATATCCTAAGAATTCCGAACACCAAACAGAAAGAATATATGCCCCCTATTATAATAACTAAGATGTGGAAATAGCCCAAGTGCCATCAGTAGATGAGTGGATAAAAAAGCTGTGGTACATTAATTTTACACAATGGAATACTATGCAAATGAGTCTTATGTGCAGACTATACCTTCAAAAGAAGGCTGGGAAGCCAGAGCCTGGCCTCAGAAGCACCCTGAGAATGTAGCGGCAGAGGGTAAGTAGCACTGAGACCCAGGAACTGTGCAAGACTCAGAAAGAACCCAGCCAAAGGGCGCCGGGAGATCCTGTCTCAGATAAGAGTTTAATCATTTCAAATGTGGACTTTGGAATTAATAATGTCAAATCACTACTAACATAACACTTTGTAAAACAGTACTTAAAAGCTACTATTAAATTAATGGTTTATTTTTAGAATATAAAATAATTAACAGTGTTATAAGAATTTTTCTATTTTGACCTAAGCACCAGCAATTATACAGTCTCCTTTGGGGAAATTAACTCTGAAATGGAGTTTTAACAAAAAAACAAAAACAAAAACAAAAAACTACTCAACTTCCTGATAAAGGAAGTTTAAATCATAGTACAACCACTGCTAGAAAAAAAAATACATAACAGTTTTTTTTAAATTCTCATACAAACTATGGGGACAGTATAAAGATCAGTGATTGCCAAGGTATGCGGACGGTGACGTGGGATGAATAACAGGCAAGTAAGCACAGAGGATGTTGAGGGTAGTGACAGTACTCTGCATGGCACTTATCCATGGATGCATCCCATTATATATTTACCAAAATCCTCGGATTGTACAATAACAATAGTGAGCCCTACAGCAAACTATGGATTTGGGTGATTGTGTTGTCAGTACAGGTTTATCAATTATAACAAAGGTGCCACTCTGGTGTGGGATGCTGATCATGGGGAGGCTGAGCACATGTTGGAAAAAGGGGTATATGGGAAATATCCGTATCTCCCCCTCAATTTGGCTAAAAGCATTAAACTGCTCTTAAAAATGAAAGTCTTGAAAATACTCTTCTAAACCTGCACTGTACAAAACTAATTGTCACATAAGTATGACATTGAAAGATTCTCTTCTCAATTCATTAGAACAAAATAACAGTGATGATAACAATAAGTTAAAAGAGAAAATTCAAGTTAATGTTAAAGTACACACACACACACACAAAAAAAAAAAAAAAAAAAAAAAAAAAAAAATAGGCCTGCCTAGAGAATAAATCAGAGGTTCTCCTGAAAGGAAATAGTAAAATAATGAGAAACAAAAAAATCAGACAACTAAGTTAGGGGGGTGGGGACTTAAGTAGAGGACAGATGTAAACATTTATTTCTGCAGTAACTTTCATTCAGAATACCCAAAGATTATAAAGAGGGTCAATCGACTACTTCTTATGTTGTTCAGCTATACAACCATGATATGGTTGGGCATGTTAAGAATGAGATGTTCGTTCTCATTTCTGAGGGAAAGACAGAGGTGGGGCTGGGGCTGGTCAGGGGAACCAACACGTTCTCTGTGTGTTAATTTTCTCTCTGATGGCAGTAAGAGGCAATGTTCTCAGGAGGTCTAGAAGGTCTGAAACAATCTATAATAATAAAAGCATAATATGCTAATTAGACTGGACGAATGTCCTTCCAGATGACCTTCTGGACGAAGCCAGGCTGTGAGGGCTGAAGGAAGCCACTTTGGCTGTGAAGGCTGAGCCCCTTGCAGGAATATCGGGCACTGGGCCTCTAGTGCATTAAATAAAATCCCACGCAAAAATTACTATGCATCTCATATTTTGTTGCGTGCCTTATTTTATTTAGTCATCACAGTAATCCTATTATCACGTTTACTTTACGGGTAAGAGAAATGCACAGAGAGGTTTGGGAGCTCACCCAGCCAGGATCACACTGATGGGAAAGACCAGCTAACAACCACCAAAGCCACAGCTCGTCTTCCTACGACCGATTTTCCTTCCCCAGAGTTGCCTAGGGTTGTGCTTTTCTAGCTGTCAAATGTCTTTATCTGCTGTAGATTCATTAGACTCATAAAATTTACTAAGTGCCACAGAAAGCAGAGTGTCTTAAAGTCAGTGTAACACCCATGCCCCCATATCTCAGGAGGTACTGAGGTGCTAGACAACTAAAAAGGTTGATTTCACCACGGTGCCTGGAGGAACATATTTAGTCAGAGTTCCTGAAGGGGCTGCAAGGGAAAGTCACCTTTGGGAATGACTGTAAGTGACAAGGCCATAAACACAGTAAACGAGAGCTCTAAGACCATTATTTAAACTACATTTACACACACACACAGAGAGACACACACACACACACACACACACAGTCTTTAGGGAAAATGTTTTCTTCTTACAAATTATTTTTTTAAAAATGAACTAGCCAGTATTTTGTTTTCATCTTTATTGCTGAGAGTATTACAAAAATCTCCCTCTTTTTCCCCCTTTGCCTCCCACCACCTGGTTCCCACCCTGCCCCAGGCCTTCAGCACCCTATTGTGGGTGTTCATGGGCAATGCACATACACATATACATTCTCTGGTTAATCTCTTCCTGCTCCTGAGATTAATGTCAGCCTATTCCATGTTTCCATGCCTCTGGTTTATTTTATTCATCAGTTTATTATGTTGCTTAGGTTCCACATGTGAGTGAGATCATGTGACACTTGTCTTTCTCTGGCTTATTCTGCTTAGTGTAATCATCTCTATGCTGTCTCAAAGGGCAATAGATCCTTCTTTTGTACAGCTACACCCACACACACTCTCCCTCACACATGCTCACCCACTCATACTCTCACCCTCACCCTGCCTGCTGCCATGTCAGTCCCTCTCATCAGTATTTTTTTAAATGTGACAATAGAATAAAATGTTACAAACATTTGGTTCACTACATGTTGTTATTTAATATAAATTTCAATAGACTACTCTGCCAGACTTTCAGAAGGAAGGCCAATTTTGAATATAATTTGTTTTTAAGAACTTAACTTTTAATTCACAACTGAATATAAGTACCCAGAAAAGTGACATAGAATTTTAAAGGCAGAAAAATCCCATTTTCTGAGAATCAACTCAGAACTATAGTTACTAAATATGATTTCCCTGTAAGAATACAAATAGCAAATAAGGCTCAGAAATTACAAGGCATAAATCCACTTACATCAATACCACTAAATATATCACTGCTATTTATAAATACCACCTGATAGTCCATAATAATGTATTTTCCTGATGTAAAGCAATGAATTCTATTGAAAGAAATCCTGCTTACCAGTGTTTTCAGCAGGCAATTTCTTTCAAAAAGGATTATCTTTTTTTACTATAGTATTTAATTATAATGAAAACCGTTTATATTTTAATAATTTCATCACTCACATTTTAATACTTTCTGAAGTAAAATGTGATAGTTTCTAAAATGTTGGGTTGGTGATTAAGAGGGGTTACTGCGGATAAACAGTAAGTCCTACCTATGGATGCAATAGGAAACTACTGAGGAGTTCACAGAAATGCGGAAATTTCAAGGAAGGAAGGCTAGACCACAGAGTGAGAGACATAAACGAACAATGATGACTAAGCTGTAACCCTCCATGGTTCAAGGCAACATGGCCTTATGAGATTTCCTTCACATCCATTCCCATCTCCTCTTCCTCACTCCCTTCGTTAGGGCACCATAATGCCATTATACATAGTCATTTACAAAGCAATGGTAGGAACCAATCATAATGAGCCTACCTCAGGCCGCAAATTTTGTATGGACACTGCCTCAAAGTTCTGTCTGATTTTTCCCTTTATATTAACCAAGGAAAGGCTAAATAAATATAGACAAATGAAACGGGCTTTTATATATAAAAAATTTAGATGAACTACTGCCATTTTGAAATCATAACAAATCCACTTAAACTAGATTTTTTTTCTGCTAGAAAAGCAGGCGGTGAGGTGTGTGTGTGTGTGTGTGTGTGTGTGTGTGTGTGTGTGGAGATATGTTATTCCTCCTGTGGAAAGAATACAGATCCCTCTGGGAGTGGGGACTGCACAATTACGGGACAGGTAGGGAGAGAGCCCAAAAGAGAGCAAGAGCAGCTTTCAGTGCCTTCAGGCCGCCTATCCCAAGGAAGGATGGGAATGGCGTTGGAGCAGTAAACAGGGGGTACAAGTAGGATCCAGAAGCAGCATCTATACTAGCTGCATATTTTATGTGCTACCCTGCCAGGGCATTTTCCATTACACTTATCATTTCATTGTTTAAAATAGATTTAAAAGAAATAAATTATAAATTATACTCAACTGGGTGTTAAAAATTATAAGATTCTCACTGACAGAGAGAATAAATAAAATTGGTAGTACTCTCAAAGACTTTTCTATAATTGTCACTTTTGCTAGGGCCGAATCAAGCTGTATAATATTACTATCAGTGGTAGTATTAATAGCAGCAATTCAAACGCAAGTGTACACATGAAAACCAAATGAGTTATTAGCATAATTTGCAGTCATGACCAACTATTAAGATTATAGATAATGCTAATCTATGCCAAGAATGTAAATATACTGCAGATGGTGTGACTCACAAAGTTAATAATAGCTATGGTATTATTAGCTAGTATAGGTGGAATAGATATTCACTAATCTCATAGGTATAGAGCTAAATTATTTTCTACATTAATACTATAAATAAAATTGTCAAATCAATCCAGCCTCCACGAGGTGCAATATTTCCAAAAGCAAATTCAGCTTTTCAGAGGATGGAAGAAAATTAATCTACTTTTCCAACAAATGATCTAATTCATTCATACAGGTAAAAAAATAATGCAGTTAGTTACCTTCATTCTCCATGTGTCTGAAAGTTATATGGAAGATTCCAACAGAAGGCAGAGAATTATATAAAATGGATATTGGCAAGACAATGAGGAATAAAAACTATCTACTTTCTAATGCTATCGAAACACCAATTATTCAAGAAGTAAAGTCTTCGTAACCCTGTGAGTTGTAGTACATTTTGAAAATGAGACACAAGTGCTCTTCTCATTTCCAAAATAGTTATCATACACATGTATTTAGACAGTATTTACTTTTTTTTAATAAGGAAAACACCACTAGGAAATAGAAATTAACAAATAAAAGTATTCAACTTTATTCTGGTTTTGACAAGATTTAATGGAATAAACTTTATGGTCTATCTTTGGGGGGTGTGTGTATGTGTGTGTGTGTATGTGTGTGTATGTGTGTGTATGTGTGTGTATGTGTGTATGTGTGTGTGTGTGGGTATGTGTGTGTGTGTGTGTGGACAGAAGGTGGTGAGAAAGAGGAAAAACAGGTTGTTTTCATGTTTTGGTGAGCATTCTTTCCTGCCTAAACACACGAAGGCTCCATTTCCATGGAAACTGATAAGAAAAGCACATTTTTTTTCTTACTCTCTTCCCATATTTAACAGGATACGAAGGAAAAATCAGATTGCACTGATGTGGTTAGAACAGAAATCCAATGTTCACTGAAAATAACAGTAACAAAACCTCCAGTATTGCTAGTTAAGTGTTATCACTATTTGGGCCACAACACTGAATGAAACTGGGCTCCTCTTCAAAGTCCACGATGGAGTGGAGAAGATAAAACATGTAAATAACGGAAAATACTGTGGTGTGAGGGGACGTTCGATAAAGGTCTGCACAAGGACACATATGAGCACAGGTCTGAAGCATCTCGCTGCACTCTGAGCAGGGAACAGGGAAACAGCAATTGGCTTCCCGGGGGAATGGCACAAGCAATCGCACCAGCCAAATATAGCTGCTGCTTAGGTGAAGGTCAGCAGCTTTCAGGTTTATGAGTTTGGGGGAGGGGGACAGATTCCTCGGCCTCATTCCCAGAATCTCTGGTTTTGTAAATGTGAGAAGTAGGCTGGGGACTATTTTTTTTTTATTTTTATTTTTTTATGTGCACTCAGGTGATTGAGAAGCACGGGGTCCCGGTGGACAGAGACTGTCGGAGGGCAGTGTGAAAAGTCACGGGGAAGACCTCAGGTCTTTCTCCAAGCAAGGGAGAGTTTAAACTTTAACCCAAAGGATCTGGGGGAGCCAGAAAACACTTTCATCCAGGAAATGGGAGGGTCAAGCTTGTTTTTCTTAGGCTCTCTAAGAAAACTGTGTGGAGAAAGTATCGGAATCCCATTCTTAACATCAGTAACCCATGAAACTAAGATGTTCTGATGTCTTTAGCGTAATGCTAATTGGAGCTTATTTCCCAATATTTTAAGTAAAAAGAATTATAAGGTTCAATATGTCAACTAAAATCCCTAACGTTTTTCTAAAGCATATCTAAAATATGCACAAACTATCGTTTCCAAGTGGAACGATATGAATGCATAACCACGGAGCTTTGGGAAGAGTCACATGGCCTGCCAAAGTACTAGAGTCATCAAAGGTACCTTTAGTGGGCATTCAAACTGATGTATTTTTGCTAAATTAAAAGATGCATAAAAATTTCCAATATAAAGATTAAATGAAAACACCCTCTGCAGTTTTAGTTGCAAAAACCAAAAGGGGTCCTCTCAGGGAAATAGGAGCCAGGTTGCTATTCAGTGGGGTAAGTGTGTATAAGGACCAGCTAATCTGGACATAGATTAATTAGGTAGAAATTGTAATAATCCAGGATGAAAGGGACTAATATTTGAACTATGGAGGAGGGGAGCTAAATGGGAAGATAAGAATAAAGAGAATAAATTTAGAGGTTCAAGAAAATGAGATTGCTGGTGTGGCTCAGTGGTTGTGCATTGAACTACGCACCAGGAGGTCATGGTTTGGTTCCCGGCCAGGGCACATGTAGGAATCAATCAATGGTTTGCATAAATAAGTAGAACAACAACTAAAGGACTTGTATGCATACATAAAAGCCTAACCAGTGGTCATGGACAACAGGGGGGTGGGGCACACCAGGGGGAAGGGTTTGGGATGGGAATGGGGGGATGAGGACAACTATGTGATACCTTAATCAAGAAAGAAATAAAAAAATTCAATCAATAAAAAAATTAAAGAAATTAAAAATAAAAGAACCTAATGGTGTACCTCTTCAATCTACTTTCAGTCTCTTCGGTGGCAATTACCACAGAAGATTACCAGGCAGTGGGACCCCAGCTGTGATCTCCCAGGCCACTTAACAGGGAGCAGAGTGGCTACCACAAAGGAATCCTATGCCCTTCGCACCCATTCTCCGGAGTAAGCTTCCTGGTCCAAGAGGTTTGAACAGGGTTAGAGCTGGTTCTCTCCTCTCTGTGATACCATGAAGGAAAGTCGAAACAAAGCTTGGTTTTGTTACTTTGTGAAGTTCCCGTGTTAAAGGCACTTAACAGCTGCATTTTGTCTTATTTAAATGTGTTCCAAGGCTATGCTTTAGAGAGCTTTATATTCTACAGCAAATGATTGTTCATAGAAGATTTTTTTGAACATGAGTTCGGAGTGTTGAAAGGAAGATGGAGTAAATTTCCTTGAGAAGAGACTTTTTAAAAGCATGTCAAACTTCCTTATTGCAGAAGATAGGATAATAAGGACGTCTCAGGAGATCAGTTCAGCCAAGTAACTTTTTCTCTTTCGTTGCTTTCCACGGCATCAAGATTACAAACGTCCCCCCAGTGCCTGGCAGGCAGGAAAAGACCTATTGGAGAGGCAATAGGCATGGTGATCACTCAACAAAGGCGGGGACAACAGAGAGACTGCTTGTTAGTGGGTCAGCTCCAGAGTGGGGAAACTCCAGCTGCAAGAATCTAAGTGTGCTGCGGCCACTGAGCTCCAGAATATTATCTTCAACACAGACTTTACACACGCAAACCTCCACCCCTGCCTAGCATCTAAATAAAATACAAACTGCCAGCACTAACCTTTCCTCAAAGGACTTCAAAGCACCATACAGAAATGAGAAATAAAGTAAAAACCATGGAAATCTGGCTTCCATTAGTGTCTTTCAATTGCCTTCATCCTGTTTGCATCATGATGGAGAGTTATAGTTGCCTCCTAAAAGACTCAGCTATCTTCAGACTCCCTAATACCACCTCCACTACAGCACATCTTGAGTGATGAAGGATCTCTTATCATCCTCCCTCTACAGAACCTCCTTCCCCATCTCCTCTATTAACGCAAAAGCCCTTCATGGATGGTGCCAAATACCTAATTAATGAAAATACAACGAAGAACTCCAGGTCTAATATACCATTTTAACCTCATTCCTAATTAATCCTCAAGGTGATGGCTACACTTCAGACATTTTTGGGCCTTTGCTTCCCTTGAACATTATAATTTGCATTTTTACTGTTAAGAATTTAAAATTTTCTAGGTAAACAGAACCAAGGCAGGACAGTAAGAAACTAGGGAAATTTCTTTACAAGTGGAATGAGGAAACTGAGACAGGTTGCTGATTCAAACTGGCCTCATCCAGCACCCTCACTCACCTGCCGCCTCCCTTGCACAACCACTCGCTTAAGCAATAAGCCCTCAGAACGATGAAGTTCTGATCAGCATCAAAAAAATCTTAGAAACAAAGCTTCGGGTTTGTTGACCACAGAAACAGAGTTTTGGTCAAACTAGAGATAATATCTAGGCCTCAGTTGTGTTTCAGCTGCAGGCCCAGAAAAGCAGCAAAACCAGAGGAAGAGACACCGTGGCTGACATCAGAACCAGATACATCACCAGTGACATCAGAACCAGATACAATGACCAGTGACCCCCTACCCAAGCGCCAACCAATCAGTAGAGATTATGACCCTGACTCTATATTGTCAATATGATGAATTGGTGTATTAAAGGACACACCTGGAAGGCAGATGAATTGAGATCCTCTCCTGAGAGCTCCCCTAAAATTCCTGCCTTTAGCAAACAGATTAAAAACTCTTAGGACAAAGGACCCAGTTTTCTCTCTTTCTTGCTCTCTCTCTGTCTCTCTCTCCCTCCTTCCCTCCCTCCTCCCTGTCCTTCCTTCTTCAGGCATGTCTCTTTTCTTTCTCCTAAGCTCTAAGAGCCCTTCCTTTGCCTCTGTAACTTGTTTCTGAGTCCACGCAGCCCAACAGGCTCACTTCTTCTGCTTCTGTGACTTCCTTTCTAAAAGGCCAAGGCGGCTCAGTGCACAGCTCACTCGAATCCTCTCTCTGAGCGTACTTTGCAGGTTAAATAAACTTCCTCTTGTGCTAGAGTTCTTGGCTCTGAATTCTTTCCTTGCCAATCTCAAGAACTGAGGGTGGACATTGCCAGTAACAGAACTATTATCACTGTCATTAAAATATATAAAAGTGTTAACCATTGCAAAATATAAGCCTATTCAATTAAAGATACTGCACTACTCATTATTGGTCACTCAATAATCAACTTCATGTTGTGTAATTTAGATAAGAAAAAATATAGTTTAATGTAATAAAAGTGGGTTGAACTGTCACTATATAAATAATCCAAAACAAACAAGAGACAAATTCTTTCTGACATTTTAGCATTTCAAGAGTTACAGTGAATAAATTAAAGCAAGCTTAAGAACTGCATAAATCCAGGGAATATTCAGCTTACCAATAGCTTCACGGGCTTCAAAATGCATTCCAGGTACAGATCTCAAGTAATTAGAGTTCTCAAAAACAAAAAACAAACAAACAAAAAAAGGGCAATTCCATCAAATCAGTATTTAAGTAATATGAGATATTTAGGACAATTCTAAAGGTTTAATAAAAGGTATTGAGTTGTGATGGATCTCTTGATCATCCTCCCTCTACAGCCCCTCCTTCCCAATCTCCGCTATTAGCTAGAAAACTAGACTGTCACATGCAAAAGAATGAAGCTGAACCTGTATCATATACCACACACAAAATCAACTCAAAATGGAAGACTAAAATTTAAGTCTGTTCTGTAAATCTCAAAAAAAAAAAAAAAAAAAAAGATATGGAGGACTCCTATTTTTTTAAGCCCCAGGAAGTAAAAGATTTTATGGTGAGAAAGAATCATTGATTGGCTGCCTCCAGTATACCCCATCCTGGAGATTTAGCCCACAGTCCAGGCATGTGCCCTGACTTGGAATGGACTGTGATCTCCTGGTTCATGGTCGATGCTCAACCAGCCCAGCAGGGAGTACTCTTTGACATAGGTCTTGGCAATAATTTTTTTGGATTTGACACCAAGCACATAGCTAACAACAACAAATAAATAAGTGGCAGTACATCAAACTATACGGGTTCTGCACAGCAAAGGAAACCATCAACAAAATAAAAAGAAAACCTACAGAATGGGAGAAATCATATATCTTATAAAGGGCTAATATAAAAATAAAAACCACACACAATTCAATAGCAGAAAAACAAAAACAAAAATACAATTAAAAATTGGGCGGAAGATCTAAAAAGATCTTTTCCCAAAGAAAACATACACATGGTCAACAGGTACAAGAAAAGGTATTCAACATCACCAATTATCAGAGAAATGCAAATCAAAACCATAATGAGATCTCATCTCACACCTGTTATAATTATTATAATAAAAAATACAAGAGATTTTTAAAAAATCTGATAAGGATGAGGAGTAAAAGAAACCTTTGTGCATTGTTGGAGAAAATATAAATTGACCAAAGAGCTTGTATGCATATGTGCATAAGCCATGGACACAGATAATGGTGTGGTGAAGGCCTATGGTGGGAGATGAGGGTGGGCTAGAAGGGGCCAATGGGGGGGGGATATCTATAATACTTTCAACAATAAAGATTTTTTTAAAGAAAATATAAATTGGTGTAGCCACTATGGAAAACAGCATGGAGCTTCCTAAAAATAAAAAAGACACACTCAGAACTGCCATATGATCCAGCAGTTCCCCATCTGGATTTATATCCAAAGTCAATAAAGACAGGATCTCGAAGACATATCTGGATTCCCATGTTCTTTGCAACATTATTCGCAATAGCCAAGACATGGACACAACCTAAGTGTCCATTGGCGAATGAGTGAATAAAGAAAATCTGGTGAATATAAGGTGGAATATTGTTCAGCCACAAATACATTCTGAACACTATTCCAGTGTTTTTCAACCTTTTTTGGGCAAAGGCACACTTGTTTCATGAAAAAAATCACGAGGCACACCACCATTAGAAAATGTTAAAAAATTTAACTCTGTGCCTATATTGACTATATATAAAGTAATTCTCTTGAATAGGAATCAAATAAACACAAAGAAAGTATTTTATAATTACTTTATTATGAAATATTAAGTAAACAAAATAGTGAAAAATTATAAAATTCTTGTCTTGTCTGCACCTATGGCACACCAGGCAACATCTCGCGGCACACTAGTGTGCCGCGGAACAGCGGTTGAAAAAACGCTGCACTATTCAGAAAGAAGGACATCCTGCTATTTGAGACAACAACTTAAGTAGCAGTAAACACCCTCTCCGCAACACTGAGGTACAAGACATGGTATCTGAGGATTCCCACAGCTTGTCTTCAGTCGTTGAAGGACAGCTTAGAACAAACCAGTATGAGTAAAAATATTACCCAAGAACTCCTGATAATGTTCTTGTGCAAAGCAACACAAGGAAACTTGGAAAGACACAGGAAATTTAAAAACGAGGCAAATAGAAACAGGAATACAAAAAACAAAAAGGGAAAGCATTTATTAGGTTGGAAATGTGGCTATGCAAGTTAAAATAATTAGCCTCACACAAAAAAAATAATAAAATATAAAGTCAAATACACTTAACACAAGTGTCAGGTTGCAATTGTTGAAATTTATGTCTCTAATCTGCTCTCAGTGGCTCATTGATCTGGTACAAGGTTCAGGATTGTCTGAAAATGATTCGGGGCACATTTTTCCTAGATAATATGCTAACTGGGATGGAGGATCCTCTCTCTCCTGACAGGAGGGGCCACTTAGGCTCAGTTTTCCATGACCTCATCCACCCACTGAAGGAACTGTAATATCTCAGGGGTCCTAAGGCCTGCGTGCACTGGGCAGCTGGCATTTCTGGGCTCTTAAACAGCCGAAATGCTCAATCCAGGCTGTTGGCACCCATCAGCCTGTGTATTAGCCTCTGGCAGCATGGTCCAGCAGCCCCCTAGCCATGAGACATTTCTCTCTGGAGAAGAGGCACCCAGTCTTGTCTTCTCTTCTCTTGTTGATCCTTGGCTATATACATCTTCCCCAGAAAGCCTATTTTATATCTGTATTTGCTTTATGGTTAAGGCAGAGGTCCAGGTGGCTCTCATAAAAGATAACAGAAAGAAGCCACCTTGTACCACCTTCATATGCAGGCCACAGAATGCCATCTTCTATTGTTAAAGTTGTGGATTTAAAAGAATAGACCAAGGGCAGAGAGAATAATTGAAATGTAAATACAAGTATTGGCTTATATAGCACTAACCTAAAGGAAACCAGGCAGAATTTTAATTAACTGTTTTACTTTTTCCATCTCTTTGCTTTACAGGAGATTATGTTTGTGGGTTAAATCTCTTGAGTGTCAATTGCAGGAATTCAGGCTTTTTGTATCCCCCTAACCTAGAAGTACAGAAAATGGTTGGTGAGAGCATGTTCAGCATAAGGAGTGCCAATTTTTATGAGCATAAGGATCTTTTAAAAATAATATGCCATTCATTTCCATGAGGTAACTGTGAAGAATAGCAAATGCACAGGCTTTTCAATTACTCTATATACATACGACCCGGCCCCCTTACTAGAAGCAGCAGTACGCAAATTCTCCGAGAATGCTCACTTAGTGCTATTCCTGCGGAATAAAAGAGGGTGGAGAGCGGGGGTAAGACATTCTCAGTGAGGTCCTGCTTATCTTGGTTCCCATCCCAGGCCCTTCCCTGGAACCTGGCACCAATCCCTGCCACAGGCACAAAATGACAATGCCTGATGTGTTATTGCCAACACCTCCACCATCTGGTAATTTCTTCAGTGACCTACTTACTCAATTGTCTTAAAAGGGGAAGAAAGGAGAATTAAAAAATTCCAGAGAGACCCATATTCTAAAACCTTTGAGTCATGACTGTTTCTCAAATCATCTTTTCTTTCCTGTGGGAATGAACTCAGCCTCCGAGGAACCGGAGGACGGAGAGGCGGAGCTCTCTGCCTCAATTCCTGACACTCACACAAGGCAGAACCCAGGAAGCATACCTGGCTTTGACTAGAAACTGTAAAAAACCCGTCAACTTCAGGTTATATAGATGAAGAGAGAAAAAGAGAAAGAGAGAGCAAAAACGTAACAGATATACAATTAAAAGGTAGTAGACACAATATATCAAAATATAAATCCATATTAGAAAGATCTTTTAAGCTTACAGAGATGATGTAGATTTTTAAACAAAGTATAAATTTGGGTTGCCTTGGAATTTAAAATCAGAGATAATTCTGTAATTAAGCCCTCCATTACTGACAGTTGAATAAAAATTACACAACCTCATTCTATCTACCTTGTTATTTGTACTGTTACCCATAGTGCTATTTTGATAGTGTTATCTGTCAAAATTTTACACCAAAATATAAGGTGCTTTTAAATGAAAAGACAGAAAAGCATACTTGGCATATCATAAAAAGCAACAATAGGTAAAATACATGTTATTCTTAATCATTATCTTTAAAAACTGTGTCTATTCTTTTAAAATGTCACGAGTTCTTTAAATATAGTGATCATCTTTATGAAAAAATACTTTTCTCACTGTTCAAAGTTAGCTGTTTCTGAGACATAATGCTGAAATTCACCACAAGTTCCTTGGCCAGCAAGGAATTATAGCTTCCTGAGTGAAGAGGAAGATGTGGGAGAGAGAAGTGACAACCAAATAAGCCAGCCTCGCAAGGAGAAGCAGTTCTTAGAGCAAATATGAAATGAATCCAAACACAGTCTTCCATGACTGGTACCAACCCGGACTGGATTGAGGGTCATGTTTTTAAAGATATATGCATATGCCAATAGGACTTGAGCCTGTGATAAACACACACTCTGAATAAATATATATTTAAAGGGAATGAATTATGTCAAATCACTTATTACTTCCTTCCAAAGCTGTTCATAACGGGCAAGTGGCATGTCACATGGTGGGCATATCACGGGGAGTCACAGGCAGAGTGCGCCTCACCTTATGGCATTTATAGTCGAGTGAGCAACACAGAAAGTGGATGAATAATTATACGTTGAGATATAATTATATTGTGCTAAGCGTTATTAACAGGTGCCCTGAGAGATTATTTAGAATGGGACATCAGGGCAGAAGCCTTAGAAAAGATTAATAACTATGCATTTTTTTAAAAAAAAAAAACATCTATATAATGGAGAGATGAGGACACGTATGTAATACCTTAATCAACAAAAAATTTTAAAAAATCATCTGTAATATTGTCAACAGCTTTTTTTTTTTAAAAAAAGGAATATATCTGCATGAAGCATATAGTTAAGTTTTTAAAAAGGCCAAACAACAAACTGAAAAAATAATTTTGCCACTTATGGCAAAGAATCAATTTCCTTATTGAATGAAGTGTTCCTACAAATCAGTAAGAAAAACCAGAAATACAAGAGCAAAATGAGCAACAACAACCAAAAAATAAATATAAATGGATTTCAAGTGAATAAAAAGATCTTGATCCTTTCATATAATAAAAGGTGCACGTGAACACTGCTTCAGAAGGACCCGTTAGCCCTGGCCGGTGTGGCTCAGTTGGGCATCGCCTGTGCACCAAAGGGTTGCCAGCAGATTTCCAGGCAGGCCCACACGCATGGGCTGCAGGCTCAATCCCTATTAGGGGGCATGTTGGAAGCAAGCAATGGATGTTCTCCCTCTTCCTTCCTTTTTTTTCTAAAAATCAATAAAAATTTCTTTAAAGGGACCCTTTCTTTTCCACTAACCAGATTAGCAAAATTAAAAAAAGATCGATAATAAACAATATTGGCGAGTAACTGGCAGAATAGGCATTTCTTTTCAGGATTGCAAATTGTGGCAACAGACTTAGAGCAGAATTTGGCAAGATCTAATATCACTTGGAGAACACAAACCCTTTGACCCCCATTTTACTAAAAGAATTCATCCTATAAATATTTTAAATGTGTATATAAAAAGTACTTACAGCAACATTTATTGTAGCTTTGTTTTTAAATATTAAAAGGCTGAAAATTATCTCAGTGCTCATTAATAGACTAACGATTCAATAAGTGGAATTATATCCACACAATGAAACACTATGCAGTTGTTTTTAAACAACAGATCCTCATGTACTAATACAGAAAGATTTTTAAATTATATATTTTTTATTTTTTAAATTTTATTTTTGAGTTCAAGTTTACATTTAATATTGTTTTATATTACTTTCAGCATGGTTAAACAATAATATAATTCACATGATTCCCCCCCTGATAACTTAAGTGCCCACCTGGCACCATACTTAGTTATATATTGACTATATTCCCTATGCTGTCCTTTACATCCTGTGACTGTTTTGTAACTACCAATTTGTACTTCTCAGACTCTTCACTTTTTTCTGCCAGTCCTCTCATTCTGTAAGAATCCTTATATTTAAGTATATAGAAATAAATGGTTATAACCATGAATATAATACTCATTTAGGTATATACTCACACATAGATGCTAGCATAGAGTAAAATGTTGCTGAATATTTTACTACAAATTAAATAAATGATTATTTCGTGGCATGTAGCCAAGGGGTATATATGAGGTATAAAGGGTACTTTCATATCATTGTATAACCAATTTCTTAAAACTATGCATGGATAGCTTTTTCTAAAAAAACAAAACAACAACAACAAAAAAACACTAGCTTAAGAAAAGTCAGATTAAACAATGGGTAATACTGCTGATTGAACTTTGTTATCTGAGAGAAGGTGAGATGGCCATTATCTTTTGGTCATATAAATTGATCTTGACAGCCGAGACCGGTTTGGCTCAATGGATAGAGCGTCGGCTTGGGGACTGAAGGGTCCCGGGTTCGATTCTGGTCAAGGGCATGTACCTTGGTTGCGGGCATATCCCCAGTGGGGGGTGGCAAGAGGCAGCTGATCGATGACTCTCTCTCATCAATGTTTCTAACTCTCTGTCTCTCTCCCTTCCTCTCTGTACAAAATCAATAAAATATATTAAAAAATAAAAAATAATAAAAAAATAAATTGATCTTGACAAAGTAAGTGCAGACGATAAATTAGTCTGGTTTTCTTTCACTCATTCAAAAATCACATCCTCTAGAATGAAACAGAAGAGCTGGAAGTTTTAAAACATGCTTTGAATTATCTCAGAAATGTAGACTTCAATCATCAGAAGTTTATGTAAAGATGATTCCAGAAGAAACTAATAAACATATGGAAGGCATAGTTATGAGCCAGACATTAGCACTTCACATGGTTTCATTCATTAGTTCAAAAAGCTCATACAAATTCAGGGCCTTGCACTAGGGATATTGAAAACATGTCATATAATATCTCTAGTTTTGTTTTGTTTTTTTGTATGGTGGGCAAGACACATCACAAACAAGTTTGTTACAGATATGATAAATGCTATACAGAAGAGATAAAAGAATGATGTCAGTGGTGTGTGTGTGTGTGTGTGTGTGTGTGTGTGTGTGTGTTGGGGATGGCAGACCTTAGTGTTACTGTGCTTGCTACTAAGACAATAAGAAATTCTTTGAAACATCCAGTCTGAATTAGAAGTCCTCTTCCTCAAAAACTTAACTTGATCATATGAAACTTATCCATGATATTCATCAAAGCAGGACTTGGCTATGCATTTTTAAAACACAGGTTTTTGCCCTGACTGGTGTGGTTCAGTTGGTTGGAGCATCATCCATGAAACAAAGGGGTCGTAGGTTTGATTACCAATCAGGGCTCATATTCAGTTTTGGGTTTGATCCCCCGTCAGGATGCTTACAGGAGGAACCAATCAATGTTTCACTCTTAAAAAAAAAAATCTTTATTGATTTCAGAGAGGAAGGGAGAAGGAGAGAGAGATAGAAACATCAATGACGAGAGAGAATCATTGATCGGCTGCCTCCTGCACGCCCCTTACTGGGGGGTCAAGCCTGCAACCCAGGCATGTGCCCTTGGCCAGAATGGAACAGGGGACCCTTCAGTCTGCAGGCTGACGCTCCATCCACTGAGCCAAGCTGGCTAGGGCCAATGTTTCACTCTTCTCTCCCTGTCTCTCTCCCTCTTTGCTTCTCTCCCTCTCCCTTCTCTCTCTAAAAACCAATAAAAACATATCCTTGGGTGAGGATTAAATAAATAATAAATAAAGTAAGTAAAACAATGTCTTTCTAATAATCAACTAAGAAATCCAATATATTGGTTGGAAGATAGAAACTACTGCAGGCATTAAGTTCTACAACATTTTTAAAAAGTTGTAGGGAGATGTAAAATAAACACATCCACACATCAACAGCTCTAGGGTTCTGAGAGGCAAAAATGCCACATGTTCCATTAGGTTTCCTATGCAGTTTGTTAGGACATTCACAGATGGTGCATGAAATAACAGTTTTTCAAAAGAACTATAAACAAACTATTCCATCAGCTCGAAAAGCTTGTTGATCAGAACTCAATGCCTTATGTACTGTTTACCTTTATTACTGTTACACTATTATATGAGACTGGGATATTTCTGGCATTAAGTCAGTTACAGTTACAACTAGACAGTGAAGCTAAAGTCTATAAAATATTACCCAGCCATCTTCAAATATGCACATGGCTTCATATTCAATTTGTTTAGTCAAGAGGTAAACACACCTTTTGAATTCAATCTTATTTAACACTGGCTGATGGAAAGGCTAAAGAACCAGAAAACAGGACACACACACACACACACACACACACACACACACAAGCCTACAAACACATGCACACGCACGCACACAAGCACACACATTCAGAGCACTAGCCTCTATTCCTGCTGCATCCCAGTTTCTCCACTTAAACCAAATCATTGGTTTCAGCCAATTACATTTATATTTTTTAAATATATTTTGAATCATATTGCTTGATTAACTTGAGAATTTCCTGCCAGCAATTATCAGACACTTTCATATTATAATCATTTTGTATGTTTGTTTAAAATTAGACCTTCAAATATGCTATGTGTTTATAGATATTGGAAAATTCTATATGTCCATGATATGTTGATTGATATACACTTCAAAAAGTGGAATAAAATATCCAATCATTTTGAAACTTGATTATATATTAAGCAATATTTTAAAAAAGGGTCAGCAAACTATAACTCCTGGACTCTAAGTTTTGGTAAATATATTTTTACTAGAACACACATTTACACTCATGGATTATCTATGTTGCATGGACAGCACAACAGTGGAGCTGAATAGTTGCCCAGGGACCACATGACTTGCAAAGTCATATTTATGTATTATCTGTCCCTTTGCAGAAAAAGTTTGCTGAATGTTGTTCTAGGCACTTCACCTTTACTAAATCATTAAATCACAAGCAACCCTATGAGAATGACACTGTAATTATTCCCATTTTGTAGATAATAAACTGAGGCACCAAGAGGTTAAGCAATTTGTCCAATGTCACGAAGTTAGCAGGTGGCAGAGTTGGAACAAGGCACTCTGATTCCAAGCCTTTGTTCTTAGCCATTGCCTATCAAGCTGAATTAATAGAAAGAAACTAAACAAAGAATGCTATTCAAAATCTCTTTTTTTTTGTTGTTGAATCTACATCTGTTCTAACTTTCTTTTTAATGTTGACACTATTACAAATGTCCCCATTTCCCCTTTTGGCCACCTCCATCTTAATTTTTTATTGTAAACATCTATTTTATGAAACCTGATGTAATAGAGAAGAATTCGTTTCTGCAAACTGGCAAACCTGGCTGCCAGTGTTTTTATTCAAGTTAACCTGCAGCATGTTAAATCATTCTTTAAGTATTCAATAGTAATACATTTTCATAACAGTAGTGATTTATACACAAAACATAGAGTAGTATCCTTCAGAGTCACGCTATGAGTACTGAAATCCAATAAAATCTACTTGAAATAATTAATCTTGATGCTTTCTTCCTTCCTTCAGTGATACACTTTTTTGTTTTGCTTCTAAAAGGTGTAGCTTTAAGGCCGACTTGTTAGAAAGCATCAGAATTGCCAATCATTTCAAGTAGATTTTATTGAATTTCAAAATCTTTAATGTGCACCTCCTTACATATGGAGGCAGAATGTTCCGAGCTGTCCTGCCAGGAGGGGTAATGGGCCTCTCTGATGGAGCCAGTACAGAGTCCGCCCTTCTTTAAATTCTGATGGATTTACTAAATACTTCCAGAAAACACACACACACTTTTTCTAAAACCTTGAAAAAAATAGTTAAAATAATATAATTATAATTCTCTCCTAAAAAGTCTGTAACTCCAAAGGCTCCACCTTTGACTTGATTAGCCCAATGATCTAGTTACAATTAATGCAAGTGGTAGTTCTAACAGAATATAAATAATGCATTTATTCAGTACTGTTTATTGAGTGCCTACTATGTGCTAGGCTTTGTTCTAGCTACTGGGAATTCGGCAGTGGACAAACAAAACTGATTTTTTTTTTTTTAATCCTGACCTGTCATTCTTAAAGTTTATCATAATTTTACTCTAAAGTGGCTGTAAATAAAAAGTCGTGCTCAGGCTGTGGATGTGCCAATGGCTGGATCCTGGGTGGAAGGTAAGAGAAGCCTCCCTACCCACAATGCTCTGTGCGGGACCTGAAGTCTGGTGCTCTGTGCACAGCATGTTTCTGCTGACAAATATTTCATGCTGTCTTCCCAGAACCCTCCTTCCTTTCCAAACGTGTTCTCCTTTGTACTCCCCATCTCTGCAAACAAATCTCCATCTGATCAATTCTCCAAGTCAGACTTCCTCACACCGCCCCCCAATCCAGTTAGGCAGACAAAGAAGGTGCCTTCTTATCTTATGAAAAAGCAAAATGCACAAAGGACTAGAGTTGTAAAAGTAGGAGAATGAAAAACACAGCTTAGAGACCCTGACTACTCTCACCCACCATTTTATAACATCGTTCCAGAGAAAAAGAAAAATCACATCATTGAACAGAAGAAACGCGCAGGTTTGAAGACTCAGTGCCGCTCTATAGCTGTGGCGATATCAGTCTGGATTTTACTATCTGGATTCAAAGTTACTAACACAAAGAAGTCTGATATGAAAAAAATAAGCTATAAGAATAAATGTTTAATATTCTAATTAGACCAGACAGCTGAACGACCTTCCAGACATCCTTCCAAATGACCTACTGGACGAAGCCAAGGCTGTGAGGACCCAGCCCCTTGCACAAATTTTGTGCATCAGGCGTCTAGTAATAAATAAAATAAAATAAAAAGCCCTGCTCTGGATTTTAAAGAACAATGAAAAAATATATAATAAATTTGTACTTATTTCTTCAAAATTAAGACACATAGAGAAGCAAAAAAAGTTTTACTATTTGTGTACTGAACTGTAAGAAGATCCTTCCTATAGATATTACTTTTCAATCTGGCTTTATGTGCCAGACCGCCCCATTGGCTATATATTTTTCCTTAGGAGTTTTTACACATGCTCTTGAAATGCTGACACTTAATCTTTTCCCTCTTGTCAGAAAAGGACTTTTTTCATGGGAAAGTTATGACTTGGGAAAGTAAAGGAAGAGAGATTTTTGGCTCCACACCATTACAGTCAGTAGACATTCCATTATTTATATAGCGAAGGCGTGTGCATTCTGAGGACACAGTAGATAAAGTGCAAGACACAGAGAAAAGGCGGCCATCCTACTTTCTGAAAATGTGCTCAGAAATGGTGACCAGCACAGACTATCAGCAGTCACAGACAAGAACATTTCTGGAAGACACTGTGAAAGCCAGTGGGGCTTCTTGACTATCCTTACCACTGCCTAGTTCTCTAACAATGTTCCTAAACAGGTCTGCTTCCCAAAAGCCATCTTGTCAGGAAGGAAAAGGAAAATAATGATAACCTTTTAGATGAATGATCAAGGTGTGGCTGTTATCAAACATATCTTCATCCTGTGGACTTGCCTTCTGAGTGGTTAAACAGGATGAAAATAACCTAAGAGACCTGCACTTAATGTCAAATGGCTCTGGTGCCCTCATCCAAATGCAGGGAACAATACATACGCCATTGTCAGGGGAGTAAATTTCCCTAGACAAGCACAGTAAGTAGTTTTTAGCCCTGGGTCCAGGTGTCACTGTATCTTTATAAATGTATTTCATTTCACTCCTTGGTTCACTAAATGCATAATTCCAGCTACCTAAAAATTTTAACTGGTAATTATAATTTTTTTTTTTTTTTTACTGGCCAGTTATCATTTAAGAACAATTTATACTCAAATAATGCATAATACAAATATGTCATGTTACACATATAACCAAGACAGAAAAGAAGTATTAGTTAACATGACAGTCTTCTTTTTTAGAGGAACTAATACCAAGCCACAGAATAGCACCGACTCTCTAATATCTATGGGTGAGATCGTTATTTCCCTTGAGAAGTCATTTCTTTAAACACGATTGTTTCAAATCTTTGCTACAAGTCCAGTATATTTTAATTCAGAGGCTATCCCCAAAATATTATAAAGAAGCCAAAATCATTAGTTAAAAAATATCTCCTATTATTAATTACACAGAAAATTTCCTAAAATCTAATTAGTAAAAAGTATCCTATATAATAAAAGCCCAGTGACTGGAACAGTGGAACGACCAGAACAACCAGAGAGCAGAACAACTGTGGCCCCTCATACTGGCCAGCCCAGTCCCCCAAGTGGACTCCCCCACTCCCCCTCAATTGGGGCATGGCTGGCCGCAAACTGCCCAAGGTCCCTTGCCCCAGCTGGCCCCACCCCCCAGCAGGGACCTCCACCTTGATCTGGGGCTCCCACCAGGGCAGGCCGGCTCCCACCCATGCATCGGAACTCTATCCTATATAATAAAAGGGTAATATGCAAATTGACCCTAACAGTGGAACGACCAGAACAACCACTCAATGAGTCACTATGAGGCACACCGACCACCTCTCAGTCCTTTTCCCTAGCCAGCAGGCTCCAACTGCCCGATGGTGAACGGGAACGGGGGTGGGGGTGGAGGGACAGAGATGGTTGAAGGCTGCTGGGGAAGATGGCCCTGATCGCAGGCCAGGCCTAGGACTGTACCCTCACATGAATTTCATGCGCCGGGCCTCTAGTATTAGAACAAAACATCTCATAGCTCTGTTAGTAACATAATGCTGAATTCCCTGCATATGGCACATAGAATTTTATGAATAGACTGATGAACATAATTTTTTCCATCACAAGTTAGATTCTAGAATAGTGGTGAAATCTTTATGCTTTCTGTATTCTTTAATATTTTTACTTCATTAAATGTCAAGGTCTCATGTAACTACTATACTTTGCAAACAAAAAGTACCTTTAACAAAAGCAAATTTTTAAGCAATTTAAATACTTATAAAATAATGGCGATTTTTACTGCTGCAGTTTTTCTGCTTTGCTCAATCTGTTTTTAATCAAAAAACCTCATAAATAAAAAAAAAATTCCTTTGAAATACGTAAAATGGCAATAAACTGATTATGCTGGTTTTTTAAAAATCTGTAGCATATGGAGAATTAAAATAGAGTCTCAATCAAATAAAGTGTGGGTCCTTGATTGGAAGTAATACTTAACAAATGAGGTTTCTGATGAACTTTGTAGTTATCGTCAGGCAGACAGCCCTCCTTGTTTACTGCTACTTTTTTTTTTTTTTTTTTTTTTTTTTTTTTTTACCAAAATGTATTAGGATGTTTTCCTTAATATGCAGGAAACTATCATGATCATAAGTGAATCTTCACTGATGACTGAGGGTTTGGTGATAATTCAGAGATATAATTCTGAATATAATTATCATTCTACCTTGTGAAGAGTTGTTTGGGCTGAATTCATTTCCTGGAAGCTAGATTAGCTGCTATTCCCCTAGTGTGTTATGCACGGATTGGTCTTAATACTTAATACATGACACTGAAATGAATTTGTACATGCCTGATCATTCTAAAGGCAATTTACATGGCTATATCATTAGCAACCACTCTCCCACTTGGCATCCAGTTGGTGCTCAATAAATATGTGTTTCTGATTCATTCATAACCCACATCAGAAAAGAATAAAAACATTTTACTTTCCTCAGAGTTCAAAGAATATAAGCTTAATCTAAGTGTAGATAGTAGAAAAAATGTTAATGTGGTTCTAAAAATGGAGCAAATTATTTTATTTCATTTAAAGTATGTCTTACATATAACTTCTAATTGACAAATATTGTTCTAAGAGAACTAGGAATACTAAGCAAAAAATAAAGCAGATTTAATAACACTGTCCTGTGAGTACAAATTTAAAAGAATTACAATTTACCGCAGCACCAAAAACTGCCTGAATTAGAAACTGAAAGTCTAGAGATTTCATCTTTCCATTCTGGAAACAGTTATAGAGTTGATAAACAAAGAGAAGAGAAATGAGGCAAAGGCACAACTAAAAATATACAAAAGATGTATTTTATTATGCTTTTGAACTCAGTAAATATATAATATAGTCTTTTTCAAAGTATACCTTACAAGTTTAACTTTTATTGAAAAAAAATTATGCTTCACCATAACATACAAACTGGTTAGTTTAATGATAAAAAATAACATACAAATTCTAACCAGAAAATTAAAATGTACATTAACCTTTAATAAAAGCTACCATTTTATTGAGCATTCATTGTATACATGTACTGTGTTAACCCCTTTACCTACATTGTGCCATTCAATTCTTAAAACAGCTTTCTGGAATAAGTATCATTTTCACTTTTATCAGATAAAAAATTAAAAAGTGAAATAAACTTCATGTTTAAATCAAGAGTATCTACACTTCTAATCAAGTTTTAATTCTTTTTTTTTTAATCCTCACCCAAGGATATACTTTTCATTGATTCTAGAGAGGGAAGGAGAGGGAAAGAGAGAAAGAGAAACATCTATTGGTTGCATCTCATGAATGCCCCAAAAAGGACCAAAAGCATAAATTGAGTATGTACCCTGACTGGGAATCTAACCTGGACCCCTCAATGCACGGGCAACGATCCAATCAACTGAGCCACACCGGCCAGGGCTCCAATCAAATTTAAGTATATTAGTGGTTATATGACCTGCTGAGCACTGCTTCTGACACTTCACTTTAATTAAATTAACATAAATTTTCTATAGCCTGGAAGGGAATGTTTCATTTTCAATTGATTTTGATGAGATTGCTAAAATACACTGGGAAGAATGAATGAAAAGTAGATTATTTAAAATAGTAACCACTCTTCCCCTATCCCCTTCTTTATCAAAGCTCTGAATTGTGCAGAAGAAAACTACAGATTGGGTTAATGATCTAAGATACAAATTTTGATCAAATTACACAATTGCTTTTACTAGGAAGACATTATTCTGTTCCAAAATGGAAAAAAATGATGAAAGGAATGTGTTTACATTTCTACATGTGATAAAAGGATGACAGAAATACACTCTTTATCTGTCCTATGTTTTAAAATATTAGTACTTATAAAAACAACAAAGCCAACTGTGTGAGTGCAGGGTTCATTGAGGGGTTGTTCTTTTTTCATCAGAAGAATATGGTTAAACATAGAAATATGTGAAGAAAAGAATCAAGGAAGACTGAATTCCTGTTACATAAATGAGTTAAATGCATAGTGCCTTACAAAGAACTTAAAAAAAGATTTGCATGAAAAACTAAATTATGGGACCAGATTACTAAAAGATAATACATCAGTAAAATTAAAAATATACATGGTACTCAGATCCTACTAAAAGGCAAGCCTTTTATCTCTAATTGAACCAGCTGTTATGAATTAAGAAGTTAAAATACTACATTATGTAAAATACTACATAAAATACTCATCCAGTGAATGAGTATATAATCCAGTGAATGAGTAATATAAGAAAGATCTAAACTTTAAGTCAATTTTTAAACTTCACTTATCATTTTAAATATTTAATATAATATTTAACCACAGATTTATTTCTGGCTTGTATTGCTCACTACTGAATAATAACAAATTTTTCTAATAACAGCATAATACTAATGGATATTTTTCTGAACTTGTAGATAGCTACATAAATGCATAAATGCAGTTGTAGCTGAGGAGCTAACCATATTTCAAGCTTAAAAAATAAATTACAAATCATGCTCAGTGTTTTTTTTTCTTTTTTCCAGGTAGATTAAGACTATTTTTATATTTAAACTAGAGGCCTGATGCACGAAGATTTGTGCAAGAATGGGCCTTCCTTCCCCTGGCTGCTGGCATCACCTTCACTCTGGCCGGAGCCAACTTCCCGCCTTCCCATGCTGCCCAGAGGCCCAGAGCAAGCGGGGGTGGTGTGTAATGCCTGCATCGCTGCTATGGTGATGACACAAGCATCCCACCCCAATCCCAGCTGCTCTGCACCTGTATATGCAAATGAACCCATCTTTGTTGGGTTAATTTGCATACTCACTCCTGAATGGCTGGTGGGGGTCTTGAAGGAATGGTCAATTAGCATGTTACTCTTTTATTAGTGTAGATAAACTAAGATAATGTATAATCACTTTAGAAAAATCATCAAAGCATATATGAACATACTGTCAGAATATTGGTTAGACTTAAAGGTATTTAAATTTTTAATGGATTGTCTTATTCATTTCTGACACATAATTTTCTCTTAGTAAGAGTATAATACAAAAATAAAAAATTATAGATGTTTAGGATTACAGGCTCCATTTTTTTGTAACAGGGAGCATAGTGCTTCCCTCTGACCTATTTAAGGCACATTGGGGAAAACATTTTTTAAAAAGTAAAGGCTGTAATTATAAAATATAAAGGAGCAATTATATTGTGACTTGAGCTCATTCCCGACCTGGTTTCATATATCTCATCCCTGTGCATATGCTCAAATGATTGCTGTAATAGACATTCATCTAAAGACACAGTGCATTTTGGAGGGGGATCATTTGAATCAAATGCTATAGAAAGGGATTGGCTGAATAAATGATATCTAGGGACCTAACCTTTTTGGAAATTGTATTCCTTTAACAATATTTAATATGGATCTTTCCAGTTCATAAAAGACTGATTCTAGTTTCAAACTAACTGATCACATCTTTCTTCTTCATGAGACCTCCACTCCTCATCTCCAACAGCTGCAGGTGTCCAAGACAGGAGAGTTTCAAACCAACTTTTGTATCAAAAAGAGAGCAAATAAAACAGCCAGTATTCTCAAACGAAATGGATCTCCACAGGTCTCATGTGTGCTCGATTGCTCAAACCAAGGGGAATTAATGCAATGGCTTCAGGCACCTGAGCCAGTGTGCTCAGCTCCTAAAAAGCCCCTCAATACTAATCTAAAAGCCTTAATAAGTGTCTAAGTCATCTCTAAGGTAGAGAAAGAGATGGCCCTGGTGCATAATCGGTGAGACATTTGATAGATGTTGAATTAATAAATGCCTTGTGCCCAACACTCCAAAGTTGCATTAAGGTGTTAACTAAATCTTATGGCCATTTGGGTAGCAGAAACAACACTCGATTTGCAGTAAAGAGGTTCTACTCCCAACTGGCTACTGATATGTGGCCCCTGGGAGGGAGGCACAGGGCAGTCACTTGGTCTGCCTAGTCAGCAGTGTCTTGATTTACAAAACAAAGGGTCTTGACAAATGTCTAGTTCAGGCTTTTGAGGGATGCTGTACAAATGGATCTAGGCTGTGCCTCTGGTTTCAGTCAGAGCTCCTCTCTCTCTCTCTCTCTCTCTCTCTCTCTCTCTCTCTCTCTCTCTCTCTCTCTCTCTCTCTCTCCAGAGTGTAGAATTGGCTCAGAGCAGCTGGGATGCAACTCTGCTGGCGGCCACTGACTCACCGGGGGAGTTACTGCACCTCTCCATGCTTCCGTCTCCTCGCAGCTACAAAGGGGGGATGGTGGTGCCCACCTCATAAACCAGCGCATGTCATCCATGTAACAGCCATGTACACAATACTTAGGATGCTGAGCTGCACTTAATACCAGCCCAGACTTCATACGGTAACCATCATGCTGTCATCTTCACTGAAGAGAAATCTCATAGGAAAGATGATTTAGAAGTAAATTCTTCATTACATTGATGTTTCATGATGCCGAACACATGGAAAGTTTCAAAGGAAAACTATTCACATACTCATGTAGAATGGCATACTACAATACAATGTATACAAAAAATGACTTACAAATGAACGAACTCATCAAATAATCAAGTCAGAGAAAATGCTTTCTGCTTAAAATGTATATTTCATCATAGATGCATTTTCAAAGAAATAACTTCCTTACATATGAAGTGATTAGTAATCCGTTGTATTAAAACACTGCTTGAACCTTAAAGATCATAATACTCAGCTCATAATCCATGCTTTGCTTACATTCTTTTGCTTGCTGCTTCCTTTGGAAATGAAGGGTCAAGGAGAAGTCATTTGGTCGGATTATAAATTATGACAACCATTTTTAAGAAATAACTACACAGAGTTTGAAAATGAAAGTTCTGAGCAGCTGCTGCTGCTATACATCAGAAACAATGAAAGCCAAAGTCTTGGCAGATTTTAATGTCACCATGTCTAACAGTACTTCTCCACACTGTATTTTATGTCAATGACATACTTCCCCGTACAAATTATAAACGGAGAGCCTCTGTGCAGGAGAAGCCACGAGCACTTTATGGCGGCCTGAGATCTGTAGGAGCAGCTGTGTTTCTCTGCCCACCATGCCCTAGAAGGAGCCCTGGGCTCCGCCCTCCGTCCTCAGAGACCCTCACAGCAGAGCCACACAGGAAAGGGCACGGAGGACCCCATCTCACGGAGGACCGCCCCCAAGCAGCAGAAGGACCCAGGGGCCTTTGCTTTTTATTCCTGATCCTGCTACTTTTATTTCACCAGGGATAACTTTAAAAATCCTGGTGCTTTCAAATCCCACTTTAGAGGTGAGCAAAGGAACTCTAGCAAGAGCTCTGTTAGAGGGATGAGCACAAACACGCTTGAAACATTTTCCTTGGAATTACTGTTCCTCTGACTGGTCCAGCTTTCCTGAGCCAGAGTCAGTCCTCAGAGGGGCCAGCGAGCTTCTCCTTCGCGGGGTGATAATCTGCACACTCAGACGGGGACATTCCATCCCTTGTACGTGATTCTCACGGAGCACCAGGCAGGCGTGTAACCGGGCCAGGATGAGGGGTCGCAGCAGCTCCGGGCATCCCTCCTGGCCGAGGACCACGAGGAAGAAGCCACGTGCCAGGAAACCCCATGTGTTCCAAAACAGACTGGATGAAATTCTAACATTTCAGATCCAGCTACTCGGGCTAATAAGTTATTTGGATAGCTGTAAAAAATTCAGGGGTGGTCGACCTATTAAGAATGCATAAGGCAGACAGGAATTTGCCAAGCAGACAAAGTGAGAGCCTTCCGGCTGAGGATCCAGCTTGTAAACAGCCATGGCGTTGTGAAATAGCATGTGGTTCTTAGAGAAAATACAACTAGCTTTGGGTTTAGAGGCAGTACAGTAATTTTTACTAGAATGTGAGCAGGGGCGTATCTTGCAAGTCTGTTCTTTGTCAATAGGGAGACATTGGGGGGAAAAAAAACCCTCAAAAAACTAAGCATAAGAATGCCTTATCCAGAATGACGTGTTTTAGAAAGGCTACTGTGGAAGCAGTCATCCGGAGAGGGCCCGGGCTGGGAGGCCACGCCTCATCAGTCCTCCAGGAGATTACAAGGCCTTTCATCAAAGCACTGCCTGTCGAGCTCCGGGAAAATATTAGATTTTACCGAACGACAGCACAGACTGCTGAAGACGTCTGACAAGTCATTGAGGGGAGCGGGGGGATAAACTTTGAAATCTAGAAGAAACCAAGTTGCATTTGAAATGACCTCAAAAATTTAGCGGCTATTCAAAAAGAAACGTTTTCTATTCATTTGAACAGGAATAAGCATTTTATATTCAGAAAATAACTAGTCGTCCAGGAATACAATTTGCTCAGTTCAGTTGAACAATGAAGTTAGAGGCAGCCAAGCTAGGACTATAGTAAGATTCCAGATTCTCTAAAATTCTTCATTAAAAGTATAATTAGGGAAGGCGTGGGTGGAGGTGGAAGAGGGTAAACTTTGTCAAAAAAATATAATTAAATTAGGACAAATAAAATAGGGATGAGCTCTTTCCGGAAAGCCTATGATCTTGCACTGAGTAATACGAGGTCCATCAGCCATCATGGCTGAGAGGGCTGATTCCTGGTAAGGTCTGACTGGGGTAGGCAGGATCTATGACACAAGAGCTTCATAAACACCATAGCTAAAGGATAACTCAGGAGAGGGGAAATGAATGAAAGAACATCAAAGGGAACAGAGAAGCGGGGAGCATCATGTGAGAGAGCTACAAAGACAGTGTGAGAGCAACAGCATGCATAAGGCTCATCATGAGATTAGAAAGCATGAGTGACCCATCACAAGACCCAGTCCGTGGGCTAAAGAGCACGTAGAAGAGACAGGGCAGCAGACGGGAGAAAAGGGCAGAGCAGGCAACACAGGCCTCTGACACAGAGATGAGGCCACGGGAAGACACAGGCAATGCAGCACACAGGCGGCAGGGAACATACAGGAAGGCACACATAAGAACTGGATATTGCTAGAGGAACAAAAATGAGAGTTTCCCTACTTCTTCCTTGGCTGGATTTGAGTGCATGATGGGTGATTCTTCAGGGTCTAGTTGCAGGGGATTTTCCGATATTCATCCAGACACACACACACACACACACACACACACACACACACACGGCTGTAAAAATAGGCCAATTGCTGTTTTTATGGTGCAGCTTTCCCAGAAAAAAAGCTCCAGAAACAGACATGAAAGTTATTACTTAGCTAAGAAGGGCTGCTACCATCAAGAATTTTACCTTATGAAAAAAATACCGGGATGCCTACTTCTGTACATTACAGGTTGGGCTTGTTCACCACCTCCTGAATACTAGGAATAGAAGGTAGAAAGGAAAATGTTCTAGGGACAGGAGTCAAGTGGTCCCCTCTCTTGCATAACTTTTCATCCTTTTATCTTTCCAGAACCCTGACCTCTGTTAAGCCCTGAGATTTTCTTAGGATGCTTCATTTTGGTATAGCTAGAACTATTAATAAACTAGAGACCTGGTGCACAAAATTCATGCACTGGAGGGGGGTCCCTCAGCCCAGCCTGCAACCTCTCCAATCTGGGACCCCTCAGGACTTCTGGCTCCTAACTGTTCACCTGCCTGCTGGCCTGATCCCCATAACTGCTCTCCCCTGCTAGCCTGATCCCCCTAACTGCTCTCCCCTGCTGGCCTGATCCTTCTAACTGCTCTTTCTGCTGGCCTGATCCTCCTAACTGCTCTCCCCTGCCTGCCTGATTGCCTCCAATTGTCTCTGCCTCTGCCCTGCCACCATGGCTTTGTCCAGAAGGAAGTCCAGAAGGTTGTCCAGAAGATGTTCAGTCTAATTGGCATATTACCTTTCATTAGTATAGATTCTCAATATAGATAAAAAAAATATGTTGTTTTTGTCAAAATGAACATGCACTAAAATACTAGATGTAAATTAAACACATTAACATAGAAGTATTTCCCCCTTTTAATGAAAGGTCTGGCGAAGGAATTTCAGTCCAAATCACTCTCTCCTGGGCAATGGATGGTTAAAGACCCAATGGGAAGAGAGACCACAGGTGCACATTAGCAGAGCAGTCACCTCAGATACTGAAGAGCTCTTCTCCCCACCCTCTATGCACCACTCAGCTTTAGTGCTAAAAGCTGAGTTTTGAGTGAAATAAAAAGAAGTATTAGTCTCTGGTACGTTGCATGTGAATTTTGTTACACAAGTCATAAAAAACTTGGAAATGCAAGTTTACAGCTGGCACCCTGACAACGGGTTCTTACAGTAAATAGACACATTCAAGCTTTATTACCCAGTTAAAGGCCAAACAAAAGCCAAAGCACACAGCCCAGGATGACCATGCCAGAAAGACCATTAGGCTGAAAGGACAAGATGGCAGTTCACACGTTTGTTGTGATGGTGTTCTGTGCACATTTTATGTTCATAAGCCTTTAATGGGTTTCAGCATGCGAGTTCTCGTTTTTAAGCAAAACAATTATGTTTTTGGGAACCTTCAAACCAACTGAAATATCATACCAAGAAGAAGTACAAGTTCTTTCATCGCAGATTCCTTGTAACTAAAAAGTGTGTGCCTTTGGCCCTCTCCCTCATAGGGGATGGACAATAATCGCAAGTAGGTACTTAAGATCAAACCTTCCCCTACTGGACTACTCCGCGCTGAGGAGTCAGTCCTAGTCTGATGAGGATTCAACTTGAAAGGAGTCAAGTAACTACAGCTGCTGGTCCCTAGAAAGTACAAGCCCTGACCCAGTAACGGGGTTTATTAATTGGGCCTACGTGCACTAAATACCAGTGGAGGCTGTCATCCCAGTTGGGTGTTGCAAAAACAAACACAGAAATGAATGTATGACATGTTTGCAATCTACTTGAAAATACAGTCACATATTGAGGATAGAGACGAGTGAGCACACAAAAGGGGGTGGGGGGAGACAAAGGATGGTGGAACAATAGGGGCTGAGTTCTGGGAAGAAGTGATTAATAGGGACGGAACCGGTTGAGAATGTCTTGCCAGGGAAGGTGTCTTGAGCCAGACATGCAATACGAGTCAGATTTGCCAAAGCAGCAAAAACACTCCCAGCACAGAGAACCCTACAGCAAAGGATCCGTGTCAGCAGCCACCAGAGCAGATTCGGGGAATAAGGAGGTAGAGAGCCTTTGGAATTAGTGGGTTCAGAGTGGTAATCTAGAGGCAGTCTGGAAGGTTTTTAGAAAACGATGATGTATTTCCTAAGTCAATCTAAATAATTTAGATTTGCTTACTCCACAGGTAGAAAGCAGCACTAATGTTCTCTTTGTTCAAAATGCCTTCTTTAATTCAGTCACAATTCCAATCTGATTCATAAGGGAAAATTTGTCTCTTGCCAGAATTATTTAGTCACTGCTGGTTAAACAAGGCACATTGAGAGTCACTCCAGGGAAGGCAGCCCTTTCACATTTTTAAAGTAGCTAGAGATGAAGAGACGTAGCTGGATTCCCAGGAACCCCAAGCATGGGAAGGTTTACAGTCACTAGAGATGATCTCATTTTACAAAACGAACATCCTTGGAGACAAATTTCATGCATAATTTTAGACTATCCCCAATTCTCAGCCACACCTAGTCACTTCTTAAGAATGTTTGTTGACTGACTAAATAGAAAACCGAAACTGCATGAATAATGTCTCTGAGTATTATTTTAAATTGCTAAAGCTCCCGTTCTAGAAGCAATGTGATACAGCTTTAAAAAAAATGAGGATTGAAAGCAGATAAACTTGAGTCAGCAGGTTTTTTTTTTAGCAAGATGGCTTTAAACCAATAACTTCTGTGAGCCACAATTTTCTCATTTGTAAATGGGTAAAATACTTCCTTGCAGAACTGCTGTGAAAATAGATATGTAAAAATCTTGCCTAGCTCAGTGCCTGGTAATCTAATAACAATTCAACCTATGGCACATAGTATTCTGATGCTAGTCTCATTACTCAACAAAATTTGTGCAAGGGGCTTGGCCCTCGCAGCCCTGGCTTTGTCCGGAAGGTCATCCGGAAGGATGTCCAGAAGGTTTTTCAGCTGTCCAGTCTAATTAGCATATTATGCTTTTATTATTATAGATGACTGAAAATTTATAAAGCTAAATGACTGGCCTGTAAAAATAAAATTAGGAACAATCCCATATTTTTATTATGTTTGCATATCTTTATAACAGCATCTTCTAAAAACAACTTGTTATATTTGCCTAATTAAGTAATATATTAAGTGTCTCCTATTTCTTTCTGTTAAATAATGCCAAATCTAATATTCAGTCTACCTTATTAATATTAAAATAGATGCAGTCACTTCCATCTTTTTTTTATCTCCACCTAAAGATATGTTTCTATTGACTTTAGAGAGAGAGGATAAAAGAGAGAGGGAGAGAGAAAGGGAGCAAGAAACATAACAATGTGGTCAGGTGCACCGACCAGGAATCAAACCTGACAACTCTTCAACCAATTGAACCACCCAGCCAGAGCTCACTGTTCACTATATTCCCTTAGAATTTTAAATATTCCATTTTCTTCTAGATGTTTTCATATACATATTTTTGTTTTTTGTTGATTTTTAGAGAGAGAGAGAGAGAGAGAGAGAGAGAGAGAGAGAAACATTGATGGGTTGCCTCCCATACGCACCCTGACTGGAAATCAAACCCGAAACTAGGCATGGTACCAAATCAAGAAATTGAACTCACAACCCTTTGGTATATGGAATGCTCCAACCAATTGAGCCATCCACTCAGGGCTTCATGTATTTTTAAACAGAACACCAAAGAATGTGCTAAGTGGACATTTTATAGGTACATATTGCAATGAACCTTAATTTTCTAGCTTTGTGGAAAAGAGCTGTCATGACCTTCTCTTTATCTGACACAATGGAAGCAGGTACATTGACATTTATCAATAATAATTGAGAGTTGCATATGTCAATTCACTTTTCCCCTAATGCTATCCCATACATCACCAGGTTTAGATATTTATCCAATTCAAATCACAGCCTGGCTTCTAGCAGCACAGCTTTACAACCTAGAGTAGCTAGTGGCGTTATTAATCAAATCAGTCCACACATCATGCTTTGTTCACAAACAGGAGAAAAAGTGAGTCCACAGTTATACAGAGAAAAATCACATCTATAGTATCAACCAAGTCACACAGAACAGTGTGAATAAAGTACACAATCCACAAAATGCTCCTATATGATCAGTCCTATTTCTCTTAAGTGGTTTAGATAAATATAAAATTACTCTGAGGGCCCGAATGCTTAGAGTGCCTGCTCATGGATTTGATTCTAGTCAAGGGCACATACTTCAGTTGCAGCCTCCATCCCTGCCAGGGGTCTGGGCCCATGAGGTAGGCAAACAGTCAATGTTTCTCTCTCTCTCTGCCTCACCTCCTCCCTTCCACTCTCTCTTAAAAATCAATGGGAGAAAATATCCTCGGGTGAGGATTAACAACAATAACAAAATTGCCAAGGGGCTCTCCACTGATCAAATGCAAGCATCATTTAACGTTAGCATGCCATTTAAGATATGACTCACTGTAAACATTTTCAACCTAACAGCATTTATTATTCATCTATCTGTCTGTCCTTCGGCCCACCCATCTGTTCATCCATCCATCCCTGAAGTCAAACAGATGTATACTGAATACCTCTTATGTGCCAGTCATTCTGCTGGGCCCTGGTTATGTAAATGTTTATGAGAGAGAGATTTTCTGTGATTAAAAGTTGCTCACACTCCAGTGGGAAAGACAGAAAAGAAATGAGTCAACAGACAAATAAGTCAATTACAAGTTGTAATAAGCCCTAAGAAAGAAGCAAACAAAAGGCTGAAGTAGAGATCTACATTAAATATCACAATCAAATGAGGCTCATTTGAAAAGAGGCTTTGGATGCCAAGGAGGCAGCTTTGAGAGCAGAAGGACCTCTCTAGAAGCAGAGGCACAGTCTGTGGCAAGAACCCCAGGGCAGGAACGAGCTGGGAGCAGTTGGAGAAACTGAAGGAGACACAGCACTCATTTTATTTACTCAGAAATAAATATGTGCATAATGCTTCATTAGCCTTTGGCTGTGGGTTCTTTTCTTACCCTTGATTCAACAGAAAGTAACTGCCTTAATGAATTAAAGTAGAACATTGTGCTCAACCTTATATTCCTGGCTGACCTTCAGCTCTTGTAGAAATTGCACTTAAGACTACCTTAACAAATTGATTCCACCATTGAATAAAAGATAAAAGAATTTAAAAATGGGAAGGAAGATGTATTTTTCTACTTCAAAGAATCTTGAAAATCCACTTACACTATGCTTTGAAATTGCATGTCCTTTGTGTAAAGAGAAATGAGTTAAATACTTTACAAGAGAGTTTTTATTCAGGCCTGAGTTCAGTCTGATCACTGCCTGCCAATGTGATTCAGTGGACCTATGAGCTAGAAGGTCACAGTTCGATTCTAGTCAGGGCACATGCCTGGGTTATGGGCTGGATCCCCCATGTAGGGTGTGCAGGAAGCCGATCAATGATTCTCTCTTAGCATTGCTATTTCTACCTCTCCCTCTCCCTTCCTATCTAAAATCAATAAAAATATATATTAAAAATAATAAAAAACTGCTAGTTTTTGTACCATATTTCAAGTTAAATGTCTATAAAGAGCAAGAAAATGTGTTTAGCACGCAATCAGTATACTTAATAACTACAATTATCTAATGCTTAGTTGAAGAAAATATGCATCGTAAAACATGATCCATTTAATTACATTAAGTAATGTTTAAGCATTAAACATTAATGAGTAAATCATTACCTTGATAATGAAAGTAGTATCAATTACTTTAAATAAAGTGGTATTTATGCTGATTGCAGAATCTGGTCCCACACTTATACCAATTTATTTAACCCTAGCCATGCTACCTTGAACCTCATGTGTGTGTTTGTATAAGTACAAAGTAAATTTTTTGAAGTATCATTTTACAAAAAATAGGAAAGGATCTATTACAATGGTATCAAGTTTCTTCCTCTGACCCTTAGACACCTCTCTCTTTTTAAAAAAAATATATTTTATTAATTTTTTACAGAGAGAAAGGGAGAGGGATAGCTAGAAAAATCGGCCAGCCACCTCCTGCACACCCCCTACCTGGGATATGCCCACAACCAATGTACATGCCCTTGACTGAAATAGAACCTGGGACCTTTCAGTCCACAGACCGATGCTCTATCCACTGAGCCAAACCGGTTTTGGCATTAGACATTTCTCTTGAAAAATATAGTAATTCTGTAAGATATACACAAATATATAACAACATTGATTAAACTGATGTGCTATCCATTAAGTATGAACACTTTTCATAGCCATAAGTCTCTCCTCCAAATGCTAGCGAGATACTTAAACCAGTGGTTAAGAAATGCCCAAGGAGTGAGTTAAATGCAGATTCCCAGTCTTCACTTCTAGAGATTCTGACTCATTAAGTCTAATGTGGGGCCAAGTGGGGCATCCCCAACCACCCATACATTTCAGATGCAGGAGGACAGCACTGGCCTGGCCTTTGGGAAGCACTGCCCTCCAGGGTCTGGAACACCTCGACAAGAATGTTCAGTACACATTGGCCTGTTTGTTCCGGGATCTTTTTGTCACAGAATGCCTACCATTTCACAAAATTCTACAGTCAAAATTACTGGTCCCCATTTGCTTTTGCTCCTACAAAGTCTGAGGAAGATCTGTCAGTTGTAGACAGTTCTACCTGAACTCAAAAGAACAGGTGAGAATCCAGCTGCTCAGACCAGATGACTAAACTCTCCCTATGCACACATGTGGAGTTGGAAAATCCTTACCTGGCTTTTCTCAAGGTCAGTGTTAAAAGTTCCAAGTTTTGGCCACCCATCGAAACAGTTTAATGTAGCACAGGGCATTTTGCACTCACTATTCAGCTTAAGTTTGCCAAATTACAGTAAGGCAGATAATTTGAATATTGCAAATATAAATTGAGCATACAAAAATAGAAGTTAGCGTTTGACTTTAAAAAGAGGCCAGATTTGAGAGCACATGGCACAATTTCAAAAGCATTAGCAGCACAGATCAAACTGAAGACAGAGTTCAAATTCATTTTAAACCATATGTAAGTGTGGATGCATAAAAACATATTATGAGATGTCTCTTTAATAGAAATAAAAAAAATGAATGTATATTTCCAGTACAGAATATATTTAACAAGACACAATCTACTGACCTCCTAGCCGTAGGTATGAGGACTGCCTCTTTTTGTATCTTTATGCTAAGAAAATATTTTATTTTCATTTGTAGTGGGTTTTAGTAGAGGACACCATCATAGTGTTTAATGAGGGGAGAGGAAACTGACCCGTACCTTCACATGATTTATTCCTATTATATCATATTTGCTCCTTTCTTGCCATTTCAACCAAGCAATCATGCAAAGTAAAAAAAAAAATTAAAAAAAAAATGACTTAGCAGTAAATTAAATTCCATGAAAAAAAAAAACTAGACATTAATGTTGCTTCTCAATGTGTCCTTTAAAAACCCTAGGACCGCTGATTCCAAACACTCAGGCAAATTGATGCCTGTCAGATGAAGTGCATAATGCTTGGGGCCATGGCCAGCTTTAAGCACGGTTTGCCTTTGAATGATCCTTCCCCGTCTTCTATATAATTAATAGCCACTCTCCCAAATCACATGCCAGTTAATGAGATGCAGATAAAGGCGTAAAGGTCTGTGCTGCAATTCAGTCTTAATGAAAGCCAATATCCTTTTGCCAAGAAAGCTCAGCTCACATTTGGCTTTCTCCAATAATTAGGAGGGTTTTTATGAAACCAAATAGTGGCAGTGACTGGTAAATATTAGAGCTTTGAAATAAATGCCATATTTAGCCTGTAAAAACACAGCTTAGCAGTCATTTTTGAGAAATAAATTTGTTTTATTTTCTTCAAATGATATTTATAAGTAAGATACACGTATGCTAATATGTGCATATCCATAATCTGCATGTCATAGAAATACTTTCTATAAAGTATGACCACTTGAAAGTCATCTTCATTTCTTGATTCTCCTTGGATTGAATATTAACTCTTTAGACTGGTGTTAAAGGCCCTCTATTAACTGATTCCACCTTCATTCAAACCTTTTTCTCACCCTATATAAATGGACCTGGGAAGTTTAACACACTATCCTGTCCATCAGCCCCATTCGCATCCTCCTAAAACGGCACTTCATGCCCTAAAATGTTCTTTTGTTCCTCTCCACCCATATGCGTCAGACGCTAAGCTTTCACTTGGAGTCCTCCTTGCACTTGGAGTTCTACTTAGAATTTGCTCTGTGCTTGTTAATCCTGCCGGAGGGAGATGTCTAAACACGTGAGCACAGTGTCACCCAGGAACCATGGTCCAGCTCTTTCCTGCATCCAAACATCATCCCATGGATTTCGTTAAACAACCAGGACCACTGTCTGTCCTCCCCCGGCCACTGCCACCTGAGTCAGGCAGACTTTTTGCAGTAAATTTGATGCTATTCAGTCTCAGTTAGGTAAATAAAATGATCTGAAGAGAGAGGTAATATTTCTATTTTCCTCCCTCCCTTTTTTTAATGTTGAGAATACCATATTCATATAAGAGAATGAAAAATGAGGGGAAGTGTGAGGAAGGAAATCCAGATTAAGATATTTATACCAAAAAAAAAAAATCCTGATTTTATTTCACTGATCATTTATTACTTAACTTTTCAATTCAATTTCAATCTAATCCCCAAGTTTGAGAATGATTATAAATTGCATTTTAAAAATTATTGTGATGACACATTTGAAAAAATCTGGGCTTTTAAATATTTAAATTTTGAACGGTTTTAACAAAAGATCATTGACTTTCAATTCTAAAATATGAAGAAAATTGAAACAAGGGAATCTAAATAAGCTATTTCCTATCCTCATATATATGGAAGAAATATTTTGTTGTGCATGTGGAAATACACCCTAGGTCAGACCAACACCAAATGACCACACCTTCAATAAGTTTGTTAGGGTTTTGATGCTCCTCCGAACTAAGACTTGCATCAAGCTGACCTCAAATAATCATATTTAATTAACATGCAGGCAGTATTGCTTAGGAGTGAAGTACATTAAAACAGAGAGTCGGTGACGAAACCGGTTTGGCTCAATGGATAGAGCGTCGGCTTGGGGACTAAAGGGTCCCGGGTTCGATTCCGGTCAAGGGCATCTACCTTGGTTGCGGGCACATCCCCAGTAGGGGATGTGCAAGAGGCAGCTGATCGATGACTCTCTCTCATTGATGTTTCTAACTCTGTATCTCTCTCCCTTCCTCTCTGTACAAAATCAATAAAATATATTTTAAAAAAATAATAATAAAAGAATAAAACAGAGAGTCGGTGAGAGAAGGCTATCATTTTTATTTTACAGACGAGGACCCGAGAACAGTGGAGGAGTGACTTTAAACATAAGGTCCTTTGATTATAAAAGGAATGTTTTTTCCATTACAACCCTGTCGCTCTGGACTGGTTATATAAATAGAGGATGGTCAGAATCATTCATTTATTAACTTCTAAAGTTGCTTTCGACACAAGTAACACTAGACACGTTGAGACCCTGCACAAGGAGTCCTTTGACGTTAGGTGTAAAATTACTTGCGGGGCGCTCCGTGTGAGACAGGCAGCGAGGCCACCGAGACAGAAAATGAGGTCGGGCGTTGCCTCCCCTCCCATTGTTACTTTTTACTGCCATCTTCCTTTTCCTTTTCAAGGCCAGAGCCAGACACACTTCAAGACAACTTATCCTCAATAGTAGGTAGAGTCTCTCCCTCAAGTAGCCACAGCACAAAACTGGAACATTTTATGGAACTGGAATTTAAAAAAAAACAAAACAAAAAAAAAAACACCCCAATTTACTCAAGAATCGTGGCTGAATTTGCAGGCTATATATACTCCAAGCTGATGCGAGGGGAATCTTTCAATGGTGGTTCCTCTAAAAGGTATTAAGCCCCAAATACATACAGTTATTCATTGTTAAAATTGCATTATCTAATAGCATCTTGTTACCCAACGTAATGCTGGCGACTGCCCTATGACACGGGGCTGCGATGGCCCCCTTTTCACACAGAAGTTCGAGAGAGAGAAGGGTTACCAGGCAAGCAGGTGGCAGGGCCAGGATTCAAACGTGGGCCATGCGGCAAGTCTTATAGAATGGCCTATGTACTTGCTGAGCAGGGCACTAAGAAACAAGACGCTGGTTACTGCCATTCACCATTACATCACAGGGTGTTACGTACAAGGCAGTGGATAGTTTGCAAAGATAGATTTATTTGGGTGAAGAGATTAAACAGAAGAATAATATTTCATCCTTGAGATTTCACCACACAAACATGCCTTGAACTTTCAGCAGCTGCTGCTCTCCAACTGTTTGGAATTTCTAATACTTTAAAGAGGATTTTTCTAGAAACAGCCTACAATACAATTACAGGATAACATCTGGAATAAGGCATGTCGTCAGAAATGTTAGGAAGACTCTTTACATCTTTACAAGTGTGTACAGATCTCCCCTCATCAAAATATGTTTCTGCTGGATGGAATCCAGACGTTGAAATATGAGAAGCGTTAGTCAACGATTCCTCATCTAATAGCTTTTAAAACAAGAATTTAAGACTCTGATCTCACTAATTGAAATGTTTTTCTATCAGAAAACGTTACAAGAAGCAATTAGTTTATGAACAAGTGTTTTATAATATCGGACAACGTCTCTGGTGACCCCCCTCCTCCCAAAGAGACATGTTCTACACTTCTTTCCTTACATCTGCAGAAAGAATTACTGAAGAAGAAAACGTTTGACAAGTGTGGAAAGACAACTACCCTATAGCAATTAATTATGTGTTAGAATTAGTAACCTACTATTCCAGGCTTCGTTTTGAAACCTGTCTATTATCTTGTTTCAATGAAAACTTCCTTCAACTCCTCTCAAAAGGATTGCATTAATACACAGTGTATTTAAAATGGAACAAGCTCAAGGCACACTACAACCTCAAAATAGCTTTCCATAACTAAAATTGAGAAGTCCACAAAGCAAGTGCCTACAGTGTGTATTTAACTGTCAGTGAAAGCTAACTTTTGATGACCTACATGTGAAATAGACTGCCTTATAGGCAAATATAACTTGGAAATTCTTCTGCAAAATGGAAGAACATGTGATAGTGTCAGATTTTAAAGCTGGCTGTTATGGATCAGATGCTTCGGGTACCCCCAAATTTGATGGTAAGTGAGAGATAATTAGGACACGAGGGTGGGAGCCCTCAGGATGGGATCGGTGCCCTTATAGGAACAGACATTGAAGGTGGCTGTCAACAAGGCAGGGATTACCACTAGGGACCAAAGTGGACTGCACCCTGATCCTAAAAAATGTCTATTAGTGAAGCCACCAGTCTAACAGCAGCCCTAGTTCACTATGATACTGACTGGCAAAGGTCTTGAGAATACACCCAGCCAAATCCTGCTTCTTTTAAAATGACAAATCTAATTACTAAAGACACAACATCGTTTACCCAACATCAAGTGCCTATGTTTTCTAGAGGTTGGCCTAAAAACCTAATTTCTGATACCCATCTTGGAGTTTTATTTTATGAAATAATGTGTACCCACACCACTGCCCAATCTCTCGCCTCCTAAAATGCAAACTCCTCTTAAATTTGAATTCTTGGGTATGTGTTTTTGCTAACACACATACCCAAGAATTCAAACTAATGATGAAATTTGGATTGACAAAAAAATTGTTTTAAATTTTTTAAAAAATAAATGTGTGCTGGGGTGCCGGAGGCATGTGCAGTGTTGTCTGTCTCGCCTATAGCTCTCTGTTGGGCCAGCTCCAATGAGGATATTGTCCTGGGTAACTACGACCACACTGCAGACAGTATCGACATAGGGATGGGGTGACGCCACTAGCCAATCACCCACAGAAGTGATGGAGAAGGTCCTACCCCCCTTTTTGATGATTCTAGCACCAATCACTGAGAGAGCTTCCACTGGCTCCCCAGCTCACCCAAAGGAAGAGCAACATCCGACCATGGATTCCACTCCTGCAACAGTCTGCTCCCACCCCAGCACCTGACTGACCTCATGCGACTGTGCTTAGCTTTGCTCGCTCCTCTCCTTGCCTCCCAGGCCTTCTTCTTTAGCCTGAGCCCCCAGAGCATGTGCTTACAGCTGAGCCTTCGTCCTTTCTCTGCCTGGATCACTCCTTCTTCGGGTCTCTCTGTCTGTGCTCCTCGGAGAGGGCTTTTCTTCATTTGACTGTACAGCACTCGCCTGCACTTGACATGGAATAATGAACTAGTTGGTTTGCTGCCTATCTTTCAGTGCTAAAATGTACATCCTAAGAGGGCTGAGATTTAGTTTTCTCACCTTGGAATCCTTAGCGCCTAGAACTCTTCTTGGCATATAATGAGCAATCATAATTTTCAACAAATAAGTTTAACAAAACAAAACTTTCGTGAACGCTCTTAACATGTTTATGAAAATGGCACACTGCTATTAAATAGACAATGACTTATGAATGTCAATTTGCGCTCTGGCTACAAAATAATTAGTTCCAGGGTATGAACAGTAAACTTGCCCCTCAAATGCCAGTTCACTCACTCACTCACTCATTCGGAAGTGATTTATCGGGTGCCTGCTACGCACCAGACAGAGAGATGCAGGCAGCAGAGACGCAGCAGTGAACAAAGCAGGCTTTTTAAAAAGAAGCTCCTGTCACGAGCTTACATCCTATGAATTGCAAAAAATAATAATAATAATAATAATAATAATAATAATAATAATAAAATAAAAATGGTCACAATCCCAGACACTTGCAGCTGATAAGATGAGAAGTATAACTTTTAACTAAAAAGACATAGTTGCCACAGAAATCGGTATCAGCAGAGATGGCTCCTGGCACATGCAAGGCCTGGCAGCCTGACAGTTTCTCACACCTACACCCATCCCTATCCTCCCATCTCTCTCCCTCTCTCTCTCTCTCTCTCTCTCTCTCTCTCTCTCTCTCTCTCTCTCTCTCTCCTCTCTCCTCCTTCATCTGTCTTTCAAACTGCAGACAGGAAATACTCTAAGGCAGTGTCCTGATGGCAGCGTGAAGCTCAGCCTGAGCCTGAGGACAGGGGCCGCCACAGTTCGTTGCGCCTGGACTGGCAGTAAGGAGGCACCAGCACAGCATTCTCATGAAACATGTGAAAAGGTTTTCAATTTTTTAAAAATCAACGGTATAAATTGGTAGAAATAAAAGTCTGTAAATGATTTAACTTTTATTTTGTCATAGCAGATTAAACATATTTCAAAAAGAGATATCCATGCTTGAATAGTAAAAACACAGGGGGAGGGGGAAGAAAGATCAAGAATTCTTTACTTCTAGAGCTGTCTTCAGTCACAGTTCTAAAAGGAAAAAAGAGAGGAAATGTGTATACCATGAGCGGCTTCATAGCACAGAGTTTGTGCTGGGAGGAATACCCTTCCTATTAATTTGAATTTCACACATACCAGAATTACTAATAACCTGTCTCCTGTCAGTAATTAAGCTTACTTCTAAAATGATTAAAATTCTGTGCATACTGTTTGCTATCCACAGGGGGTGAGGAGCGGAGGTGGTGATCATACTTAATAACTCAATCCCAGATTGCTAAGTCATAGCAGTTAAAGCAAGGAGAGCTGAAGACCACGCGCTGAGAATCCTGGGCAGAACAAAGACACGTGCTCTTGGCAGGAACGGAGCGGGAGCTGCTGGAGCCTCCACCTGCACACGGATGCACACTCCAGCTTCAGGGGAGATTGCAATTACTCCCTTCTCTTTCCCGACCTCTGGGACCTTCTTCTCCTGCCTTCTCCCCAAGCGGGGCAGGAGTCTGACGGATGGGCCAGCAGAGGGGATGGCGGCATTGGGGGAATCCCGAACCTTATGCAAGGACACAACTCCTCTCCTGCACCAATGCACACGTCAGCCAGACACATCTGGTGCTCTTTTCTCGAAGCAGCTTCCAGCCCCCACAGCAAGCCAGGCCGCAGAGCGGCTGAGCCTCACTCCCAGCCTGTGGGGACTTCCCTACCGCTCACGAGGTGGCCTGATGGGGAAGCTGCCCTCCTTATCCATTCCTGACTGCACACACGTTTAAGAGGGGAGGATGGGGGAATCAATATTATCATGACTCAGACATTTTTTCATCACAACTGACTTACAGGGGACATACACACACACACACACACACACACACACACACACACACACACTCACACACACACACACACACACAGAAAAATCTTAGGGTTTTTCAAATTCTTAAAGGGAAAAAAAACACACCTGACATTAGCGAGGACTGAAGATCAGCTGCACCAATACTGTAGAAGAAAATAAAAGTGTGTGCTTCCTGAGTCCTATGACGTCTGTAACATTCAAATGATGACTAAGGGCAAGAAACACCAAGCAGAAGGTTGTAGACGCTATTCAGTCCTGCTCTGGGCTTCAACCCAAACACAACTAAAAATAGGGTGATTTCACTGCTGAGAGAGGGCCGCATTGTGAAAACCAGCTGACAGGGGCCTCCTCGGTGTCCTCGGCCAGCATTTTCTCCCAGCACCGCGCTTCAGTAATGTGTGGCCAGCGCACAGGGCGGCCAGCAGAGTGTTCCACTCACACCCACCCTTCGAGGAGCAGCCCAGGCATTAGACGTGGCTGCTCCTTCTGACTTTGAAATTCAAGTGTCATAATGAAATTGCAAACTTTCTCTTTACTTCTTTGTCTAGACAAAGATTTTTTAAAATATGTGTTGCGAGCTATCTACCTCGGCAGTAGGTGAAAATGGGTTCATTAAAATGACACACGTGGTAATGTATTTGTAAGAATTATAACCTACCTCCTTAACCTGAGAAATAAAATAAGGTCATACCTTTCTTAATAATCAATAGGATGCTGGCCCTTGGCTCAGCACGAAAGCCATCTCTCTCCATCGCATTGCAGTTTGGGTCAATTCTGGTCGTTCATTCTGGCTCCATGATTGAAGCTTGGCAGCTGCCTTGAGTTTCCTAGAAACCGCCTTAAGGTTCGAGACATACAGTACAAACCCCACCTGGAACTGACTGCCCTGGCATGGCTACCAACAGCCAGGATTGCTGTAACCTAGGTCACAACCCATGTGTTCTAATCTCTCATAGAGTTGATTTACCCTTCTAGATAACTGCCGTAGTTCTAGATAATTCCTCTCTTTCTACTGGAGTTTTCATGTGAATTCAATCCCTGAAGCCGGGATTCTGCCACTGAGTTCATATGTGCAAAAGAGCCAGAGCCAAAAAAGAAGAGGAAGCAGGACGCCTTTGCCTGAGTGGAGAGAGGAGGCGGTGTGACTGGAGAGCAGGGAGCACGGGGAGCGAGGGAGGCTGCAAGTGCAGGCAGGATTCCGTCCGTGTGGGATCTCGCAGGCCATGGAGCGGAGCGGAGCGTGGTTTTTATTTTGCTTGCTATGGGGAAGTGACGGAAGAGTTTGAAGCAGAGGAGTGGCAGGTCGTATTTGTACTCAGAAAAGATAAATACAGCTTCGAATTGGAGAGCAATCTTGAATTAAAAGTCTGTTGTAATCTCTCTGGTAACAGGTGATGCTAGCCTAGGATCAGAGTGTTCAGAGGGGCTGTGGAAAGAGGGAGATACTCTGAAGACCTTTAAGAAACAACGTCAGTAAAAATTGGGGATAGATTGAATTCTGGGAGAGGAGAAGAGATCTAATGAATAACTCATGTTTTTATGTGCAGCTGACTTGGAATGGTGCTATTTACTGAGATCAGAGGCTCAAAGGCAGAAGATGGTGTTGAAGGTCATGGGTTCAATCATGGAGTTGTTGAGTCTGTCTTGATTGAAGTGATTCCTATGAGATAAAGATGGTATGGGAAAGAGGAGAGGGTAATTATCTTGGAGATTTTGCGAGACAGTGGGGGATATAAGATACAAAGCCTAGAGGAAGGGGTTGGTATAATATGAGGCAGGACCCCTGTGATGTAACCAAGGGGAAAGTGGAAAGGATGTCTGCAGATACGGGGAGCTTGCCGGTTTAGGCTGAGGGAGCTGAGTTTCCCTGTGCTGGCTTTCTTTTCCTTCGGATGGAAGAAACAGGGTCATCTGTGGAGAATGGCATAGGAAATAAGAGCCAGGAAAGTAGAGAAGGTATAAAAATATTGAAAGTTTGTTTTTGTTTTTTTTTTAACTACATTGTCCAGAGAAACAAGGTACAGTTGTTGTACAAGTTAATGTCAGGTTGTGCTTTTATAAGAAAGTTTGAACTTAAAGGGAGTTATGAAATAAAGTTTCTGAAATGATAGTCCATGTTGTAAAGACACACACACACACACACACACACGGAAGAAAAGCAAAAACAAAAAAGGGGTAATAGAAAGGAAAGTAGGAAACAGTTGAATGATTATGCAGAAAAAAACAAAACTGTGATTACAGAGGGACTGTGTGAGGTAGTACTGAAAATCAGGAACACAAAGGGTGAGTAAAGCCTGAAGTGTTTAGGGCTTTGGGTGTCAGAGAAAAATCCCAGGGCTGAGTGATATTGCGTAGAGTATGTGCACACACTTTACATGGAGGTAAACTGACCATTGTTCCTTAAAAGGAGTAAGTGATTTAACATTTTATTCTCAAATCAAAGGGTTCAACGTGGGCAGTTCAGACAATGTTGAAGAATAATTTTCTCTATTTTGCTATGGTTTCACATGCAAGTATTAGAAGAGATAATACACCAATGTGAACACATTTGTTATTCTCTCTCAATACAAACCCTTTTATCACTCTCATACACCTCCCCTACTTTTACTGACTTTATATGTTACAATTAGGAAAGTAAGCATCTTGAGCAACTTTAGCTATGTCAGAAGTACTAAATTTAAAGAGGGAAGGAAGAAAGAAATTACCCCTTGCGGTGTATTCCATGCATTAGCTGTAATTTCCACTGCCCATTTTCTGAAAACTCACATCTGTACCATTTATGGTGAAAAGCAAGTCAGACTTGCCACAGTCAACCTAACATTCCAATTCAAGTCACTCTGGGAAGAATTTCAACTCAGAACACGCTGTGGAAATTTTCTACTGGTTTGAGCATATCCACTGGTGGACAGAGTATTCAGAGAAGCCTAGAACATAAATTATAATTTCATAATTCAGAACACTAGACTCAAAATAAACTATTACCAGGGCATGCCTTTATGACACTCTTTCCTATTTATGCTAAGATTGGGAGTAGGATGTTTATATAAAATGTGCCATAAAAGCCTGCTAGGTAGATACTAGGGAAAGAATAAACTATTTTACTTCTTAAACAATGAAACAAATGAATTATTTTTAAAAGTAATAATTAGTATATAAGACAATTGGTTTACTAAAAACAATTCTGATGCAGTTTCACACTTACAAAAATATCAGAGATTATTACATTGAAAGTTTTAAAACATCAAAAATAAATAAATCTAACCAAAGCTAGAGTTGAAATTAAATTAGCTTGTTTATCATTTCCGTTTTCTCATGTATTCAAGTAAAATATCCAAATCCTTCCTCATCTCACTATAGTTGTCCATTTTAAGTAAAAAAATAAAATCTATAAATTGATTTAAGTCATTTCATTAAAAAATATCAACCCTGGAATTATTTTATTAAAAACTTACCAAGTAATGAAATCCCAACATCAATAGCCATTTTAAAAAATATGAGAAAATAAATTTTGAAGACACATTTTTCACCATGTAATTTGGTCAAAAATCTTCAAAGATTCTCCAACATTTGGGAAGTGAAAATTCACTCTTTCATTCACGTGTTTTAGCGAGTATCTCCTATATGTCAAACACTAACTATCCTTCTATGCTCCAAAGCAGGTAAAGAAAAAGGCTGGAAAAGCCAATAGATGCAGGATAAGGGCCACATTGGCAGGATGTGCCAAGAGCAGAAAGAAGCTGGGCATATTGCTGCCTGCAGTGTGGGGAAATTGCACTGATGGGATCCCAGAGAGTCGTTTTAATTCCACCAAACTGCTGTCTATTGTCATAAAACCAGCAGGTCTATTCGGCGTTCTTGAGATTAGGGATTCCCTACGGTTTGTGTGAACAACAAAACCAGAGTCAGAAATGCTTAACTCAACGTGACTCAATTCTGAGGCCATGAAATAATCAAAAAAAGATATCAGGGAAGTTCCAAAGTGCTCTTAAGAAGTTAAAAAAAAAAAAAAAGGATATACTATGTCAATTACAATAACAAAACAAAAAAAAACAACTGCTGTAGTTCTGTCTCGTTCATGGAGGATGCGTAAAACCTCGGATAGTAATGAACCCCACGTATACGGTGTTTTTTCCTAAACATACATACTGATGACAGCCTTTAACTTATAAATTAGGCATAGTAAGAAACTAACAACAACTAATAATAAAACAAAATTAGAATAATATCCTGAAATAAAAGTTATGTGAATGTAGCATCACACCTCTCTCGCTCTCTCCCTCTCTCGCTCTCTCGCTCTCTCGCTCGCTCTCTCTTTCTCACTCTCTTGCTCTCTCGCTCTCAAAATAGCCTATTATATTGTACTTGCCTTTTTGTCTAAAGGAAGCATTTTACAGCTTCTCATTGGCAAATCCAAACTGCCAGCCTCACTGTTCTTGTACTTTGGGGCCATCATTAAATAAAACAAGGGTTGCGTGAACATGACCACTGCGATACCTTGACAGCAGACCTGATAGCCAAGGCTGTGACTAAGTGACTAACAGGACGGAGCGTCTCAGTGTGGAGACACAGGAAAAGGGAATGATTCTTGTCCAGGGCAGAATGGAGGGGCGGGATATGGGATTTCATATGCAATTTAAAACTTATGAATTATTTACTTCTGGAATTTTCCATCTAATATTTTTGGACTGCAGTTGACGGTAACTGAAACCATGGGAAGCAAAACCAGGCATAAGGAGGGAATACTATATAACAAAATGTACATAAAAAGTAAAACTGTGATTAAAGAAAGCTTCCAAATGTGTTATTGCTCTCAGCATCTTTCCCATGCTGGTGACAGGAATCTTAATGCAAATAAGTCTAAAAATGCTGCCTATGGAAACCTCTTCTATTTATAGTTTTACCTCTTTAGTTGCATATTCAAACTGAATAACAGTAAGCTCAACTATTCCAGATCATAAATATGTTTATTGTTATTTTTTCCCTACTTAACAATATTGAAAGTGGCACATCTCATATTCTTTCACATGCAAATTAGGGGTTTCTTTGCTCTACTGAGTGAAAATAAATATGAATATGAAAAAAATAGAGAAGAGAGTATTTGTGTTCAAATCTTTTATCCATAACATCCAAATTTCAAGATGCAAATCATAATTCAACATACAAACTCTAATCCCAGGGATAAATTTAGGAAGTAGAAAAGGGTAAGCATCACCAATAACATATTATTATTGGGAAATGATGAGACCAGCATTGTTCCAATCATTTGACCAGTATTATTTACATACCTAAGAAACATACAAACAATACCTAAGAAATATAGTTAATTAAAAGTTAAAACCTTGTTCATAACAAGATTAGCAGCTAACATTTACTATAATATTAGTGCACAAGTCAGAATATAAAGCAAGAGAGGGAGAAATGAGGTTGTCAGAGTGAGAGCACAGTTCGTTGGGGTTTATCCAGGAGGACTTTACTAAGAGCGGCAAGATTCAGGCTGACGGTGAGTGCTGACGAGGACTCTGCTATGTTTGGCCAATAATCAAGAGTAACGACTCATTTACTTCAGCAAGTAGGGAAATACTGAGTGCTGTGTTTTATTCTTTTGGGGATTAATCTTTACAAATTTATTTGGCCATTCAAAAAATGATCTCTCTCTAAAAGAAATTACTTCTCTATTTTCTTTTTTAAAAGGCACTGAACACAATTTAACATGGCGGTTAAATGACCTATTTTTCAGTGTCAGATTCTAACTTCTATTTACTTTAGATCTTCAGCAGACTACCTACTTTTTATTATACCTCTTTTTCTTTTCATATTTTTCTATGAATAAAAAAAACAACAACAGGAAAGCAACCTTGTTAGAAAAACAGGGACTCATAAAAATCATTGAAGTCCTATTTGGACATAGAGAGAAAACAGTGTGGTGATTGCCAGAGGGAAGTTGGGGTCGGTGAGATAAAAGAAGGGAAAGGGGGGATAAATGGTGATGGAAGGAGTCTGGACTTGGGGTGGTGAACACACAATACAATATTCAGATGATGTATTATGCAATTGTACACCTAAAACCTGTATCATTTGATTAACCCATGTCACCCCAATAAATTCAATTTACAAAAAGAGATAAAGTTCATGATTTTAAAAATTGTATGTGTGTGTGTGTGTGTGTGTGTGTGTGTGTAGACAGATGATGGATGGATGGATAGATAGATAGATAGATAGATAGATAGATAGATAGATAGATAGATATTTTATTGAAATTCAAGAGAGGAAGGGAGAGGGAGAGAGGGATAGAAAGATCAATGATGAGAGAGAATCATTGATTGGCCACCTCCTGTACACCCCATACTGGGGATCTAGCTGAGCTGGGCACATGTCCTGACAGGAATGAAACCATGACCTCCTGGTTCATAGGTCAACACTCAACCACTAAGCCACGCTGGCCAGGCTAAAGTTCATGACTTTTCTCTAAGGTTTTTGTTACAGATACTTTGGAATCTCGGTACTTCTTAAAATGTATTTTTAGATCTGTTTTGCAGGTTGAAAATAATTGACTCTTATCTTGTTAATAAGTAGGATTCCTCTGAATGTAGAACCAGCAGTGGAGTAAAATTTAATGGATGACAGAAATAATCCAATGAACGTATATGGTTTATAAACACGTTAAAGCTTTCTAGTGCCGGCTAGGGGGTCATCCACTTGGCACCTCCTTGTTTGCCCATTTGCTCTGAGCAGCACCTTCCCAGCGCCGCTAAGCCAGCGCTTCTCCCTCACACAGCCCCCTGCCATGCCCCACTCCACAGCGCTCAGCAGGGAGCAGGCCTAGTTGCACATTAGAAGAAACCCACTCTGCCACCTTACAGTAATCAACCAAAGCCTTCATTCCAATGCAGGCAGACAACCAAACATCACCAGATTTCCAAGGAAAATCAACAGCATGAGCAAAGGACAGGAAAACAGTGCTAATTAACACACAAACTAATAACACTCCAATATTCTAGAAGGGTATCATATCCATAAAAATAACTGGATGGTCTGTGGGGGAGGGCGGGGGGGGAAGCAACCTGAAAACCCTTTAGAAAGCTACAAGTTTATCAATTTAAAAATCAGTAGGAGGGGTGGAATATAAATCTGAATATATTGCTCAGGATGTAAATTTGAGAAAGAAGAAACTATAAAAGATAAAGCAGAGAGAATCAATACTGCAGATAAAAGATCTGACTAACAACATTAATTTCAGGAAATAAATGAGAAAAGAAAATGGAGCAGAGTAACGTATCAGAGAAAGAACAGAGGGGGGAAATCCCAAGTCTGAAAGACATAAAAATGAATATGAATCTACAACACCTCGATACATTATAATTGTGTTGTCTTGCCAATATAGTATTGATATATTCGTACCCACATTTGCTTTCGATAGAGCCAAATTGGCTCTTTTCATTGCTCTGAGCTAAGGGTAGCAGAAGAGCGTCAGACTGCATATAAAAATAAATTATTAGAACCAAAATGAAGATAAAAATATCGTCAGTGCACACTATGAGAAAGGTCTTGTAGTAGGTCAGAGAGATGACTAATTATTTAGTTGTCATCATCTGCTGAAGATTACATAGAATTACTGGACTGGATAAGTTAAAATTGATAAGATTAAAAGATATTCTTAGAATACCTGTGTGTGTGCATACTAGTTTAGTCATTCTTGAATGGAGGTGGATTCTAAAAATTTTTCTCGAAGTTTCCATGGCACTCTAACATATCTGAGTATTAAGCAGTAGAGACATCACTGTTTCCTATTTATATTCTTCCAACTGTTTCTCAAAAATGTTGCTCACAGTGGAGACCTTATATGTTTTGGGGTTTTTTTGCACTAGTGTTGCACATTAAATTTATTGGCGATTTGACAAAAAACAGAGTAATAGTATTAACTTTCCAAATATGGGAAAGGCATTGGAAAAAACAAAAATACTATATTTGTTCTCATACTGCCTTTTCTACCTGATCACATTTATGAATAAAAACATGTATTGCTTCAATACAATTACTCATATAAATGCCAATTGTTAAACACTAAAAGCAACTCACTAGTACACTAAAATGCTTCGGTATTTAATGTAACCCATATTTTATGTAAAACAGAACATTTCATATATTTTTGTTTAAATGTACCTTTTTTAATTTAAAGAAAGTGAAGATTAATGCAAAATTTTCTATGAACTTACACAATTTCAACCTAAACAAAAAGTTCACATAAATTTATAATTATGTTTGGAATGTTAGATTTAAAACATTTACTTTCAATGTTATAATTTGATATGTTACCTTGACCTAACTTTGCATAATAATATCCTTGTCTGAATAAATCTTTTCTGGAAATATTTACTCCCCAAGTCCCCTAATCTGTCTTTAAACTTACTCTTTAGGAAGCAGCTATGAAATTAAAAAAAAAAAAAAGTTCCAGAAAGCTCTATTTTTTTCTAGGACAAACAAAAAATTACTTCAACCATGCTGCTTAAAATCATCCCACATACATAATGATAAAAGAAATAGCTGAAACTGGTTTGGCTCAGTGGATAGAGCATCAGCCTGCAGACTGAAAGGTCCCGGGTTCGATTCCAGTCAAGGGCATGTATGTACCTTGATTGCGGGCACATCCCCAGTAGGGGTGTGCAAGAGGCAGCTGGTCGATCTCATCGATGTTTCTAACACTCTATCCCTCTCTCTTCCTCTCTGTAAAGATCAATAATATATATATATAGATATATAAATAAATAGCCGGTGGACAAAGCAGCTATATTCATAAAGGTGAAAGATGCAGACCGGCACCTCCCTGTACCTCCCCCAGCACCTCACCAAGTCGAGCTGTGCTTTTCCGACGCTATTTAAGTCACTGCTAAGTGTGGGAAGACTGTTAAAAATAAGTTTTGTGGCTTGAATAATATTTTTATAGTTTCACTTCTCTCAAAGTCTTGTTCTTTTTTCTCTCTGAGAGAGTCAGAGCCTTTTAGACCTACACGATTAAAAATTTTTAAAAGTACCAGCCTGTTGATGATTTAAAAAAAACCCACTGGCAAAGTTTCAGAGCTGGTGCTCAATAACCAGCATTATTTTTCCTTAACAAGAACAGAAACTGAATAAGAAAGCCCACAGGCATTTTTACATGTCCTACCATCTGTAAGGTATTATGCTACATACTGTGAGGAATAAAAACTTTTAAAAAATTAAAAAAAAAGAGTGAGAAATGCTCAATTTTTATCTATCCGTCTCTTCTCCCATACTATCCCCAATGAAAAAAACCATGACTCTCTTCTCTCATATGTGTATCCTCAACATATAACAGTGTTTCTCAAATTTATCCAGACAAAAGTACCCTGAAGGGCAGAGGATATAGATCCATATCCTTAGGGATTGATGGTATATGCTTAATGCCTAAAAAGAGTTTCTTCATTAAACTTACAAATTCCTATAAATTAGGTGCTTAGTTTTTTTTCTTTTCTTTATTGATTAAGCTATTCCATATGTGTCCTTATCACCCATCGCCCCCCCCCCACATACACACACTCATGCCTGCACCCGCTATTGTCTGTGTCTAGTGGTTATGCTTATATGCATACATACAAGTCCTTTGATCTCTCCCCCTTACCTCAGCCCTCCCCTACCTTGCTTCTGAGGTTTGAGGGTCTGATCCATGCTTCTCTATCTCTGGATCTGTTTTTGTTGATCAGTTTATGTTGTTCATTATATTCCAAAAATGAGTGAGATCATATGATATTTATATTTCTCTGACTGACTTATTTCACTTAGCATAATGCTCTCCAGTTTCATCCATGCTGTTGCAAATGGTAAGAATTCCTTCTTTCTTACCACAGCATAGTATTCCATTGTGTAGATGTACCATAGTTTTCTAATCCACTCATCTGCTGATGGGCAGTTAGGCTGTTTCCAAATCTTAGCTATGGTAAATTGTGCTGCTATGAACACAGAGGTGTATACACTGAGTGGCCAGATAATTATGATCTCCTCTGAACACATAATAAGTAATGTGGCCACTCAGTGTGTGTGTGTGTGTGTGTGTGTGTGTGTGTGTGTGTATTAGAGGCCTGGTGCATGAATTCATGCATGGGTGGGGTCTGGCCAGCCTGGCTGGGGGAGGGAACATGGGTAATTGGCTGACCTGCATGCAGGCAGAACCCCAGGTCAAGGGGAAAATTTGCATATTAGCCTTTTATTATATAGGATATACACTGAGTGGCCATATTATTATACATTCAGAGATCATAATAATCTGGCCACTCAGTGTATATCCTTTCTGATTGGTGTTTCTTGTTTCATGGAATATATTCCTAGAAGTGGGATCACTGGGTCAAATGGGAGTTCCATTTTTAGTTTTTTGAGGAAATTCCATACTGTTCTCCACATTGGCTATACCAGTCTGCATTTCCACCAGCAGTGCACGAGGGTTCCTTTCTCTCTACATCCTCGCCAGCACTTGTCATTTATTGATTTGTTGATGATAGCCATTCTGACAGGTGTGAGATGGTACTGCATTATTGTTTTGATTTGCATCTCTCAGATAATTAACAACTTTGAGAATGTATTCATATGTCTCTTGGACTTATCTTTTCTTTCAAAAAGTATCCATTTAGGTCCATTGCCCATTTTTTGATTGGGTTGTTTGTCTTCGTTTTGTTAAGTTGTATGAGTTCCCTGTAAATGTTGGAGATTAAACCCTTATCGTTGATAACATTGGAAAATATGTTCTCCCATGCAGTGGGCTTTCTTATTGTTTTGTTGATGGTTTGTTTTGCTGTGCAGAAGCTTTTTATTTTGATGTAGTCCCATTTGCTTATTTTCTCTTTAGTTTCCACTGCCCTAGGAGCTGTATCAGTGAAGATATCGCTTCGGCATGTGTCTGAGATTTTGCTGCCTGTGGGTTCCTCTAATATTTTTATAGTAGTTTCCCGTCTTATGTTTAAGTCCTTAACAAAACTTTATTTCATTACCAGGAGCCAAGTGCGTGATTCGAAATCACACAGCGCGCCCACCTGCCAGTTGCCGGTCCGGCCCTGCCTCCCTCTCCAGCCCTGAAGCAGCCACGGCCACTGCTGATCAGGCCCTCCCCCAGCGCAGGCTTGTGGAGGCCTCCACCCCCGACACTGTGTGCGCAACCTCCTCCTGTCTATGAAACAGATATTCATAGACAGTAACTTCACTCTCCTGTCTGGTCGACCCATTGTGGTGTCCCAGTTAATTAGCATTTTCTCTATTAGATAGATAGATAGATAGATAGATAGATAGATAGATAGATAGATAGATAGCTTTCTTTTACTTGTCCTTAAAACTTCAAGAAAAGCTGAGGCTTCAAGAAGCTGTGCCATTTTTATCCTGTGGCTTTTCTTGGGGTGCCCAGGCCAATTTGAAAAAAAGAGACTTAGTGATTTTTGTTTCCGCTTCTTCCCAGTGGGCGTACGTGCCCTGTGCCATGTGCCACACGCCTCCCGCCCCACAGTCTCCGAAGGCCCATCCGCACCTACAATACCCTGGGCAGTGGCTCACAGAAGGCTGCGGGATGATTCACTGGCTGTGGCTACGGGAGTAATCAGATATTTAAGTAGACATCTGTTTTTACTGAAGCCCAACATTTCCAATTCAGTTAATTTGGGGAGACAAATTCAAAGAAATAAGCAGAAAATAACAGATTTCTTACCATGAAATAATAGTGTGCTAAAATTACCATTTGACATCAGCATTTGCTTAATAAAATGACAATTTTCTTAATCGTGCTGTGTCATTCACTTTGTATTCAAAAGGCCATTGTTTGGACTAAAATATGAACACACACATTGTGAAGGGTACAGAGAAAAGAGACTTTTTGTTCCCCTGGCCTATATATAGTGTGACTTGATAAGCAGCATGCATTACTTTTGTAATTCAAACAGTTCAAAATGCCAAATTAATTTAATGTTGCAAATGAATGGACGGAAGGCCCACAGGCATTTTACAAGACCATCTTCCTACACAGCTTGTAGTTCTGTTTAAGCAAATTAAAGCAGAGCTTTTTCTTATTACCTTACACTACCAGCCTCGTGCAGCTAGTCTTCTCCCTCGTCCTCACCTCTGCCAGCAAACTACCTGGGTAGTTAGATGAGTCACTTATCTTGGTCCAAGAAAGTAGACCTCTGGGTTAGAGGTGCTGACTCTTCCTCATGTTAATTTCAGCTGGCCCTTTCCCAAACTCCACAGGAAAGAGAGCTTGTAGATTAAGTGCTTATGCCAAGAGGAAAACAATAGTTCTGTCACTATTGCTTATCACTTTCCAAGAGGAAACCCTAAGTTTAAGAATCCTGGAAGAGCTATCGTTAGAAAAGAGAGTTAGCCTTGAACAGTAGATAGATATTCATAGACAGTAACTTCACTCTCATACATGTGTGTTCCCCAGCTCTGTGCAATCTGCCTAGCATTCCTCTAATTTGGTGAGATTTCCAGTTAATGTCTTCCAAATTTTATGACAATGTTTAATAGTTGACCCCCTAAACCTCATTTTTTTATAGTGGCAAAACACAAACATGGCCATCCATTAACATCTGAAGGAACCTTAGTATAGAAATACTTTGGTGTCACAATTGTTCTGCAATTTATTTAGGGCATGGGGTGCTTTGGAGACCAGATGCATCTAGATCACCATTCGATGAAGCAATTCCTCCAGCATTTTCTTCTCTTTGCACTACTTCAAAACCTTTTCCCCAGTGGACATTGTCGATGTTCTAATCTTCGTTATGGTTTTAATGCACTATATCTATACCCTTCACTCATGATAATGAAGAGAGTCCTATTTGGCTCCAATGAAAGAGTAAACATGGATATAAATATACACAGTGCATGGCAAGACCTCATAAAGATGTTATCCAGAAGATCCATAATCTCTCCATGTGTCATCACATATTTTCAATTTTTAGCAAAAAAAAAAAAAAAATGCAATAACTTGTGAAGAACTTGCGGACCCATAGAATGCAACTTGATCCCCAGAGGTCCAAGAAAGGACCCCAAGGGAGACTTCCCATTGGTGGCAAGATAAACATATGGACCAAACGAAGCTAATCTGTGAACTGTTATCCACTCAATCAGCAGCACACCCTAGGTGAAGACAATGGTAGACATAAATTCTGCCTCCCAAACCCATCATCAAATAAAAGATTGTGAAGTATCAGTTTTCTTTACCTATAAAATGGGGATAAAAATACATACCCTCGGGGTTATTGCAAAAACTAAGTAAGTTAATATATATCACGTTATGCATGGTGTCTGGTTCAATAAATGTGAATGCCTTCTTTTATTCCAGCTAATGAAAAATAAACTTTAACATAATAATAATAATTTGGGAAGAGGATGGGCCAGTGAATACAGCTTAATAATCAGTATGACTTCAAGTTCCACAAAAACGACAAAAAAAAAAACAAAAAAAAACTGAGACATGGCGCCTCTTCTTGAAGAGCTTAAGTGGGGATGAGACAGAAAACAAAAAGGGAATGAGAAAGCAAGAGAGAGCTGGAGCTCTAAGCGAAGGAAGATATTTCCTCCTGGGGCAGAAAGGAAAACGGCAAGGAAGACATGGTTATTGAGGTCACCCTTGAAGGACAGTCTCCGTAAATGGGAGAGGAGAGAATTCCAGACTCAGGAAACAACCTGAGTAAAACCACAGTGTCAGAAAAGTATAAGCGATGTTGAGGATAATGGGGAGTCTATGGCCAGAATGCAGAGAATATGAGGCAACATGAGGGTGGAACTGAGTAAGCTATGAAGTTGGTAGTTTAAGACTCTGCCTGCCACATACATTTTCATTTTTTTCTGAACTTTCATCATTTATATTCCATTCTGTGTTTGAGGGATCTCCCATTTTATATGTGTCAAAAAAACAAAACAGAAAAAAATTGGACATGGTCAAGTTCAGCACCTTTCTTAGAGCTAGGGTGAGGAAACCTGGCCTAGGAATTCCCCGCCAGGCCCACCTGACCCAGGAAGCCAGTGACGTGAAGAGGCATAAACAGTGCAGGTTGCTGGCCCGCAAGGGTGGAGGATCTAGGGCAGCCAAAGCTGCTCTCCTGTGGCTCCGGGGGCAGTGCCTGCTGTGTGTGCAGCCACGGCGACACCTGACATCACACCAGATGGGGGTTGGAGCATAAGTCTGGGCTCTGGCAGCCTGGCCTCAACCTGGGTCTCAGGTTCCACCAGAATTCTGTGAGCTGCCCAAAATCCTTTAATAAGTCTCCTCTGTATAAATTAGCCAGAGGTGGTGCTTTGCTTTCAACCAAAAATCCTGACCCATAAGTCATGCAAAAGTGTTTGACCTTTATTTTGTAGGATATACAGAGCCAAAAGTCAACTAAAGGCAAATTCATTTTCTCCAAATGTGGGTTTTGTTTTAGAAGTGTTCTTTCTTGCCGAAACAGGTTTAGCTCAGTGAATAGAGCATTGGTCTGAGGATTAAAAGGTCTCAGGTTCAATTCCAGGTCAAGGGCATGTACCCCGGTTGTGGGCACATCCCCAGTAGGGGGTGTGCAGGAGACAACTGATCGATGTTTCTAACTTTCTATCCCTCTTCCTTCCTCTCTGTAAAAAATCAATAAAATATATATATATTTTTAAAAATAAGTGTTCTTTATTTTTCTCTTCTAAAGAATTTTATAAACTTGATCAAGTTTTCCTAAAGTTTTATATAAGGACATACGTATTCGTTTTTATTATTTAATTGTAATATAAAATAGATTAGCTTTAATTAGTACTTTGCTAGAGCTTTGAAATCCTGACTTTTTTTAAACCTCCAAGTTATTTATTTTTTGCCAAAAGTTGCCTTCCAAATCAACAAATAAAAAGTTGTCAAAGAGGTAAAAATCTTCAACAAAATATCAGCAAACTGAATGCAGCGATACATTAAAAGATCATACACCATGATCAAGTGGAATTTATTACTGGGTGCAAGGTGTGTACAATGTCCATTAATGTGATATATCACATACACAAAATGAAGGGTAAAAATCATTTGATCATATCAGTAGATGTAAAAAATGCATTCCACAAAACCCAGCACTCACTTATGATAAAAACTTATAGTAAAAAGTGGGAATAGAGGTATCATACCCCAACATAATAAAGGTCATATATGACAAAATCAGACTCAATGAGCTAAAGGCATTTTCCCTTAAGATCAGGAACAAGACAGGGATGTCTATTCTGACCAAAGTTATTCAACATATTAATTAAAGTCCTAGCCACAGCAATCAGACAAGAAAAAGAAATAAAAGGTATCAAATTGGAAAGGAAGAAGAAAACTGTCATTTGCAGATGACATGATACTAAATAGAGAAACCTAAAGAGTCTACTAAAAAACTACTAGAATAAATGAATTCAGTAAAGTAGCAGGATACAAAATAAATATTCAGAAAAATCAGTTGCATTAAATTTTTTTTTCCAATTATGGAAAAAAATTTACATTCAATATTACTCTGTATTAATTTTGGGTGTACAGCATAGTAGTTAGAAAATCATAGGGTTAATGGGGCAAAAGGAGACATCTATAATACTTTCAACAATAAAAATTAAAAAATATATACATTATTTTTTTTAAAAAAAGAAAATCATATGCTTTACAGAGTAGTCCCCTGATGTTTCAAGTACCCACTTTGATGACAGCATGGATGGGCTTAGAGGATATTACGCTAAATGAAATATCAGACAGAGAAAGACAAATACATATGGAATGAAAGAAATACAATTCACTTATATGGAATCTAAAGAACAAAATAAACCAAGAAAAAAACTGAAACAGACTCATAGACACAGAGAACAGACTAAAGGTTGACATAGGGGAGGAGGTTTGGGGGGCTGGGGAGGGGAAGGTGAAGGGATTAAGAAGTACAAATTAGTTTTTATAGAATAGTCACAAAGATGCAAATTACAGCATAGGGAATACAGTCAATAATATCATAATAACTATGTATGGTGCCAGGTGGGTAGTTGAAATATTGAAGTGAACACTCTGGAAAGTACATGATAGTCTAACCACTATGGTCTACACCTGAAACTAATATAAAATATTAGCTATAAACAGTAATTGAAAAAAATTTTTTTAAAGATCTGTGTTTTTGGAACATGCTCACAGCCATCTGGATTTAAAAGCACCGAACAGGATACCATCCTGTGTCAGCTCTGCAGATGAACGTGGTCTAATGGCTGCCAGAGGTGTGTGAGCTATTGGGAGTCAACACCTGAGTGTGGCAACCTTGGTTTAGAGTTTGAGAGTGGTGAATGTCGTGTTATTGCACTTACTTTAAAACACAATATTTCCATGTGCCTGACTCAGAATTTAGCGAAAAGTAAATAAATCAAGAGTATCTCCATCTCATTTCCAAGTACAACAATTTTCATTTTTCTTTTTCATCCATTCCTCCTTTTCATCCAAGCAATCTGTTTGTGAAGAATTCCCCTACACAGCTATTTGTCATCCTTGTTGTGGATGAATGAACTCTGAAAATGCAAACTGTGCCAAATGCATATTTTGTCCAAATGACAGATTGTCAAGAACCAACCTTCTAATTGGATGAATGACAGAGTGACTTCAAGAGTAATGTCTGCCCTTCTTTATTTGAGTCAGGAAAATGAATGTTCTGAGGTAAGGCTGTGCAGCGAGTCTAATTTAATGACACAGAAGAAAGATAGGGACTGCCCAAAATAAACAAAAGTTTTCTCTGAGTTTCTTACTTCATAACTCTAATGTGAACATTAGAAGGAAAAAAATGATACATAATTTTAAAAAAAACCCACTTCATTTATAATTTTGATTAGAAAGAGAAATTATTTAATCATTAAAGGGACTGCTCAAAACAAAATATTTCAGAAACTTTACATCAGAAATGTGCATTTGAATACTCAAAATTTTTTCGCACATAAAAAAAAAGAGAGAGAGAAAACATGTTGCAACCAAGGAAATTTTATCTTCACTAGAAATGTACTCCGTAGTGCAGTAGTTAAAATAGGTCTTTTTAGTAATTTGTCTTTTTTTTAAAGCCCAGCTGAGTATGTTTCACGTAACATGAGGTTCAAATTCATTTTCTTTAATTTATTTATCATTGACACTGTTGCTAGATGTCCCCCATTTTCCCTGACTATGCCCACCTCTACCGAGCCCCGTACCCTACCCCCTGGCTGTCACCACACTGTTGTCTATGCCCACAGGATCTGTATCTTTATTATTTGGCTAATCTCTTCACCTTATTTTATTCAGTAGCCCCTACACCCTCCCCTCTGATATCTGTCAGCCTATTCCATATATCCCTGCCTTAGTTCTATAAGTGAGATCATACGGTGTTTATCTTTCTATGACAGGCTTATTTCACTTAGCATAACAATCTCCAGGTCCATCCATGTTATTGCAAAGGGTAAGAGCTCCTTCTTTATTACAGCTGCATAGTATTCCATTGTGTAAATGTACCACAGCCTTTTTATCCACTCATGTACTGATGGGCTATTTCCAAATCTTAGCTATTGTAAACAATGCTGCAATGAACAGAGAACATATTTGTCAATGATAAGGGGTTAATTTCCAAAATATATAAAGAACTTATATAACTCAACACCAGGAAGACAAACAACCCAATTTAAAAATGGGCAAAGGACCTGAAAATACCTGTCCCCAAAGAAGACACACAGACGGCCAAAAGACATAGGAAAAAATGCTCAGCCTCACTGATCACCAGAGAAATGCAAATTCAAACTACAGTGAGGTATCACCGCTCACTTGCCAGAACGGCTACCTCAAAAAATGAATACACAACTGCTGGCCAGAATGTGGAGAACAGGAAACCCTAGTACACTGTTGGTGGGGATGAAAAATGATGCAGCCACTGTAGAAAACAGTATGGAATTTCCTCAAAAAGTTAAAAATGGAACTGTCTTTTAACCCAGTGATCCCACTTCTGAGAATATATCCTAAGAATTCCAAAATGCCAATCAGAAAGAATATATACACCCATATGCTCATAGAGGGTCTAATTCTTATGATAAGATTCTTATTATGCCCATCATCTGTCAATAAACACACCATTTTTGTGTGTTTTCTTAGTTTCCCCACATACAAAGCAGTCTAAATTTTATTAGAGCACCCTCAGTATTTTACATATTAACATACTGTTATCAAAATCGCAGTGCAGTGCAATGTAGTATCCCCAAAGTCCTAATTATACTACAATATATAAATAGTAGAGGCCCAGTCCAGGAGCCCTCGAGGAAGCCCAACTGACAGCTTAGGCTTGCTCTCCAGGGGGAGCAGGCCTAAGCCGGCAGTGGACATCCTTAGCGCTGCCACAGAGGCTGGAGAGGCTCCTGCCACCACCACTGTGCTCGCCAGCTGTGAGCCTGGCTTGTGGCTGAGCGGTGCTCCCCCTGTGGGAGTGCACTGACCACCAGGGGGCAGCTCCTGCATTGAGTGTCTGCCCCCTGGTGGTCAGTGTGCCTCATAACAACCAGTCGTTCTGCTGTTCAGTTGATTTGCATATTAGCCTTTCATTATACAGGATATTGAAATGAGGTAATGATGTATACCCCATTTTTATCTCATTCTGTTTATAAAACATTATGTCATAAGCATTTTTCTCATTCATGTAATAAACATAGAAAATCATTTTAAATGGCTGTCTGTAATTCTGTCATATAAATACACAATAATTGAACTATTTCCCTCTATCATTTAGGTTGTCTCACATCCAAAATATTACACACAAATCTAAAATCACCTCTACCCCCCCACAGAATAAATGTCTAAAAGTGAAACTGCTAGATCACAAATAACCAACACGAAAAACTTGAAACAACTTTGAAATTTTGAATGTCAGTTTCACATGATCAAGGAAGAGAGTTAACAGCTAGTGCTTAAGAGTTTCAAAATCAATACTTTTAAAGAAATTAAACTGCTAGGTGTACATCATAAATGAGAAGTTGGTAGCATATGTAAGCATTAAAATCATTCTCCCAAAGCATTTAGAATTACATGAAATAAGTCAGAGATCAATATAAATATAGTCAGGGTTATGTAAATCCCATTCAGCAGATACATTTATAATCAACTATTTTTGGAAGTTTAGCTGATTTTGATATGCTTGAAATGATGGCTCCCTAAATTAAGAACTTGTCGATGATTTTTAGTTGTGAATAATTATTCTAAGTAAAATTAACTAACACAAAACTTTTTAAAAGCTGTTCTTATAAATACAACATTATATTACTCCCTTATTTATTTAATTTTTAAAAAATTAATACTTAGCTCTGGAACTTTGTTCTTAAAACATTTATTAAATTGATTTTTGCCAATATTAGTGGAATAATTGTTTCCAAAGGAGAGGGCAGAACAAGAATGGACTGTAACAGCTGCCATGCTGACCAAACCTAGCAGCCTGATGTTAATTTCAAAACATTCCTCATTCTGCCAAGAAACGGTCCCGGATTGCTTTCCTCAGAATCACACTCATGACGTGCAAGTTCCCTTGAGGCTCTCTGGGCTAAAGTTTACCCGATCAGACTCTGGCCCAGATCATTTCCATGTCTGCCTCAGCTCTAACCTTCCCATTTGGCAGCTCATCAGCCAAGCCATCCCTCCGATCAAAGAGGTGAGGAGAAGACATTTTTCTTTATATTCTAATGTCTCTATATATTTTTATCATCCATTTCATAAACCATTTTTAGATCTATTATCTCATTCACTGTCACAATCCAGCAGGAAAGGTGGGAAATCTATTACGAGTCCTCTTTATAGGTGGTTCAGAAAGACAAACTGATGAGCTAGCTGATATCAAAGCTAATAGAAAAAAAACATTATATTTAGGCCAGTCTACATTCCACTATCCCTCCTAGCATGGTCCATTTAGATAGAAAACCAATCTTATTGGTTAAAAGGCTATAAGTCATTTACCACCTACAACTAAATAAGAATATAAGCAATCTCAATATGCCTTTCTTTTCAAGTTATTCCCTTGTTTAAGTGGATATTAGCTTTTAACTGTTTCAGAATTAACATGAACATTTTCTTAGATACATAGAAATTTTTTTTAATTTCCATGTTTTTTAATTTTCATATTTAATACACAAAAACTAAACATGAATCATAAAGATGTCAACACACTAAAGCTACTACTGGACTTAAATATGGAAAAATTTTAAACCATTGGCAATGATCAAATCTTAGTAACGAATGTAGGTGCGATGGTTAATTATATGTGTCAGCTTGGCTAGACTATGACACCCAGGTGTTTGGGCAAACAGCAGTCTAACGGTTGCTATAAAAATTTTTTTTAGATGCGGTTAACATTTAAATCAGTAAAGTTTGAATAAAGCAAATTACAATTCAGTGTGGGTGGGCCTCATCCAATCAGGTGACGACTTCAAAAGAAAAAAATGAGGCCCCCAAAAAGCTAAGAAGAAAGGAATTCTGCCTCCAGAATGCTTTCAGATTTAAACTGCAACATCAACTCCTGCCAGAGTTTCCAGCCAGTCTTCCTTCCCTGAAGACATTGGACTTGCAGGCCCCCAAAGAGTGTAAACCAATTCCTTAAAACCTTTCTTTATAGATAACTAGATAGGCAGACAGATAGACATACATCCTATTGGCCTGTTTCTCTAGAAAACCCAATACTGTAGGTTAGCTGTATTCACACCTGTTCCAAAGCTCTTTCTCCTTTGCTTCCTTTTGCTATGGAAGCCAGAAGTACTCAGTGTACCCACCTCTCTTGCAGCCACGTATGGCTACATGGCACAATTCCAACCGGGGATATATAGGCAGAAGTCCACGGGGAGAAATAACATCGCTGAAAGTAGGACTAATCTCAAGCCGAAAGAAAGTCTTTCCCCTTCCAACCTGGAGCTAGGATCAGATACTTAAAAGTGCCTAAAATCGCCGAAACCTGTTTGGCTCAGAGGATAGAGCGTCAGCCTGCAGACTGAAAGTTCCCGGGTTCGATTCTGGTCAAGGGCATTTACCTTGGTTGCGGGCACATCCCCAGTGGGGGTTGTGCGGGAGGCAGCTGATCAATGATTCTCTCTCATCGATGTTTCTAACTCTCTATCCCTCTCTCTTCCTCTCTGTAAAAAAATCAATTAAATAAATAAATAAATAAAGGTGCCTAAAATTTGTTAGCATGAGACAGAAGCCAATGCTCTTAGAGTCTAAGCAAAGGCAGAGCAAAAGGGCAGTAAAAGCATGGGGCCATTTAGTCATGGCCTCCTCACCTTTGCATCTGGACAAAAACCACTATGGCCCCGTTTTCTGTTTTCTTCTATCAAACTCATTCTTATCTGACACAGTAACTTGTAAAATGTCTTTACACACATCTACACAAATATCTATAGCATTGCACTGATAAATGTTGATTTCCATATAGAAAGGTTTGTAAAAATAATTTTTAAAAAATACAGATATTAAAAGCCCAGGTATAATTTGTTAAGCACTTAATAATTTTCTTTAATTAAATTTTGAGACAGCAAATAATGAGTGTCTTCTTTTCAAGGGCCTTCTCTTACAGCTACGCTGGGGAAAATAAGCCCTGCCAGTCACTGAGACGCGTGAGGCAAAGAGTTAGGTTCTACGTAAGTGCCAATGGTGTTAGAACAGCACAAATAAATAAGGATATTGCCACATTTTTAGGTTACATATATTTTAGTTTAGATATAATTACTTACAAAGTTTCACTAAACAGTAACTGTTTTCAGTAGATTATTCAAAATTAAAAAACAAACTTTTTTCAATTAGCATGACAGAGGAGTCTAAACTGTTGCTACAGGCAAGTTGTAAAAGTTCCTGGAGGCTGAGTGAGATAGAGGCAATTGGATTGGAAAGACTGAGACACATTTGACAAAAATTTGAATAAAACTGTTTGCAAAGAGGAGATTAAGGTAACCTAGTGGCCTGAGGGTTCCCTGAATTCCAATGAACCAGAAGGCTAGAAGACAACCTCAGTCCCCAGAGGTGAAAGAAGATTCTCATTCATACTTTTCAGGGTTCATTCATCATCTCTTGTCTGTGGTTTTTGCATTGCTTTTCGCCAACAGTTGGACTCTTATGTAGTCACCGGCACAATCAGTCCTATGTGGGTAGAAGCTCTAACCCACATTTTGGTGCCATGACCCCCTCTTCTGTAGCTCTAACTTAAGTGAAGCCAGCCTTCCCAGCATGCCCTAGGGCATCGTGCGCAGCCCATGTTTGGAGAACGGACCTTGCTATTCTTCAAAGTCAAGATCAACGTTTCCACAAAGCCTTCCTGCCTGAATTCACAGTTCCCCCAGTGATGGCTCCTTTTAAACATCTTTAGTGCTTGTCTGTGGGCAACTCATCAATGCCATGCTCGCTTCCATGCTATTAATATTTTCAGTTGGCCATCTTCTTTTCTAATTAGACCCTAACAATACAGGGAAGGAGATTGTGCTTAGAACAATACATGGAATTTTATACTTGATAAGCGCTTCTAATACACTCATTCAGACATGGTTTAATGTTCTGATATTTCTACTGTATGACCTTACATTTTGGCCAAAAAAGTAGCAGTACCTTTCTTAATCTGTTACCAAAATAACATCTCTGTTTTCATGGGCTTCCTATAGCTAAGCATCTATTTGTCACTCAACCCCAGCCAGATCACTAAAATAACTCTAGCAAAAATGGTAATAAGCCCATATATCCTTGGGAATTTTCACAAGAATTTGTTAGCAATGTCCATGTAAAAGTCACTCCTATAAATAATTATAAAACACTCATAGCAGCCCAGTTGGCTTGGTTCAGTGGTTGAGTGTTGACCTGTGAACCAGGAGGTCAAGGTTCAAATCCCAGTCAGAGTATACGCCCAGGTTGTAAACTAGATTTCCAATGTGGGGCATGCAGGAGGCAGCCAATCAATGATTCTATCTCCTCATTGATGTTTTTCTCTCTCTCTCTTTCCCTCTCCTTTCCTCTCTGAAATATATAGAAAATATATTAATAAACCACTCATAGTAAAACTAAAACAATAAGGGTTTCTGTAAAATTTTAGCTCTTTTAAGTAGATGCATATTTAACTATTCCTGTAAAATCTCTAAGTGTATGTATTACTAAGCAGTAAATGAAAATCTTCATTCTATCATAAACTAATTATCAGAGGAAGAAATATTTTCAAGATAAAATAATGAGTTCTCAGAGTATACTGCAATAAGTGAAATTCTAGCATGACAACATATGTTCATGCGCTGTTGCTTTTAAATACAATTTAGATAAAACAAACAGCCCACATTTTTATTCTTGCCCTGAGGTAGAGTAAAATATACAATTTTCCATTTCTATTGAAAATGAAAACTTTATTGTTGTTAGGTATTCTTCCTGTAAATCTACATGCTAAGCACTGGAAGAACTGTAACAATTTTGGTCCTTTCATTCCCTTTTTAATCTCTAACAGGTAACCACGTCTAGTGAAAAGAACGCTAGAATCGATGACAGCAGCTCTCCATCTAGGGTCTTTATCATCTGACCTTTGTCACCTACCTCTTCTCTTTATGATTTCCTCATATTAAATATACTTGAACTCTCTATTTCAATCTGACATTGTAGTTTTAAAATAAAAATGAAATATCATTCTTTGAATCCTTAGGCAGAATGTCAATGTACATTTATTTCAAGAAGAATATGGTTTCTGAAGTCAAATAAACCAGAGTTCAAAGCAAGACGCTAACAGCTCTCTAGCTGTGTGACCTGGGCTGGTTAGTAACCTGCTCTGAGCCTGCTGTCCACTTGTGCCATAGGCAAGAAAAACTTCATCTCACTCCCCCTCACAGCCCAGTACAGCATGTGGTATTCAACTAATGATCAACAGTTTATTTTTTATAGCTAGATATAAATATAAATCAATTTGACAGTTATTATATTGTACACTCAGGAATTAGGTTAGAAGCCTAGATTATTGTTCATTTTAAGCATAATGAAATTCTACACACTTCAGATATTTCCAAGCATAGTATTTATTCTCAATGAGCTAGATTAGAAATTAATAGCTACATATAAGCATTTGCTTTTTAAACTATTGTACAATAAGACCTTTGTCCTGGCTTCCATTGTCTTCACGGGTTATATACCTTAACTGTTAAAATGATGCAGACTCGTCTAAATTTACATCAATAGTAGGTGCAGCATTTAAAAGAAACAAATCTTTTGTAACTTAAGCCTTGCCGGTGAGGCTCAGTGGATGGGGTTCAGGATGTCACACTTCAATTCCCAGTTCAGGGCATGTCCCCGGGTTCTGGGCCAATCCCCAATGGGGATGTGCAGGAGGCAGCTAATCAATGATTCTCTCTCATCATTGATGTTTCTATTTCCCTCTCCCTCTCCCTTCCTCTCTCTGAAATCAATTTAAAAAATATTTTTTAAAAAGAACAGAATAAATAGACAAACAAAATGGAAACAGACTCATAGAGAAAAAAACAGACTGATTGCCCTCCCTTCCTTCCTCTCTCTAAATTCAATAATTTTTTTAAAAAAATTAAATAGGAGAATAAAATTAAATTTTATTAAAATTAGGACTTTAGCCCTGGCTGGTTTGGCTCAGTGGGTGGAGTGTCAGCCTGCAGACTGAAGGGTCCCGGGTTCGATTCCTGCCAGGGGCACATGCCTGGGTTGCGGGCTCCATCCCCAGTGTGGGGTGTGCAGGAGGCAGCCGATCAATGATTCTCTCTCATCATTGATGTTTCCATCTCTCCCTCTCCCTCTCTGAAATCAATAAAGAAATATATATATTTTAAAAGCTTTTAAATTAGAACCTTATCAGACCTCATAAAAAGGCCAACGCTTTACAGGGTGTGCTTTGAGTTTTTGTTTTATAATAGAATTGTCATAATAACATTATGATCATAATTATATATTCCAATTAATATATTACCATTCACTATCTTGCTTAGATTTCAAAAACAAATTTATGGTAGACTATTAAATTCTCTTCAAATGAAAAAATAAATCAATTTTAATGAATTTTGAAATTATTTTTTAATTAAGTGTTATGCAATCTCTATGCAGAATTTACTGGACTGAATGTATAAGTAGTATAACAAATATATAACAAATGTGCATAATAACTACAGAAATCATTAATTACATGCATATAACCAATAAAAATAAAGATTTATAAACACTAAAGTAAAATATATTGTGAGAAGGGCAAATGCTGATTAGTGAAGGTTATTTGATTTATAGTGAGTTTTTCCATAGATTTTCCAAAGTCAGAAGACATTCTTGCTGTAATTTAATAACCACAATTTCATAAATCTTTAATGTTAAATTTTAAAGAAGAGAAACCTCGACAAGAAAAAGGTTAAATATGAGAAATGCAGAGTTTTAAACAAATATAGGGGAAAGACATAAATCTTAATATAAGTACTTACATGGGTAAGAAATCAAGGGTGATGGATTTACATGCGGTGTAATTAATCTGAAGGTATCCTGCTCTAAATCTATTTGTAGCTACAGCACTACAATTGAACTAGTAGTTAAGATACAAAACAGAACTATATTATGTTCATAGTTCCAGAACTCCAGTTCCACACAGTAAGATATGTACCTTGAGAGATTTGGAGCACTCAGCTAAAGCCGTTCCAGATAGACATTTTCTAAATTGATTCTACATTATAAGAATAACCTCCAGCTGTAACAGCTAATGTCTTGTAAATATGCAATAAATTACTTATCTAAAATTATCAACCAAAACCTCAAGGGAAATAAAAAGAACTTTTGCCTATTGCCAAAGTAATAAAGTTCCATTGTATAATCTTTAATGACTCAAAATTTGTTTTGTAATCGCATTGCAGATAATCATACAATGACATAATATATTGTATACAAGTTCTGATAAATCACATATAGTGAATGGAAGCCCAAATTTATAACAATACTTATTGTGCTTTATGTCCAATATCTACTTATTGTTCATTTAGTAATACTTTTGTGACTCTCTATTAAATCTGTCCTGACAAGGTCATATATTAATAAATGTTTTATGTGTATATATACATATACTAAGTATAATGTACATTACTAATATATATTTATATAACTAATGTATAACGTAATATACTAAATGTAATATTTAGTATGCTTATATTTAATATGTATTTGACATAAATAACATTAAAAAATTCAGTGTTTTTAAATGTTAACAGTTTGCATCATGATCACACTATATGTATCTAAAAAATCAGATCATTTGATTTTACAAATACAAATTATTATTTAGAATACAAAAATAAGGAACTTGTAGTCAGAAATGTCACACCACTCACTCAGCTCTTTAAAATCTTCTCATTCTCTTATTAAGCTTCTCTTCTGCCCCCTGGCTCTCACCTGTCTGGAACCTCATCCTCATACCACTTTCTCTACGGATTTTTGTAGTTAAACCACATTGGTCACTTCCACACACACCTCAGGGCCTTTGCACTGGCTATGTCCTTAAGCTATATATTCAACTCTCCCAAATCCATTCTAATGCTCTGCCTCTGGGCTCAAATGTCACCTCGCCCCAGAAGCCTTCCCTGGCAAAGGAAACAAAAGAAAACTAAAAACATTTGCACAGGAACGGAAACCATCAACCAAACAAAAAGGCAAACTACTGAGTGAAAGCAAAATATTTGCAAATGTCATATACGGTTAGGTACTGATATCCAAAATATTTAAAGAACAGATATAACATTAAAAAAAAATGAAACGATTCGATTAAAGAAAAAAATGGATAGAGGACCTAAATAGACATTTCTCCGAAGAAGACATACAGATGGCTAAGAGACACATGAAAAGATGATCAACACCACTAGTCATCAGGGAAATGCAAATCAAAAGGACAGTGAGACATCACCACTTACCTGTCAGAGTGGCTGTTATAAAAAGACAATAAAGAATAGTGCTGGTGAGGATGTGGAGAAAAGGGAGCCCTCTCAGGCACTGATGCAGGAATACAGATTGGTGCAGCCATTGTGGAGGTTCCTCAAAAACTTAAAAATAGAATTACCATATGACCCAGCAATTAATTCCACCTTTGTCCAAAGAAAATGAAAACACTAATTTTAAGAGATATGTGCACACTATGTTCACTGCAGCATTATTTACAATAGCCAAGGTATTCCATCTCCTTACCCACTTCCACTTTGACTTTCAAGACTCATCTCTCACTTGGTCTGGCGCAACAGCCTCCTCACTGTCATGTGTGCTATCCCTGGGCACAAGAGCCTCCAATCCGTCCTTCCATGCCACAGACTGCATGGTGATCTGATCATAGAGCTCACCTATGAAGAACTTGTCAAAGCTCCCCAATATCCATGAAACTGATTTTTCACTCGTTTGTTAGAATCTCCCAGAGAGATTTTTAACATACAATTCATGGGCTCCATCATAATGGAATCTAAACCAATTACATCACCCCCAGTAATTCTAAGAATCACTGCTTTACAAGGTACACGCTAAGCCTTTGCAGATGATAAACATGGTCCATCAAGTTTTACCAACAGCCTTTGAGCCTCATTTTTCCAGCCTCCAGATATATTTGAGCCAAACACACAATTCCCTATCATGCTACTCTCCCGTCTTGGCCTTCCCATGGATCCCCACTCATCTGGTGTGTCCGTATGCATGACTTCTAGTTTGGAGAAAGCTTTGCACTTTCCTATGCTCCTTGGGGACTTCTTCCCTTTCACGCCTATATATCCTGTACTTACCTGGATTGTAGCAGTAGGCTAGGGCGGTAGGCAGGAAAATACTGGTTGAGAATGACTGATCGAAATCAATTACCCACTTATTAAATAGGTTATGGTTTCTGTAATCATCAAACAAATCAATCTTTTTCCCCCCCTTTTGAGCCTCAATTCAAGAAGTTAACGTTAAAGCAATCAAGTCAATGAAAACATTCATCCTATACAGACATATCTTGGAGACACTGTGGTTTCAGTTCTAAACCACCACAATGAAGTGGGTGTCACAATAAAGAGAGCTGCAATCTTTTTGCTCATGAAGGGCCTTGCTTTCAATTTGTAAATAAAACAAAACAAAACAACAAAAACATCTGTGAAGCACAATAAAGTGAAAAGCAATAGAGCAAAGTATGCCTAGTAATAGAGTTCTTAAAATACAGGCATACTTTTCCTAAAAATGTTTTAAAATCCATTTTGAATTTTTCTTTTTTTAAAAAAGGAGCTCTATGCAAAAATGAGCATCAGACCATAAGAAAATATACTATAGTTGTAAGTAATGGCTTTATATTTATTTACAGGGCTTCTGGTGCATGAAATTTGTGCACAGGGGTTTGGGGGGTCCTTCAGCCCAGCCTGCACCCTCTCGCAGTCCAGGAACCCTCAGGGGATGTCTGACTGACAGCTTAGGCCCGCTCCCCACAGTGGAACATCCTTAGCACTGCGGTAGAGGCAGGAGAGGCTCCTTCCACTGTCGCTGCACTCGCCAGCCGTGAGCCTGGCTTCTGGCTGAGCAGCACTCCCCCTGTGGGAGTGCACTGACCACCAGGGGGCAGCTCCTGCATTGAGCATCTGCCCCCTGGTGGTCAGTGCACATCATAGCAACCAGCCATTCCGCCATTTGGTCAATTTGCATATTAGCCTTTTATTATATAGGATTGTCTTTAATCCAGTGACTAGCTCTTTGGAACAGATGTAGAAAGAACTGCAGAAGTGTTTATTACTTTACTGTGATTTTCCCAAAAGGAAAATAAAACAAAAAGTAATTTTTAAGGAATAAAGAATAGATTGGATATTTGAAAACAGAAATTAATAAAAGAATGTACTATACAGTGGTCTAGACCCTAGAGACACATTAGAATCACTAATGCGGGAAGTTTTATGCATACCACGCTGTACCTGTAAGAGATTCTGGTCTCATGGGCCAGAGATGGGCTTCAGCATCAGAAGTGTTCAAGTTCCCCAGGGGATCCCACTGTGAGTCAGGATAGAGAACCATAAATCAGCACCTTCCCCCCTATGGTGAAGCCTATTTTTCAAAAAGCAACTGCAATTAACTCTTTCCAATCAATGTTATTTTTCTCCCGTAAGGAGAAAAAGGGAATATGAACACTGTTAACTGGAATATATTAACAACAGTTAACAGATATACTGGAATTATTATGTGTTAAGCATTATTCTAAGAGTTTCTAATACATTGACCTTTTTATTCCTCACAATGGCTCTGGAGAGTTGGCACAATTTTATGCCATTCTGCAAAAATAGCAAACAGTTGCATAATGCTTAACACTGCCACATATTATTCTGAATGCTGCTGTATACATGGCTCGTTCAATCTTCACAAAATCTCTGTGAAGTACTGTTGATATATCCATTTGATAGAGACTAAACTAAGGCACAGAGGAAAATAACTTATGTAAGGCCATACAATTAGTGAGTGACAGCTGGGATTTGAAGCCAGATAGTTGTCGAGCTCCAGACTTAATTAAAAAACAAGATCCTAGTGCTCTGTGCTATATAACAGGCACAAAATATGGTAATATGCAATTGGGTTACTAAGCATGTCTTTATTTTTTTCCTCTTCAGAAGACAGTAATACAAAGAGAAAGATGCTTATTTAAGAAAAGTGAAATAAAAATCACTTGATTTAGGTCTGAGACAGTTAACACTGCTGGACCCAACTGAAGTTTTCATGACTTAGAATGAAAAAGAGTTAGAGATGATGAAGAAAGAAATCCAATTCTCTATCAGACATGAAGGCAAGAAATTGATTGGAAGCCTGACTCCTCCCCATGAGCTCCATGAGGACAAAGAACGCGTGTGCCTTCACTGCTCAGAAAAAGTGCTGGGTAAATATATTTGAGCAAATGAAATCAGAAGATGTAAGATGACTGAATTCTAAGGTACACTATTTTTAATTTTTTAACACTGTTTTTCGTATTTCAAGATATTTATCATGTATGTTACATGTCCTTATTTCATAGAAAATGTAATTCTGTACAATAGAACATTAGATGCCTGAAATATGTTATTTTTCATCAAAATGTTGGTCTTTCAATATCTTAACTTACGCATGCAAGTTTTACCTTAAAATTAAATATATATGATAAATGTAATAAATATATAATATATATAAATAAATATATAATTATTTATAGATACTCATATAATTATTAAGTTTGTGAAAACAAACATTTCTAATAATTAGCTCAATGCAATAGCTAGGTGACCACATTGCTAACTCAAGGCCAAGTCGTTAGGCAATCTCTTGGGCCTGACTGCTCCTCAGGTGGGGTGGCCATCTGTTTCTTTATCTGGTTTGATTCCTCTGCCTTCCTCTTGATTATACTCCACAAAACAATGGTCTAGGGGAGGAAAGCACAGCCCTAGACCTCCCCTTAGCCAATGACACCACAGCTGCCCTCTGGGTTCTCGCCAGAAAATAAGCACAACTCAACCTTCCCATTGACCAACCTAATACACAACATTTGAGTGAGAACATCCTTAAAGGGCTCTCTGAAGAGCACTCTAAATTTTAAAACAAAACGAGCAAGGACCATAACTGCATTGTCTCCAAGTAGAACTCCTCCTGCACAACTGCCCTCTGCGTGACAGTCCTGGCCTACACTGAGGGGAGAGCTAAGAAACACCCAGGAGAACCATGCCCTGCCACCTACACAGAAGTGCTGCTAAGGATGGGATCCTCAGCGCCTCTGTGGCAAAAATTCCTCTCAGACTTCAGTATCATGGTGAGCTAGGGGTCTCTTTCATGTCAGGAGTACAGATACCCAACATGTCTTTTACCAATTTTTTTTTCTTATTTTTCTATGTTTTCCCTTTATTTTGTCACATATTAATTTTATTTTATTACGCGTTCTTTTATTAATATATATGTTTCTTTAAACATCTCTTTTTGAGGTACTAGCATTCTAGGAATAAACAATTCTCCTATAAAAATAAATGAACCTAAAGGGGATAATGAAAAGTTCAGGTGCCACTGACTGTGAAAAATGAGGGATATGACTTTCAAAATGATAAATGGTAAGTAAAGATTTCACAGTCTCAAAATATTAAGACATCACTTCATTCATTCATTAGTTCCAAACAGTACCTGTTGAATTTTTTTCAAAAATTATTTTGATTCAGTTAATTTAGAAACTTGTAACATACTTATTATACTAAGTATAATACATTAAGCGTTATGGCATGACTCAAACTGATTTGTATTTATTCGGTGAAGTCTTAACTAGAGCATTGTTTAATAGACACTAGAGTATTGTTTTACACAGAGTAAATGAAGAGGTGATTAGAATTCTGAGAAACTGCAACCCCTCAATATTAAAGTTTACCTAGGTTTTCTTTAATAACCTAAAAAAAAAAAATCAAATAATGGCTTAAGACACTATTTTTTCAAATAATGATTTAAGACACTAATGTTTTTATTTCCATGAAGTTTATGTTGAGCTCAAATGCCTCATTTAAAGTTATATCTTGGTGCAAAAGAAATGACATGCTGTAATCAAAGTAAAATGTAGAATAGTTATATGACAGAATAGATTTCTTTGTATGTTGAGCATCAATCTACTATGTAGAAAAGAGACTTACTGAAATAAATGTTTCTCAAAACAGCTTTTTGGGCCTGGCCAGCGTGGCAGTGTGGCTCTGTTGGTTGGGCGTTGTGTCATGCACTGAGTGAGGGGATGCTGGTTCAATTCCAGGTGATGGCACATACCCGGCTGTGGGCTCCATAACCTAGTGTGGGGGGCTTGCAGCAGACAGTCGATCAATGTTACACTCTCACATTGATGTTTCTTTCTCCCTCTCCCTTCCTCCCTCTAAAAGTCAGTTTTTAAAAAATACCTTTTTTAAAAACAAGCTCTTTGGAGACCAAGACAAAGAAAGTGGAAGTAGAAAATTGATTTGGAATTTAATTTTTTTTAGAAAATTAGAATCCTTATGCTCAAGAGAAAGAGTATCCAAGATTTTTAAATTAATATGAATATTTATGTTATCATGGAGCTTATTTAAATTGCATAAAATCATTGTCTAAACTTAATGTGTTTCACAACGGTTGAAAATCACCTTGGAAAGCATACATTGTCACAATCCAGGGGATAAGGCATAGGCGAACAATGAAAATGAACTAAGACTTACAAAATATGGAAAAACCATACTATGCTTCTTCTTCAACTCGAAATACAATTTTATTTTGTACAATGAAGAAAACAGTGTGGCAGAAAAGAAATTTCATAAAATCAATGCATGGTGATTTCATCTGACAAGGTGAATGGCGGTAGGAAAGTAGGTATGAGAAGCTTACTGCCTTTAGTAAAGTTAAAAACTAAATACTACTGAATCAGAACCAAGAAAAGATTTTTGAAAGACTAAATTTTAGATAAAAATTCCAGAGCTATACTTTCCCACAGATATTAATATACCTCTTGGGAATATACCATGTTCATGATACAATAAAATCAGCATTACATAAGATGAAAGCCCATAATAGGAAGAAGCCACAGGACATGCAATAGCCCTATAAGAATGCATGCATATTTAACCTTAATGGTAATGTTATGAAGAATTTATATGTAGTTAAATTTTTTATGGTGTAAATCTCTGGTATTACAAGCCCAGGGAAACACTTCCAGAACATATCCTTTTGTGAAATAATGGAATTTTCTAGGGTGTTTATAGCCTTCAGGGGTAAGACATATGACATTCTGAATTTACCGGTAATTCTTTAAGAAATGGAATAAAAAACTATTTAGTCATAAGAAATGGTTTCTTCAACCCATAGAGAAATATTTTTTTGTGAATACAAAGCTAAGTTTACTTTGAAACAACATTTAATTAGGTGAAATAAAGATATATATTCTGTGGTTCCATTTAACTGTAACCATTAAAAAGATAAATTCAAACTATTCTAAATATGACTCTTAGAAAGATGAAGTGCAAAACTCCCTAACAAGGAAACAAATCCTTAAAATTAAAATTATTTTAATGCTTAAATATAACAGATCCTACTAAAACAAAACAATAACAAAAAACAAAACAGAATTTCCAATTCTGCTAAGACACCAGCTGAAAATGAGTTATATAAATAACTTTTTAACAGTGGGGACATTCTAGTTATTTAGTAAAAACATACCTATAAAAAGAAAGTACATGTAACTATATTGTATGACATACTGATTCTAACAGTCAAGTTTGAAAAAAAAATATTCCTTCCCTAAATTATTTAAAATACCCATCTTTCTCACTAGAAAAATCACTTCATTTTCTAGAGAATATTTTAATGAAATTTGCAACATGTGGAGTATCTGGTTCAAGATATCAAGATTCTTATGCCTACCTGAACCACTTAAAATAAGCGCACAAGGAAAATTCAACATGCAAGGAGTTAAAAGAAACCTGGGAGGAGAACCTTGTGGACAACAATAGGACATGAAGGGGACTGAAGACTGCTAAAGTCATCAAAACACAGAAACAAAAGCCCTAAACCGCTCCATGTCTCTGCCAAACACCGTTTAAGAGCCATATGCAGCCTCCCAGGCTGCCAGATGGCAGCTCAGACAACTAGAAAAACAGTAGCCAAGATTGAGCTCAACCAAAATGTGAACTGAGCCAGCAGTGGATGCCAACAAAGTCAAACACTCACAGACTGAATAGGATAGAATAATTTTTCACAAACATTTAGTAATTTTTACGGATACATCTTGAGGTATCGATGAGTATGACAGCGATCCATTGCATCTGTTGGTATTAACATCTGACACATGTCCCTGAAAACTAGGTGTTTCCACCTCCAGGTGAGGAAGGGAGAATCTCAACTCTGACTCCAATGGCCTCAAGCTCACAAAGAAGCAGCCGGTCTGAGGATGACCATTTGGAAGAGGGCTAGCCATTCCTGGGTGATCTGGATGAACATCCTGGGAGCTCTCGGAGTATCGGGCTTGGCCTGCCATGAGCACATTAGTTGACTGAGAACCTGGTGAAAAGCAGTGCATATCAATATGAATTTATAACTTTTGTTTTGCTTTGTTTTATAATTAAAGACAAAGGGAAAAGAAGTGGTTGGAGTTGATGGAGAAAGAAACAGAGCAAGACGACAAATCTTCCCCAGACCACCAGGGCCTTAATGTGAGAACTAAAGCTATACATCATTTCCTGAGAAAACCAAGGAACTTGGAGAGATGATTCCAGCTGCCTGGAGAGACAGGTTCCTGCGAGTTGACTGCAGAGTGGGATATTACAGACTCCCTTCTCTTCGGAAAATTCTAGAGAAACTCGGAAAATGGGTTATTGTTTCTGGAATAATCTAGAAATCTACACAGTAATAATTTTTTATTGTAGATAAGAGTCTGATCTGTTTGATATTCTTTAATTATGTATATTAAGTAATTGCTTGTTAAATAATATTTTCCACAGTCTTCTTTTTTTAAATATGTTTTTTATTGATTTTAGAGAAAGAGGAAGGGAAGAGAGAGAGAAACATCCATGGGCTGCCCCTGCCTGCTCCTGGATGGGGGACCAAACCTGCAAGCGGGGCTTTTGTCCGGACGGGAACCGAACCAGCGGCATTTCGGTGGAGGAACAACACTCCAACCAACTGAGCCGCCCCAGCCAGGCTGCCCCACTATCTTCTCAAGATCAGTTATTAAATATGATGATGTTCAAAGGCTGAAGCAAATGTTTGTTATGTGTATTTTAAATACTCTCCATGTTTTATAATAATGGATTCCTCATACTTCTAAAATACTGAAACAGCCCTGGCTGATTGGCTCAGTGGATATAGCGTCGGCCTTCGGACTCGAGGGTCCCAGGTTCAATTCAGGTCAAAGGCACATGCCCAGGTTGTGGGCTCCATTCCCAGCAGGGGGCATGCGGGAGGCAGCTGATCAATGATTCCCTCTTATCATTGATGTTTCTATCTCTTCCTTTCCCTTCCTCTCTGAAATCAATAAAAATATGTTTAAAAAAATAAAAATAAAATACTGAAACATATTGGTTTCTCTCTCTCTCTCTCATTTTTTTTTTTTGCCAAAAAACCTTAAACTTGAATTTTTAACTAAAAAAAAAAAAGTATTGTCTAACTTTTTTACTATTTTGTACAGAGGAAACAATTAATCCCTGATATATATAATATAGTAAGTACACGATCTATTCAGCATTATAATAATAATAGCTAACATCTGACAATTTACTATGTGCCAGACACTAAATTAAGGGTTTCACATGAGATCATTTATTTTACTATTTCACGCAATCTCCAAAATCAATGAGGTAAACACTGTTATAATTTCCACTTTTAGTTCAATTAAACCAAGGCTCAGAGAAGTAACTTACAAAAGACAATGAAACTAGTAAGTAGTAGAGTGATGACGCCAACCCAAATTCAAGTTTATATTTTTTTCTCTGTGTTTCTCTCTCTCTCACTCGCTTAATTGTATACACAACACAGATAAAGTAGACTTCAACTGAACAAACAGTAAAGAAGAATACTAGAAGATTCCTATCTTTATAAAAAAATATAATTTTTTAAAAAATATTTTGATTTTTACAGAGAGGAAGAGAGAGGGATAGAAAGCTAGAAACATCAATGATGAGCCAAACCGGTTTCGGCTACTAAAAAATGTAATTTATATTCAAGAAAAGCTACATGAGCCGAAACCAGTTTGGCTCAGTGGGTAGAGCGTCCGCCTGCGGACTGAAAGGTCCCAGGTTCAATTCCGGTCAGGGGCATGTACCTTGGTTGTGGGCACATCCCCAGTAAGGGTATGCAGGAGGCAGCTGATTGATGTTCTCTCTCATCGATGTTTCTAGCTCTCTGTCCCTCTCCCTTCCTCTCTGTAAAAAAATCAATAAAATATATTTAATAAAAAAAGAAAAGCTACATGATATGTAGTTTAATATTTTTGTCCAATTCTTTCCTGTCAGATCTGAAAGCTTGTTCATCATCTTTTAAAAGATATAATTCCATCATGAATGTTCCATCTATTCAAATTCAAAACGTTTGAGCATGTGTCCCTAACAGTTCTGTTACTACTGCAAGAACTTTTTATTCAGAAGAAAAGTCACAAAATCCTGAAATCCATGGAAGACATAGATAAAAGAAATTCAAAATTTTGAGAAAGTTCTGTCACAGATGGTTCTTTTAAAATAAATATAGAAACAAAATTACTGATCAATTTCATAACTTACTCTATTACCAGATGTGAAATCTCACCTTTATTCAGAATGCCAGCCCAGAGTGGAACAGATCAGTTTTTCCACATCATGTGAACGCTAGAAAAGATGGGCATCATTTCAACTAACCTGAAATCCCAACGGGAAAGCCCTAATGTGGCTGTGCCCCAACTGACCTACTCAGGTGTTTCATAAATATAATATTCCTTGGTAATGAGGTTTTCCATCATTCTTTTAATGAATACATTGAGACTCTGTGCAAAGATTAAATCAATGCCTCCTCTAAAATAAATATTGTTTACCTTGCTTCTTTAAATAGTGAAATCCCAAAACAAAATAGATTCTATGTAATTGCTTAGCAAAACATAAAGTCAACATTCTGAAACAGTATTTCTTCAGAAAATAATATTTTCTGTTGCTAGGAAAAAATGTAAAAGTGACTTTTTTTCATACAGATTCTGAACTCAGTGATTGACAAGTATCAGACTAAAATTCAAAATGTATTGCATGAAGTTAATAAAAATATGGCAATCATAAAGTTTTATTCTGTAAGACCTGGAATCCCTTTTGTTTGTCTCTTCCTTTACATCAGTTAACCAAAAGATCTCAGTTTCCACTATTCTAACAGAGAGGACACCAATCTATGATAACTCCCTTTCACTTTAACCAAAACAAATGCCCATGTTATAAATAAATCATTAATAAATTCTTGAGCTTGTTGGTCACTTGAGCGTATTTTATTCTCTTGGAACATGAATGGGTAGATGCTATGTAAGGGTTGTACCTTCATAACAGAATCAATGAAAACTTGAACAGAGAGACACAAACAAAACCTCAGAGTATTTTATAAAACAAATCACTGCAAAATGGTGTGTTAAAACTTTATGTATGATGTGAAGACAACAAAGTGTCAAATAAAAGAATAATTTTCCATCTTCATTTTTAAATACGAACGATTTCTTTTACTGATCCATTCACAGTGAGTCTGCAAAATAATATCCACAAGTCAACAAAATCCACTATGTGTTTTCTATGATGAGCATTTTTTTCCTTTGCCTTTTAGTTAGTTTTATATTCTGGGGCAAAAGACAGTTTTTTCATTGAGTTTATATTTAACTTATTTTTAAACTATAATGTGCTTGCATAAATTCTATTCTAAAAGTTAATTGTAAGACAGTTTTATAAAAGAAAAATACTGTTTTTCTTACCAAAACAAATGAAGTATGTAATAATCTTAAGTTTGCTTAGTACATATTCCAAATAACTACTTATCAAATCATTTTTACTTTCTGTAATAAATATAAGAACTATTTCTCCACAGTATAAATACCACAAAACTTGGGAGGGGGGGAGCAAATTTTACAAAAGTAGGATTCAACTTCTAAAAGAAAATTGAATGAGTGTGCAATCTTGAGGTATAATGACTTCAGAGATAATACATATATTTTCATAAAATGTTTTTCCTATACTAAGAGACATGAAAATTTGAGAAGTAAATGAGTTATGTTATCATTTACAAAGGTAAGCACTGGGTAGTTAAAATAAGTTATACACCAACTACTTGAAAGCCAAACTATAATGAAAACCTCAATATACTAAGTGTTAAATTGATTTTTACTAGGATTACCTTTCAGGAAAATTATCTTTTGTAAAAATTGTATTTAACTTAAAAACCAATTTCTGAAGGAAAAAACAACCTCAGAGTATTTTATAAAATAATCATTTCAATTAAACAACAGTTCACAGCTCAGATTATTTTAATAATAGTTGCTGCTCAAAAAACAAAAGGACAGATATAAACAACCTCTAGGGAGCCAGTCAATATGTTAAGCAGTTACTTAACATCTTCTAAAAACAGAACTACTTCTGTTTTTCTAGATAATTCATTTACTTTAAAATTTTGTGCACAGCAAAAGAAACCATCAAAAACACAACAAGAGAGCATGGGAGAACATATTTGCTAATGTTTCATCAGATAAGGAGTTAATCTCCAAAGTTTATAGGGAACTCAGACAATTTAACAAAAGAAAGATAAACAATCCAAGCAAAAAGTGGGCAAAGGACCTAAATAGACACTTTTCGAAAGTGGACATACAGAAGGCCACGAGGCATATGAAAATATGCTCAAAGCCTCTAATCATCTGAGAGATGCAAATCAAAACAACAATGAGGTACCATCTCACACCTGTCAGAATGGCTATTATCAACAAATCAACAAATGACAAGTGCTGGAGAGGATGTGGAGAAAAAGGAACCCTTGTGCACTGCTGGTAGGAATGCAGACTGGTGCAGCCACTGTGGAGAACAGTATGGGGTTTTCTCAAAAAACTAAAAATGAAACTCCCATTTGACCCAGTAATTCCACTTCTAGGAATATATCCCAAGAAACCAGAAATACCAATCAGAAAGGATATATGCACCCCTATGTTCATAGCAGCACAATTTACAATAGCTAAGATTTGGAAACAGCCTAGGTGCCCATCAGCAGATGAGTGGATTAAAAATGGTCATACATCTACTCAATGGAACTCTTACCATTTGCAACAGCATGGATGGACCTGGAGAGCATTATGATAAGAGAAATAAGCCAGTTGGAGAAAGAGAAATATCATATGGTCTCACTCACTTGTGGAATATAATGAATAACATAAACTGATGAACAAAAGTAGATCCAGAGACACAGAAGCATGTAACAGACCATCAAACCTCAGAGGAGGGTATGTGCAGGGGGGTGGGGGGGATCAGGGGAGGGAGGGGGGCGGAATGTGATCAACCAAAGGACTTGTATGCATGTAGATAAGCATAACCAATGGACAGACACGAGGGAGGCGAGGGCATGTGCTGGAGGGTGGAAGCAGCCAGGGAGAAGTCAATGGGGAAAAAGGAGACATATATAATACTTGGAACAATAAAGAATTTATATTAAAAAATAAAGAAAAGTTTGTGAATAAATCTATCATAACTGATATATAATGAATTAACTTTTCCTAAACTTTGAAAGAAATACATGTTAAATTTTTGCATGAAAATCTTCATAGAAACTTCAAATTTTAACTGTTTGAAAAAAAACCACACAGATGAAATTACATACCTAACCAAACAACAACAATAAAGTACCAGGTGCTAAAAGCTACAGCCCAAATTAGTCCTCTTGTTAGAGACAGGAAATGGATACGCATGTATATAAGCACCAATAAAGCAAATAGAAGGGGAGAGCATCTTCAGACCATATTTCTAGGCTGCTGATTAAAGTTAAGGATAAGGTGGTCACGCCAATGAGCAAACCTCAGATAGGCCTCGCTCTAATAAGAAAGGTATGTCCCACAATCTCCCTGTTTCCATCGCCAGCTGCCGCTGTCATTTTCAAGCAAATGCAAAGATACAGACAGAACAAACAGAACCACTGCCCAGGCCGTACAGTGGCATGTACCTGCCATATGTGAACATTTGCAAAACAGCTCAAGTCTTACCTCATAAGACCAGACACACTGAGTCCCACCAAACCGTCGAACACATCTTCCTACTTCCACATCTTCGTGAGTCGTGTACATTTCTCTGAGGCACTCACCAATGTGTGGCACCATCCTCCGGAGCACCTCTCGGCTGAAGATCATGCCAGGGCCGCCCATACAGAAGTTCTCCCCAGGCTCCAGGCCCAGCTTTCCGAGTTCTTCGATATTCCCCAGGCCAGTCTGGCCCAGGTACAGGGGCTTGCTGCTATTCAGCGATCTAAGAAACTCTTCTAGCTTGTCACCTACAAAGAGAAAGGCAGCAGTCATTCTTTCCCTAATTTCATTCTTTTCCTAATCATCTACATGGACAAAGTAAGGAACAGAACTTCCAATATGGTGTGTAAACTCCCCATAAGTCTTCAAGAAATGAAAAGAATAAAAAACTCTCTGAATATTCTATTATTTTTTTTCAGAACTAATTTAAAGAACCAATCTTCTAATCAAAGTCATTGAAAAACTTTAATAAGTCTAACCATCATCAGATTTTTATTTATTGATTTTTTTTTTTTTTAGAAAAAGAGAGAAAAACATTGATTTGTTGTTCCACCTATTTATGCATTCATTGGTTGAGTCTTTTATGTACCCCGACTGGGAATCAAACCCATAACCTAGCGTATGGGGAGGACACTCTAACCATCTCAGCTACCGGGCCAGGGAGAAACAGTCAACAGATTTTTAAAGGTGAAATAATTAAGGATTATTATTACTATATTGGAAGTAATAAAATTCCCAGAAATATTAAATGTTGATATTTAGCATTGACTGACAGTGTTAATATCCAATCATTTTTTTCTTCTGACAATTGATTCAGTTTAGTGTTTTGTCCTTAACTTTTCTTGAAATTTCACTTTGGAACTTTGGAAAGTACCCTTTTAGAAAAATAAATAAATATTTAAATTAAAGAATAAAATTGGGTTTCTTACAGCTTGTTGAGTCATTAGGAAAAACCATGTAAAAATTAACTAACACACTTCAAAAGCATCTGTTAGTCTACAAAACGGTAAAACTGAAATAAGGAGCCGCCTTCTTCTATCCCCAATCCCACCGTCTCTGACATTTGGGATGAGCACAGCATTTGCGGTCTTTATCTTGGTCCCATGCCACGCCCCCTGCGCCTCAACGAGTTTCAGCTGTTAGTGGGTTCTTAACACAAAGTGCATTTCATTCCCAGTAGAAATGGGGAGACTGAGGCCATTTCAATGTTCTGGAGGACAATCTTTCAAAGCGTCAGAGAAATGCTTGTCCTTCCCTGAGCCCTGGGGAAGGCACCGCTTCCTGGACCTGGGGGGGGGGGGGGGGGGGAGCAAGGAGGCTGCAGGGAGAGAGGCTCAAACCGGGGAAGGGCTGCCCCGTTTTGGCCAAGAAGCTAGGAAACGCGGGACACCCAGGGCCACCTCCGTTCCACACCCTCTTCTACTCCCCTCCATCCCTGTCCATCCTCGCAGTAGGCTGGCCTGGAGAGGGTTGCCCCAGCCCTCAGCAACTCCTCTCTGCTGAGCTCAGAACTCGGGCCAGAGCCCCCCACACGCGGGCGAGGGGCCGCGCCCTCCAGGAAGCGGACCAAGTTCTCTCCGCTGTGGCTGCGCGTGGCTGGGGCGCTTCCAGCCTCTGCTTATCGCGGCGGCCAAGCTGGTCTGGAGAGGATCGCACTGCTGTGTGCTCGCTCAGGGGGAGCGCCTAGGGTCTGGAACGTTCTCGGATGCCATGCCCTCCCTCCCCCCACCCAATCTGACCACACACGGCCGCCCGGGGTTTGACTGAGGCGGAACGGGACCGCTGGGCGCTGCCCGGTAGCGGCCGGCGGGCGCGCGGGGCGCTGGAGATGCCCACGGACTCCTGGCACCAGCGGGTCTTGTGAGCGGGAAGGAAACGCACGAGGGTTGGGGGTGGGGGTCCAAGGCAGGGGAAAATGACTCCTCCATCTCCCCAGTCCCGAAATTGCGCTACATCCAGTTACGAGGAAAAGGTGGGGGAACAAAAGCAAGAACAGCGATCCCCAGGCTGGCGCAGCCTCCCCTGTCTCCGCCGGGGACACGCCCCTCCGGGCTGGTTTGGGAGCCCGCCGCCTCCCCGGGCTCCCGGAGTGGGAGCAGCCTCTGGGTGAACCCTAAGGTCCCGGCCCTCACCTCTCCCGCACCGGGAAGAGGGGGCTGAGCGCGGGGGGAGGGCAGGAGTGAGGAAGGCGGATGGGGCCGGGTGGGTGTGAGGACAGACAGCCCAGACCGCAGGAGGGGAAGAAGAGCGGACCGGGGATGGGGTGGGGACGGCGGGCTGGGGGCTGCAGGAGCCCGGGGCACGTGCTGGCCGAGCAGAGAGGCGCTGGGCAGGGGCCGGGGTAGGTGCAGAGGCAGGAGCGGGGCAGGCGGGGCGGCCGGCGGCGCTGGGAGGTCACCTTTGATGTAGACGTCGTCGTCGGCGCGCATGAACCACTCGTACTGGTCCAGGTAGTGGTCGTGCATGTACTTGATCATCATGAAGGACTTCTTCTGGGGCGGGTAGGAGTCGTCCACCCCCGGCAGCTCGACGACGGGCAGGGGCGGCGGCGGGGGCAGGCCGGCGGCGCCGGGGGGCCGCGGGCTGGAGAAGAACTCCACGCGGCCGGGCACGGAGCGCGCCCAGGTCCGCTGCGCCGCCAGCGCGCGGCTGCCCAGGTACTTCTGCGCCGTCATCACCCCCACGAACAGGAAGCCGCGGGGCCCGGCGCGCGGGGCGGCGCGGGCGCCCCCGTCCCCGCTGCCGTGGTGGCCGCTCCTCGGCCGGCCGCCCCGCCGCCGCCCCGCCGCGCCCCCGTCCTCCTCGTCCGCGGGCTCCCCCTCCGCCGCGGGGGCGCCGCCGCCCGGGAGCCCCGTGGTCGCCCCTTCGGGCTCGCGCCCTCGCCGCCGGGGCTGCAGCGGAGGCGGCTGCGGCCGGGGGCTGCTCCGATCGCCCGCCTCCCCCGCCGCGGGCTCGGGCGGCGGCGGCCCCTGGCGCTCCGGGCGCGCGGGGGGCGGTGGCTGCTCCGGCCGCGGCCGGGGCTGGGGCTGGGGGAGCGGCTGGCCGGCGGCCGAGCGGCCGTAGTAGGAGCAGAGGCTGGAGCCGCGCCTCCTCCTCTCGCTCAGCTCGGCCACCCGGGGGGCGATGAGCCAGGACGCGGCGGTGAAGCCCAGCACCAGCCCCAGCGCCACGCTCAGCCACGGGCGGCGGGAGCGCACGGCCATCGCGGCGGCCCGGCGCCGGCGCTAGCGGAGCGGCTGCGGCTGCGGCTGCGGGGTCCGCGGCGCCCACCCGCCGCTCCGGCGCCCCCAGCCCCGGCGCTGCCCGCTGCCCGCTGCCCGCTGCCGCCCTCCGGGGCGCCGACGCCGGCTCGGGCTCGGGCTCGGGCTCGGGCTCGGGGCGCTCCGGACGCCCAGCCCGCCGGGTCCAGCCGCGGCCGCGCTCCCCCTGTCGGCTCGGGTCGAGGGCTCGGAGCGCCGGGCGGGAGCAAACTTCTCGGCGGCGGCGGCGCGCGGAGCTGCTGCGGGAGGAGCGGAGGTGGAGCGGCGGCGGCGAAGGCGGCGGCAGCGCGTCCGCTCCGCGGCTGCCACCCTGTCACTGCGCGCTGGTCCCTCCTCCTCCGCCTCCCTCCTCCCGGCCCCCGCCCGCCCTCGCTCCCGCCTCCCGCCGCCCGCCGGGCTCGGGGCCGGAGGAGGAGCCTCCAGCGCCGCCGCCAGCGAGGGGCGTAGCGGGGCCGGTGCTTCCCCGGCGCCGCCCTCCGACGCCCCCTGTGCGCCCGGGGCCGGAGGCGGCCTCCCCTCCGGAAGGAAACGATCGCAGCCGGGCCGCCTCCGGCTGCCAGCGCCGCCGACGCCCCCTCGTCCCTCCTCCTCCGGGGCCCTCGCTCCCGTCCCTTTCCCAGCCCCGTCCCGCCCTCCGCCGGCCTCCTCCCGGCTCCCGCGTCCCGGGCTCCGCTGCCTCCTCCCGGCGCGACGGCTCCGCTGACCTCATCGGCGGAGCTCGGGTCCCCGAGCCCTGGCTGGCCTCCCCCGGCCCAGGGCTTGCGACGTCCCGGAGTGACCCTTCCCCATCAGCCGCCCTGTCCCGTCTGAGCTCCTCTCGGAGTTTTCGGTCCTTTTCGGGTTTCTCTCTGGGCTCCTGGTCCCGCTCCTCGCTGCCCGGGAATCCAAAGGTCCCATCCCAGCACCTCCTCCGAGACTCACTAACTCCCCAGGCCCCCCACCTGCATCTTTCCCCACCGCTCGACAGAACGCCGTTGTCCCTGGGTGTCCTCCTAAGAAAAGCTCAGGATTGAGAAGACAGCCCTGGAAGGCCGGGAGAGATGGTGGGAAGCAGGGCTTAATCCCCAAAGAACATTAAAAAAAAAAAAAAAACAACAACAACAACAAAAAAAAAAAAACATGTTCCTCACCTGTTGAGTTAGGAACTGTGGGCCTGCGCGGTGGTCCCCTCCTCAGCTCTCCTACTGTGTCTTGTCTACAAGTGAAAACCATGAATTTTTCGGTCTTGGTAATAGACTGGGTCAGGTAAGACTGAAGAAATGTAAACAAATTATAGGGCCCAAACCTGGAAGATTCAAACTTCGAAAATTCTTCCAACCCTGCCCCCCCCCCCATAAGTAACTTTAAAAAATAAAATGTTGAATCTTGCCTAGTAACCGTGTTATTTTCGAAGGCAATGACAATTAGGGAGGTGAAATCTCCAGCAATAGAATCTCAAAAAAAAAAAAAAAAAAAAAAAAAAGTTAAAGTGTATTGGCCAAAGTCATTGAAAGTTACATTTTTATGAAGAAATTACCTAAAGATATGTGACATTTTGAAGAAGGAATCATTTAACAAGGCTCTCTCTAGAAGTTGTGACTCTGTCGTCTGGGTTGCATTCAGCATCCCAAACCTTCCCTCTTCTTCAAATGTCAGTCTTCTGTTTTGTACATCAAATGCAGGAGGATGGTATTGGATGGCATTAGACACGGGGCTCCGTCCAGCCAGGGGCTGGCCGTGTCCCTGGAACGTGGGCCCGCCCCGGCCCGCGGAGCGTGGTTCTTTCCACACCATTCACGGCTCTGCACGAGCTCCTCTGACTAAACGTTTCAGCTGCGGACAGCGAAGCTCCTTTTCAACATTACAGGCCTTGACCAGAAACACTTGGGGATACAAATTATCGGATTCTTTCTCAAAGTTTAATTTTTATTAGCATACAAAACTAGTCAAACAGGCCCCTTCCGATTTAAAAAAATCATCTTCCTAAGGACATTTTAAACTTTCTGAAATAGTGCTGTTCAATATAACTCTTGCTTAATGGGACTTTTCTTTGTGCTGCCCAGTAAGTCAGCCACTAGTCATGCATGATGATTGAGCAATTGGAGTATGCCTTGAAATGATTGTTCAGTTTTATTTAATTTTAATTAAGCTTGATTTAAATAGCCTCATGTGGCTAGACGATGCCATGTTGGACAGCGCATTGTCAGAGGAAACCCATACCATATGGTCCCGTTGTCTACGGTAAACTGTGAAGAACCAGTAGTTCCCCTACATACCAGCACACTCTCCCTGCAATGTTCTGCCAGGCTTTATTCCAATGGGTGCCATTCAGGTAGTTGATCTACAAAATCATTAATTGTCATCATTAATTCTCACAAACAACCCACTCATCAACTGTTATAACATTTGGGAGAAAATGAACTTGATTCGTACTTTTTATTCAACAAGAGATGATAGAGATTAAGCATTCCACAAGGTGGAAGGCTCTGGACACGGAAATGTCAACAAGATATTCACTACCATGCATCATGACGTGTACAGTACAATGGAGAACACAGACATTGAACACCACACGACACAGTGAATTATAACAGCGACAAATGATATGAAGGGACAATGGAGAGCACATACTCTGAAGGAGTATTTGTAGGAGCAACTAATGTAGTCTGGGAGTCAGGGAAAGCATTTGGCGACACTGAAATAAAATGAAAAGTATTGAAATGATGTTCTATATCGGCTAAGTGACTTTCAGAAAGTTATTTAAATTACCTGAGCTTTAGACTTCTCATCTGTAAATACCGTTTGTGAGGATTTATTAAGATATATGTAAGTGTTTGGCACAGTGTCTAGTTTATTGTAGGCACTCAGAAAATGTTAGTTCTTCTCATTTTTCTAACTATTCCTTTATAATAAAATCTGTTAGATATCACCTTATTTTTGTGATATCTCATGTTTTCACTTATTTAAGAAATTTTATTTAGTGTCTTACCATAAGCCAGACACTATTCTAGAAAAACAGCCGTAAATGAAACAGTCTTTGACTGCACAGGGTTAGGGTTAACATTATAGTGAGGGCTAGGACTAGGGTTAGGGTTAGGCTTAGGTCTAGGGTTCGGGTTAGGTTTAGGGCTAGAGCTAGTGTTAGGGTTAGGGTTAGGTTTGGGGCTAGGGTTAGAGTTAGGTTTAGGGCTAGTGTTAGAGTTAGGATTAGGGCTAGGGTTAGGGTTAGGATTAGGGCTAGGGTTAGGGTTAGTGCCAGGCTCCTTGGATGCACAGTGAAATCTCCTGGGGAGTTAGGGTCAGGGTTAGGGTCAGGATTCCTGCTCCACCTTCAGTGATTCTGATTCAGAAAAGCTCCAGATTTATTATTTTTATACACCTTAAAACATTAGAAATATTTTTGTTGGATTCCTGAGGATCCCATTTTGAGAAACTTGACCTAGGTGCTAAAATTTTAATTACGCGTAAGCTGTCACTGCCCGTTGGGTTCCATGTGCCTATATGACTTGATCTGACTGACTAACGGCTATATCATGTCCTGCATTCCCAATTCTGTGCTGCTAATACTAAAACCTAAATTTAATTTTAGTCTGGCTCTGATGGTGCTGTTGCTATTCCTGCCTGCTTTCTGTAAAGGCAGACATGGGAAGAACAGACTGGGGAAAAAAGAAAAAAGAAAAAAAAAAGGTGTGGTGTAGAATGGAGGGTGTGGCAGCAGAACCCTAGCACAGGTTCAAGAATGTAGAGCCCCACCCCTCCGTTATTTCTAGGACGGGCCTCAGCCATGTCTTCTTCTGAATCTCTTTGTGACAGTTTGGGAGGTGAAGGCAGAGAGCACCGCTGAGAAATCACTCGGCTCGGAGGCCAACATTTGCTCAGATTCCTCTCTTGGGGCTCACCTTCTAGTCCTCTCTCTGCCCAATGGAGACTCAGAGGTAAGGCCACTGAGGCCCAGCGGAAGTCTCATCACCATCCTCCCCTACTCATACTTTCCATCTTGAACAATATTGTTCATAAAGCTATTTCCTCTAGAAGTCCAATGCGCTATCCATTGCGCCACGGAGCCACCTCCTAAAGCAATTTCCATAGAATGGCCACTTGTTTCATTTACAGAAGCCACTTGAACTTTTTCAGTCAGTTCACAATTTTATTAGGGTTTTGCATTCTTTCTATTCCTAGAGCTCCAATTGGCTTCAAAAGGCAAATAATTGCACCTTCTACTTTATTGGTATGGCAATGCTATCTTTTTTTCTTCACTAAGTTTTAGGACACTCCAACTGTAGAATTAACTTACTGAGACATTCTTTCTTTGGCACAGTAATACAAAATAACCATGTTCTGCCTGCAGTTTGTTGTTATAGAAATGGAAAGTATAACTCCAAATTCATTAGAGATATAAATTAGAAAGCAGAAATATCTGAATGGTTTAAATTCTACTTGTCTCAAGATCCATCCCTGCCATTCCCTTTTAACAGCAGCATTTGTAAAGAAAAGCCAAGTCACTGGCATCCTAGAATGCAATAGGCGTGGACCTAAAAGAACAGAGGCAATAAACTGTCATAATAGAAGCATAATATGCTAATGAGAGTGGACAGAGCCGGGGCTGCGAGGGAAGCTGGTGCCAGCGCCTGGAAAGGAAGGCCTACTCTTTCTATAAAAAAAAAAAAAATTCTTTATTGATTAAGGTGTTACATATGTGTCCTCATTCCTCCCCCATCCCCCACTCATGCCCTCGCCCCCCTGTTGTCCGTGACCACTGGTTAGGCTTACATGCACGCATACAAGTCCTGTGGTCGATCTCTCCCCCTTACCCCCATCCTCTACAGCACATATGTCAAACACAAGGCCCGCGGGCCAAATCCAGCCCGCCAGGCCTTGCAATGTGGCCCGCACCGCGCTGTCATCACTGCACTCCGCTGTCAGTTTATGACATTGTCAGTTTATGACTGTTCAGTAAACCATTCGGCCCGCGATTTAGGCTGGATTTTAGATTTTGGCCCCTTCTCTGATTGAGTTCGACACCCCTACTCTACAGGAAGGCCTACTCGTGCCCGCATTTCATGCATCGGGCCTCTAGTACACTTATAAGCCTGTTAAAGCTTCAAAATGCAAATTCAAGGATAACCACTCTCTTGTCATCCCAAACTATTGGAATTCATGTTCTATCAGGAGCAAGACATCCTAACTCTTGATTATCCCTTCTAAAAAAATTGTGCTATTTCTAGGAGAAAAAAAAGATGAATGAAGGAATTTCCTTAGACCAGTGTCCTCAAATGTTTTGTTGTTGGGATCCTTACACAGTCTTAAAAATTAATGAGGAAATATTATAATAAATATATATTATGTAATATATAATGTAAATAATGAGAAATATTTATTTTATAAGAAATTAAAGATCATAAAAAGTTAAATATTAACTCATTAACATATGGAAATAACAAATGTATTACATCTTTTTTCAGTTTTTTATTTCAAGAAAAACGATCTTAAATATAATAATGTTACATGAAATAAACATTAATATCTCAAGAAAAACAATTTTAAATATAATAATGTTAAATGCAATAAACACCAATTATTCAAGAAAAATGATCTTACATATAGTAATTTTGCATGCAATAAATATTAATATTTCAAGAAAAGAATTTTAAATATAATAATATTACAAAAACTATACTAACATAATATGATATCACAAAAGTTGTAGGGAATATTAAAAATCTGCAAATAACAGGATTACTTCTATCATATTCTAGTATGCTTTCTCCCCCTCTGGCTCTATTTTTTGTTCATCAGTTTATGTTGTTCATTATATTTCACAGATGAGTGAAGTCATATGATAGTTATCTTTCTCTGACTGGGTTATTTCACTTAACATGATGCTTTTAAAGTAAATTTTGTCGGATATGAGTATTACTACTCCAGCTTTTTTTTTTCTTTTCCATTTGCATCAAATTTTCCCCTATCCCTTCACTTTCATCCTGTGTGTGTCTTTTGTTTTGAGGTGGGTATCTTGTAGACAGCATATAGTTGGATCATGTTTTTGTATCCATTCAGTACCCTACACCTTATTTTTTTAACCCTACATCTTTTGATTGGAGCATTTAATCCATTTACATTTAGAGTTATTATTGAGAGGTACTTATTTATAGCCATTTTAATTCTGTATGGATAGGTTTTTCTCTCTGTTTCTTCTTCTCAGCAATCCCGTATAGCAATCCCTCTAGCTGGCTTGTATTGCTGGCTTGGTGGTGAAAACTCCATTTAGTGTTTTGTTGTTATTGTTGTTTGGGGGTTTTTGTTTGTTTTGTATTTTTGTTGTTTTGTTTTGTTTTGTCTGGGAAGCTCTTTATTTGACCATCTATTTTGAATGAAAGACTTGCTGGATATAGTAGTCTTGGTTTCAGATCCTTGCTTTCCATTACCTTCAGTACTTCATGCCATTCCCTTCTGGCCTGTGGAGTTTCTGGTGAAAAATCAGGTGTCAGCCTTATGAGAATGTCTTTTCTTTTTTTTTTTTTAATATATTTTATTGATCTTGTACAGAGAGGCAGGGAGAGAGAGAGAGAGTTAGAAACATCGATGAGAGAGAGAGTCATCGATCAGCTGCCTCTTGCACACCCCCTACTGGGGATATGCCCGCAACCAAGGTACATGCCCTTGACCAGAATCAAACCCAGGACCCTTCAGTCCCCAAGCCAACGCTCTATCCATTGAGCCAAACCGGTCTGGGCTTATGGGAATTTCTTTGTAAGGAACAGTTTTCTTTTCTATTGCTGCCTTTATGATTCTCTCTTTGTCTTTAATTTTTGGCATTTTAATTATGTGTCTGGGCGTGGGTCTCTTTGGGTTCTTATTTCGTTTTTTTTGTGCCTCCTGAACTTGTGTGAGTTTTTCCTTTTCCAAGTTAGGGAAGTTTTCTACCATTATTTTTCAAACATCTTCTCTATTCCTTTCTTCCTCTCTGCCTCTTCTGGCACACCTATTCTAATATTGTTATGTTTCACATTGTCCCACAGCTGCCTTAAGCTGTCCTCCTGATTTTTTAATTGTTGGTGTGGTTTTTTTGTTTGTTTGTTTGTTGTTTGTTTTTTGTTTTTTGTTTTGGTTCTCTAATTGAGTGATATTTTCAACTTTCTCTTCTAATTTACTGATTCAATCCTCAGATTCCCCTAAAACAACGTGTTCTTTATTTGTCTTATGTCATTCTTTATCTCAGACTGCTTTATCTCAGACAGTTTTTCACTGCTAGATGTGGGTACCCTCCTCAGTTTGGTGCTCTCTGCTGAGGAGCCCAGCTTAGGGGTTAGATCCCAGGGTTCTCAGTGGCTCCCCTGACAGCTGAGATATCTCTCCAGGACTTCAGTCGCCCGGCCAGCCCTTTCATGCCTCTGCCCCTCCTACCAGTCTCTATACCATCTCCATCTTTAGTCCTTGGGCATCAGGGTTCACTCTTGTAAGTTTTCCATTGATTATTCAGGAAGCCTTTTCGTATTTCAGTTGTAATTCCAGCTTGTTCTTGGGAGCATGTCCATGAAGCATCTCCTACTCTGCCGCCATTTTTAATCTCCTCCAAATGTATTCATCTTAACATGAATAAATAAATATAAAAACATAAGTGTATTTTCCAAAACAAACAAACAAAAAAATGTCAAGAATGGAATAAAAAAAAAAAAAGCTTTGGTCTTTCAGGGCTAATATTTTATTGGAATCCATAATACCTGACCTTCAAGACTATTGAAAGACTTGGGTCATTGTTAGCTCACTATGGATTTAAATAAAAGTACACTGCTGGAAGTTCTAGCCGGTTTGACTCAGTGGGTAGTCAGTCTGCAGACTGAAGGGTCCTGGGTTCGATTCTGGTCAAGTGCATAAGCTTGGGTTATGGGTTTGATCCCTAGTAGGGGAACATACAGAATGCAGCTGATCAATGGTTTTTCTCTCATCATTAATGTTTCTATCTCTTCCTCTCCCTTCTCTCTGAAATTCAATATATATATTTAAAAGTACACTGCTGGATACAGCAGCCTTCAAATGAATTATAAACTGTACTAGCCTCATTCACTCAAGATATAATGACAATGGGTTGAGAAGTGTAATATCTACCCTTTTTTTTGCATCTTAGAAAAATATCCTGAAATTTAATAAAAATAGGAATAACATAAGAGAAAAAACCCCTAATCCCTCTTCTTATGCTTGTTCTATAATGATAGTGTGGATATAAATAATAGTGTGGACATAAATAGTGCCTTTTTACTTACAAAAGCTTGATTGGGTGTGTTTTGCTTATGTCTGAGAGACTGTCGTTGGAGCCCAGGGGGAACTGAAGAAATCTGAATTTTGATATGGTTACCTCTTGACCCTTTCAGATATATCTATATAATATTTATATGTATCAGTATGCAATGTATGTATTGATGCATAAGAAAGCAGCACAGTAAATCCTATAAACATTCTGAAATCCAGTTATCACTTTGTTATTCAAAAAGTGACCTTTAAGAATGATCAGAACTGGATATGCTGTATAAAATGAAATAAAGTATATTATTAAGATGAATTTCCCCCATTTTTATTTTTTAAAATGTGGTTATTAGAAACATGTTAATTACATATGTGATTATTGCATTATTTTTTTTTTTCAACAGCGGTTATCTGTAGGACAGGAAAAGAGACCAAGAATTTAATAGGGGCTGAAAATTAAAGAAAAGGAAGGTAACACATGCATTTTAACTTTTCTATGAGAAAATACTCGGATTGGAGCTCATTAGCATTTTAGAAGAGTTGTGAAAGGAGAAAATCAAAATAAAAAACCTTGTTAGAATAAATTCAGATGGGTGATTAGGTGCTCTCTGAAGATGTTGCGGCTCACTGCCTAATCATAGACTATTACTACTTAAGAAGAATAAATATCCGCACATTATAAACAGTGCCTCTTTATTTGTAAGAGCTTGATTGAGTGTTTGTTTCAGTTATGCCCAAGAGTCTGTCCCTACAGCCCAGGGCAATTGAACTGTTAATTCTGATCTGGCCCCCTCTTGACCCTTCCATAGTGCAGCAGCAGCCTCATTCTCTTCTTCTCAAAGTACCCTGATGGTTTGAACAAGTGGACCATCTCTGATAATTCTATAGGAAATAAAACTGAATGTGTGCTGATCTTAAATAAAGTATTTTCTTTAAAACTTTCTGTTATAGGGAATTTCAAATCTACCCAAGGGTAATCACTCAGATCCAACAGTCACCAATACCTGATCCATCAAGTCTCATCCGTATCAGCATCTACATAACAACCACCCTCAATGCCATATTATTTGAATTCCACATATTTAAATATTTATCTTCAACTTTCATTACTGATCAAACTATGATATTCCCATTTGTACCTTTTTTTCCCTGTAATTTTAAAGTTATTGCTAATTCCTTCTGGTCAATTGAAACACACAGTGTGGTACCTTCAGAGCAGTACGCTGAGTGGCTCTGAGTGTGTCAGACTCAGTTTTGGGGTATTTGACGTTAATGTCATGCCAAAGCTAGGGACACAGCTTCTACCAGAGCTCTGCTTCAGAGTGAATGCAGATGATCCCGATGTTCTAATTATCTTTAGCTCAGAGAAGGTGGCAAATGATTCACTAGTCAAATGTGGAGACATTTCTGAAATTGTTATAAGATTTAGAGAGGACAAGGAATCCGTTATCATTTTCTAGAAACTATTATAATTTAAAGACATTTTTGTTTGATTGTTTTTCTCAAAACATATTGGAGTGCTTCTTAGGGATTTTATCTGGTTGTTCAAAAGTATAACTATGGAAACATTCTTGTTATATAAGAATAGCAATCCCATCAGTCACTTTTAGTCAGCAATATTAGAATTTCTGTATTCTCTCTTCCAACATCGCATACAGATCTATCTAGATTTCAGTAGGCATTTATTTTGTTTACTTTCCTTCAATGACAGAGTCTATACAAATTTATCCTTTTATCCAAATAAAGATGTCTTCTTAATTTCTTTCTAGAATGTATTACTTTATTCTTTTTAAAAATATATTTGTTTATTGATTTCAGAACAGAAGGGAAGGGAAGGATAGAAATATCAGTGATGACAGGCATTAAACCTGCAACCAGGGCACGTACATCTCCATTTTAACACGTTTGGTGTTCTCTTGTCTCTGCACCACCGACAGCTGTGCTGTGAGGAGCAGGCAGGGAGCAGACGAGTTTTATTTGATGTGAGTGGCCGTCCTCAACTTTGAATTTTAAAAGGAGTAGTGGAGAACAACCACCTTCTTGTTCCCAGGTCCCTAAAAATTTTTCAAATATGTGCACAAATATGACCACTGGAGCTTTATTCTGAAGTTCAAGCAAAAACAAGGTAACTTGGAATATGTTGAGGCTAACGTTAGTGAAAACTGAAGTTACACTTTTAAGAGATTAGAAAGCAAGCTGAAAATTGGGTTGAATAAAAATTGCTCTTGAAAATCCCTTACTTGTCCATAAAGTAAATTAGATGTGATCTTTGGATAGAGATCACTGTAGGATATATTTTATGCCGCTTATGTTTGAGAACTGCTAACATACAGTAAGAAAGATTCAAATGTGTGGACACTCTGCCTTCAAGTTAACCTATTGAACCCTTGCAGTGATGAGAGAGTGGGTGGAGAATTCAAAAATGCCCCTGCTTTCAAGGTTTAACTTCTATTGAAATGCCTTGGCAGGGGGCTGGGTGGGTCACACGAGCTAAACAAGATGAGCACACCCACAGAGGTTCTGGGTCCCAGAGGTACTTAATAAATATTTCCTATATTTGAATATGATTCTTAACTATATGCATGTTTTTAAACAAGTGATCAAAGTTTCCTATATAGTTGTGTTTGTATGTCCACAAGAAGCTCCAACGACAGTTTGGACTAAGACATGAAACTGTCTTTTCACACAGACACAGACATCTATAAAGAAAACTTTGAGCATTTGCTCTGGTCTTTCTAAGGTGGCGTTTACTCTTTTATTTCACGGATCGTCTTGACCTCTATTTGTTTATTCAACCAAGATTTCCATGCGGCATTGCTATAGGTGCTGGGGTTTTATTTAAAAAAGCAAACCAAATTCCCTCGCCGTTGTTTTGGGGAGATTACACACTAGCTGGTGGCAGACAATGAAATGCAACACAGCATTAAATTGCGTAGTATGGGAGAAGGTGAGAAAATGTATGAAACGTAAGTCAGGAAAGGGGGTTAGGAACTTAGAGACAGAGAGGCAACTTTTAAGTGTGGTGATCAGGAAGGGCCTCACTCAGAAGACGGCATATGAGCAAATGCTTGAAAGCGGCAGGTATTTTTGGAGGAAGCCAAATACAGTGATGTCCATGTAGCAGGCAGATGGGAACACTTGTGGTATATTCTAGCAACAGCAAGGAGGGTAAGGTGGCTAAGAGGGTGTGAGCAGGGAGAACGTGGGAGGAGATGAGGTTAGCATGGTAAGGGGTGTTTGAAGGAACACACCCATTCAGTATCCCTTCACAATATAACAGTTTTAGGTTTACTTTCTGATTTTCATTATAGAGTTAAACATAGAGGGGAAAACAAGCTATTTTTTTTTAAGTGGACCGCCAAGCCAACATTTCCAGAAAGCACCTTTAAGACCCTTTGTGACCCACAGAGCAGAGGCTGATGACTTCTGAGTCGGAGGAGCTTCTTAGAGACTCTCCCGGAGCCAACAGTGTCCACCCCTCAGCAGCAGGGCACCACCCACGCTGGCCTGACTTCCACTTCCTAGCTGCAGGTATTTCTGCCTGGCCTTTTTAATCTGTTCTCCAGCAGTTTGTAAGTATTTTTTCTGCATATCCTGCATATCTTCCTAATGGTATCTCTGCATTCCTTCACCTAGCTGCTGTGTGGGGATCCTGCTGGCACCCATTCTGGGCAAGTCCTCCAACTCGGCGGAGCTAAGACATATTTCACCAACTGGAGGTGATGAGATTTCTGGTCACATGGTATATACTTTCATTGTCTATGATTCAAGCTGCAGATCCTGGTTAGATATTTATAGCAGAGCAATTAAAAAAACACTTTTTTTTTTTTTGCTTTTACTGTTTACCAAACTTTACCTTTGATGTGCCTGTATGCATTCCTATAGGGCAAATGTGTATTCAAGTGAATAAAAAGCAGACGGGATCCAGTTTCAGAAAGCTTCTCCACTAGAGGGAAGTTTTCCAACTATCTCCCCTCACCCCCCCCCATGCCTTTTAAATAAAAAAAAAAAAAAAATATATATATATATATATATATATATATATATATATATATATATATATACATACATATTGGGTCGGCAACTAAGTAATTGCGGATTTTAAAAAAGAAAATCAAAGACAATTTTTTCATGGAACTAAATAACTTTATTCTGTAATGTATTGCCCATTTTGATCAATGACCTTTTGCCATCTTTCAGGCAGCATCATAATCCCACGTTCAAAAAACTTCTGGTTTTTATTAGCAAAAAACTGAATCAGGTACGATTTGACATCATCATCATTATTGAAATTTTTACCATTCAAGGAGTTTTGTAAAGATCAAAACAAAAAGTAATCAGATGGTGCAAGGTCAGGACTATATGGTGGATGTGGCAAAACATCCCAACCAAGCTCCATTAATTTTTGCCGAGTGACCAAAGATGTGTGTGGCCTTGCATTGTCATGATGGAATACAACACCTTTTCGATTTGTCAATTCGGGCCGCTTTTCTTCAACTGCATTGTTTAATTTCGTTAGTTGTTCAATGTAGACATCAGAATTGATCGTTCGGTTGGGTGGTAAGAGTTCAAAGTAGACAATTCCTTTGTAATCCCACCAAACTGATAACAAAACCTTCTTTTGATGAATATCAGCTTTTGATGTTGTTTGAGTTGGTTCACCTGGCCTGCTCCACGATCTTTTCCGCTTGATATTGTTGTAAACAACCCATTTTTCATCGCCAGTTATCAGTCGTTTTAAAAATGGATCATTTTCATTACGTTTCTTTAGCAAATCACAGCTGCTAATGAGTTGCGTTAACTGTGATTCTTTCAGTTCGTGAGGAACCCATGTATCGAGTTTTTGAACATAGCCAAGTTGTTTTAAGTGATTTTCAATGCATGTATGTGATACATGAAGCTTCTCTGCAATCTCACGTGTTGTACTGTGACAGTCCGAATTGATTATTGCTTTGATTAGGGCGTCATCAACTTCAACTGGACGACCAGAGCGTTTTTCATCTTTGAGTGAAAAATCACCAGAACGAAATTTGGCAAACCAATTTTGACACTGCCGTTCTTTTAAGGCTTCGTCACCATAAACAGCACATAACTTTTTATGAGCTTGCGATGCGTTTTTCCCTTTGCGGAAATAAAAAAGCAAAATATGACAAAATGTTCCTTTTGATTTTCCATTTTTCAACGAACGCCAAACGAAAACTACAAAACAGATCAAAAAACTTTTTTTTACTGATTAACAGCTGAATAGCCAACTATCAAATAACAAAATGTGTTTTACATTTGTACTACGTCTGCAAACCTAAAAATTCAACTGAAGCCATATATGTGTGAAACCCGCAATTACTTAGCTGCCGACCCAATATATAGTTGTTGACAGTATTATAATTGTCCTCTATCCCCATCTATGCACAGCCCTTACCCCACCCTAGACCTTCCCCAAACTATTGTCTGTGTCCATGGGCTATACATATAAGTGTATAAATTATTTGTTTTATCGCTTCCTGTGTCCCACACTCCCCATCCCTGAGATATGTCAGTCTGTTCCATGCTTCTGGACTTATTTTATTGGTCAATTAATTTTGGTCATTAGATCCCACAAATAAGTGAGATCACATGATATTTGTCTTTTTCTGACTGGCTTATTTCACTTAGCATAATAATCTCTACATCCATCTATGCTATCTCAAAGAGTAAGAGATCCTACTTTTATTACTGCTGCATAGTATTCCATGGTGTAAATATACCACAACTTTTTTATCCACTCATCTACTGATGGCCACTTGGGTATTGCCAAGTATTAGCTACTGTAAATAGCACTGCTATGAACATAGGGGTGCATATGTTCTTTCCGATTGGTGTTTCGGAATTCTTGGGACATGTTCCTAGAAGTGGGGTTGCTGGGTCAAACAGCAGTTCCACTTTTAATTTTTTAAGTTCCACTCTGCATTCCCACCAGCAGTGCACTCCACATCCTCACCAGCACTTGTCTGTTGATTTGTAATTGTTGATAGCCATTCTGTCAGGTGTGAGGTGATATCTCATTATAGTTGTTTTTTCTTAATTCTCACCCGAGAAATTTTTTCCATTGATTTTTAGAGAAAGTGAAAGGGAGGGAGGACAGAGAGAGAGAGAGAGAGAGAGAGAGAGAGAGAGAGAGAGAGAGAGAGAGAGAGAAACTTCGATGTAAGAGAGACACATCTACTGGTTGTCTCCCGCATGCGCCCAGACCAGTTGTAACCTGCAACTGAGGTACATGCCCTTGACCAGGAATCTATCCTGCAACCCTTCTGTCTATGGACTGATGTTGATAGAACATCTATCCACTAAGAAAACCAGCCAGAAATCATGATAATTTTAATTTATGTGTCTCTGATGATTAGTGACATTGAACATTTTTCATATATCTTTTGGGCATCTGTATATCCTCTTTGGAGAAGTCTATTCAGGTCCTTTGCCCATTTTAATTAGGTTGTTTTTCTTCCTTTTGTTGCATTGTATGAGTTTATATATTTTGGAAGTTAATCCCTTATCAGATGTATCATTGGCAAATATGCTCTCCTATACAGTGAGTTCTCTTTTCATTTTGATGATGAGTGTGTCTTTTGTTTTTTTTTCTGTGCAAAAGCTTTTTAGTTGATGCAGTCCCATTTGTTTATTTTTTCCTTTATTTCTCTTGCCCTAGGAGATGTATCAATGAAAATTTTGCTACATGAAATGTCTGAAATCTTGCTTCCTATGTTTTCTTCTAGTACTTTTATGGTTTAACAACTGATATTTAAGTCTTTTATCCATTTTGAGTTTATTCATGTGTATAAGTTGGTGGTCTAGATTCATCTTTTTGCATGTGCCTGTATAATTTTCACAACTGAAAAGACTGAAGAGACTGTCTTTACTTCATTATATGTTCTTGCCTCCTTTGTCAAATATTAATAGACCTTAATAGTGTAGGTCAATACCAGACAATATTTTTCAAGATAATATTTCTGTGTCTCTCCCTCCTATTTTAAGCTGATAGCCAGGTCATTTGTAGTTCCTTGCTCCTGGACTTTTTTGCAAAACTGGAAGTAGAGGTCTTGAGGAAGACAACAGCCATTCCTTTGTTTTGTAAAAGTATTAGCTTACGAATGAGATCTTTTGGGATAGCCCAATAGATGAGGAGAGAGGAAGAGGAAGTCCTTTGGGGCCAAATAGTGAGAGGGATGACATTTCTAGAACCAGTGAATGGGCCCAAGATTTGTGGGTCCTCTTGAGTCTCACTAGGTAGTGGCCTCCAGGAAGCCTGGATCCTAGACACAGTGGTTTCAACCTCTCTGAGGACCTAGGGCACCCTAGAAGCAGAAAGCCACTACACCTGAAGGGACCATTCTACCATGCATGAGGAATGATGGAAGGATGCAGACTGTAACTTCCGCATTATTCTAGATATTTGATGCTGCACACAACCCTAGGATTTTAGATAACCATGGGGGGTGATAGATCCCGGCAATATATTACATTTAATTTCTTACTATCTACACCAATTGGAGGCCTGGACATGGACTGAAGATGGTTTTTAAAAATAAAGAAATGTGACATGATGTGTATATTGAGTATGCAGTTTAAGATTTATACCAGCTGAAACCGGTTTGGCTCAGTGGATAGAGTGTCGGCCTGTGGATGGAAGGTCCCGGGTTCGATTCCGGTCAAGGGCATGTACCTTGGTTGTGGGTACATCCCTAGTAGGAGGTGAGCAAGAGGCAGCTGATCAATGTCTCTCTCATGGATGTTTCTAACTTTCTATCCCTCTATCTTCCTCTTTGTAAAAAATCAATAAGATATATATTTTAAAAATACAGATTTATACCATATATGGCCCCTCCTCCCTTAGGCAATAAAGACCTCTAAACATATTAAAAAATAAGTTCTTTTCCCCAATGACACTTCTGTTATACACAGAATGTTAATCAAGTACTTGCTGTTGCTTCAAGTTCTTGTAACTTCTGAACTTGTTTCATTTAATGTGTGCTTCGCAATCACATTTATTCAGCTAAAGAATGTGAATAAGGCTGACATTCATCCAAATGAAATTTCCACTCTTTGATTTTATACACTCAGGAAATTGCAAGTAAGAGTTACGATGCATAGAACATGAAAATGTTTTTCAAAGATTAATTATCACCACACACTGAAGGACTAGACCAGATGAGTGTCTAATTTCACTCATTTAAGTGTATTTAATCTTTTAAAATAAATGAGATACCTGCCATGCAGAGGCCATTTGAGAATGACGAGAAAGAAGCCACCAGGAGGGAAAGAGACAGGCCCCGCTGTGATTTCAGCATCTGGATCCAGCAGTGTTTGGAAGCCCACTCCTAGATGTTATGCCTGGTTTCAGAAGCCAGTTTACAATAACTTTCTGTCCTCACAACTAACAGAACTTTCACATAAGGATTGTTAAGTGTGCACTGGATTGGACCACATGTTGTCAAAGCCCCCTTCTGCTTGCCAACTTTAATCCCTTGTGCCTTAGCTTCTTCCTCAGTATTAGAGGCATCCCTGTGATACCAGCCTCCCTACGTGGGAGCATTCGTTGTGTGTATTATCACACAAGGCCTGGCCCTGGGTAAGTACTCAGGAAAGGCAGGCTACTACTGTCAATGGGCACACTGAAAAAATATCACCTGCTCAAGAATAGATGCATTAAAGCAACCGAGTAATAGTAAGAAATTGAAAAACAACACCAAAGCACAGTAAAGGTAGAGAAAATAAAACACACTGAGAGTAATTGGAACTCTAAGAAAAGGGAAGAAATTCCTAGTTTAAAAAAAAAAGGAATATATAAAAAATAAAGACATAAATTTTTATATTTGATGACACCCACAGCACAAAACCCATGAATCAAAAGTTGCCAACCAGACATTCTATTTATTTTATTTTTTTAAATGGAATCTTTGATGACGGGTGTGTGTGTGCACTAAAACAAAAACTCTATGGATAGCACCAAGCAGTAGCTATTCTAAACTGGCAGAATTTTTGTTAGCTATTTCAGTACCTTAGTTGTAAATTTTCCTTAATTTTTTTTCTGAGTACTGTTAACAGAATTATATGAAACTTGAATATTAAGTTTCCAGGTTCCTGAGAATTTTATACACACAGAGCAGACATTTCTACAGACATGTTGTAACAGATACTTAACGGAATGCCGTTCCAGTCTGAGGCATTTAATTAGAGTTTGAGGCAAGTAAAATAAGACATTAAAGACCAAATTATTCTATATTAAAATTGGAAAATAAGTTATATGGCAGCAATTTTTATATTAAAATGATGATTTGTGTTAATATTTTATAGTTTCCTCTTAAATATAGCTGCTCAATTCCTAGGCTTGAATCAGAATGTAAAAATCAGAATGGATGAAAAATAATACAAGGTAAGGAAATAGAACAAGTCATCAACTTTTCTGACTTTAACAAGATATTTTTATTGCTGGTTACTTATAAATGTGTGGGCTTTTATAAATTATATTCTATAAATATTGGGCTTTTATTAAACCTTAAGATAAAGTTTATTACTTTTTCTCTATAATGAATTCAGTAAGAATGCTCTGAAATGGAAGTATTAGCCAAATAGTCTAAAATACTATGAATTGCATTATTTTACATAAAATAAATGGGTGAGCCTATCTGAATATTATTGTAACTAATCACTCTTATCATATCAACATAACCAAATAATTTAAAGAAATATTTAAACAGCATAATCCCTATATTTTTCTACTTGGAGTCCTATGTTTCCAAAATGCCTGTGACTTAGCTTATATATATAATTATATGCACACAGCTACTATCATCAAGCTCTTTTAAAGAGATAATTATCATGGTAGTAAGTCCACACATGTAGTCAGAGATGTCCAAAGAATGCGAGGATCCTTTTCTAAAATCTCCACAAGGAGAAATAGGCACTGGATTGGAGGGGAATTCTAACAATAGCTCATTACCTTTTGTCTTAAACGGTGTCTTTTGATTAAAATCTCTACTGTATGAATATTCTCAATCTAAAATTAAACTTCCTACAGGGCTCCCCCTCCCTGTCACTTCCTTCTCTCCAGTAGAACCAGGGTACAGGGGAAGCTCTGCCGACTTCAAGGCATGGGGCGAGGGTTTCCCCATCTTGCCTTATGTGATCCTTCTATCAGCCTTGGCCCTGGGAGCCAGTCAAAGTGCCGTTGATCCTTGTAATCACCTCTCCACCAACTCTATTACCCCCCTCCCGGTGGAGAGGGGTCAGCCTGTGGGTGGTCTGCCAGGGCTCTAAGCAGAGAACAACGTGAACGCTATTCTGTTCTCCACATTCTCCAGAACATGTCTAATAGCCACTCGGGGATTCCTAGGGCACTAGCCTGGAAAGGGGAAGTCAGGACACAGGACATAGACTGTCTGTGTTCTTTTTTCCCCAGGTCAATCAGGGCAGTCTCTCTCCCTCTCTGTATGATAAGGACTGCCCTCACCTTACTCTGCTCCTGTTCTATTCTTGGTTTATGCTAACATTCTATGATCCGATCAACAAAGCTTGGCCCCAGATATGTTCATGAAATCCTCTTCGAAACAAAGCCTAGCTTTCATGCCTATTTTTATATTATTCACTCAAAACTCCCAGTCTAGACATCAAATACTAAATGTTAACTCCGTCTTCCTCTTGCCACTCTCACATAACAATCAAAATCTCTGCTGAAGAAACATAATGCTGCCCTGACCAATTTGGCTTAGTGGATAGAGCATTGGCCTGCAGACTGAAGGGTCCCAGGTTCAATTCTGGTCAAGGGCACGTACCTTGATTGTAGGCACATCCCCAGTAAGGAGTGTGCAGAAGGCAGATCAATGTTTATCTCTCATCGATGTTTCTAACTCTCTATCTCTCTCCCTTCCTCTCTAAAAAATCAATAAGATATATGTTTTAAAAAAGAAAAGAAAGAAAAATTATGCTTGTGGAGTAATGAAGGAAGAAGAGTAAAAGGAATTTTTCAAATGATAATAATACACAAATTTATTTCCAAATCTATTAGCTACTTTTCAATTAGAACAGGCCTACAGGTGTTTTTTTGTTTGCTTGTTTTTATTCAGATTCAGTGAATGGTCACAGCTGTATTGTTATGATCAATAACAACAATGAGCTAAATATGTTAAGACATGGAAATTTATGGAAGGGTATGGGAAATAAGGTCAGTTGTGATACAAACATAACCATACAAAAACAGAAAGGGAGAAGAGCAGTTATACCTCTAGCAACAGCAATCTGAAGATTTGGAAATGTAACTATCCCTTCAAGAGAATTTGCCCTGTGCACCATCTCCTCCTCCTCCTAACTATTGTGTAAAAATTTTGTGTAAGAGTTGTCTGTAAGTAACACAATAGTCCGTATTGGAAGGCTAAATTGGAAGAGTAATTAACATAGCACAGAAAGGGAGATGACTCTCTACCAGAGATGCATACCGTGGACGGAAAAGGGGCCACACACGGAACCTGAGGAGCTCAGGGGAGGCCTGCATGGCCGCCTTACAGACTCAGAGGCCTAAGGGGTCCACAGAGGATGGATGTCTGAACATAGACATGCCAGCTTAAGAGCGGATCAAGGTGGTAGCCAGGTCCTGGGCCTGTAGCTTCCTTGACAAAGGTCAACTTTTACCCTCACTGAGCCTGTCTCTTGTCTGCATCTGTGACAGCATTTCTTTGGAGTCCTCTCTTTTCCAGACCCCTCAGGCCACAATCTCCCACCAGAGCGCAAGACTGCAGAACCCTCATCATTGTCTTGTTCCCCCAAAATACCATCTCTGTAAATGGTGCTGTGAATGTTAGGTATTGACTGTCCTGTGCCACCAACGTGAAAGAAGGATGTGTCTCTCCATTTTACTTTTTACCCAATCCCAGAGACATCTCTGCTTTGCTTTCTCCCACCTCCTTAATCCACCACCAATGTACCTTACATCAGCGTTTTTCAACCGCTATTCCGCGGCACACTAGTGTGCCGCGAGATGTTGCCTGGTGTGCCATAGGTGCAGACAAGAATTTTATAATTTTTCACTATTTTGTTTACTTAATATTTCATAATAAAGTAATTATAAAATACTTTCTTTGTGTTTATTTGATTCCTATTCAAGAGAATTACTTTATATATAGTCAATATAGGCACAGAGTTAAATTTTTTAACATTTTCTAATGGTGGTGTGCCTCGTGATTTTTTTCATGAAACAAGTGTGCCTTTGCCCAAAAAAGGTTGAAAAACACTGCCTTACATGACCCTCCACCACTTATATCTCCTCCTTTGATTCTAATGGGTAAAATAAGTTGTAAAGCTGACCTTCTCCAGAGCATTTTCTTACTCTGTTGAGATTTTGTTTCCCAGAAACTGTCACTTGGGCTGAAATAAAGTCATAAAAAATCTCTACAGGTTTGAACGTTTCTTTTTTTATTATTTTAAACTTGTTATTGATTGATTTGAGAGAGAAGAATGGAGAGGAACATCGGTTTGTTGTTCCACCCATCATGCACTCATTGGTTGCTTCCCATATGTGCCCTGAGATCAAACCCTGAACCCTGGCACATGTGGACGACGCTCAGAACAGCTGAGTGTCTGGCCAGGCCTTGGCCATTTCTTACATCGACAATGTAATGGCCGTTGGAACTTGGCTTCTTTTTATTTGGGGAGAAGAGAACATTTCCATTTGTATGAAGAATAGTCGCATTATGTTAGGTGGAAATACGGAATTCCCAATTTTTATCAAAGATTGTATAAGGATGCTGAGTAGTCAAAGATTGACATGCTGGTTATTAAGCTATTCTCTCTCAGCTCCAAACTCTCCTTCCATATCATTTTGAGATATTAGGGCTGAAGCACTACAAATCCCACTGCTGCTCTGGGTGACTTCCTGTGTCTGACTGACACCCGGCACCAGAGAGGGAGAAGCTGTGGGAGGGAGAAGAAGCTTGTTCCATCCTGTTTGCCTGGGGTTTGCCTCCTGTTTGCTGCCCACTCCCGTGTGCATCATCTCATCAATGCTTCAAAACACACTTTTCCAACAACGGAAGCTGTGGCTTCTTTCTGTAGCAGTGTTTGAATCCAGTTTATATTTTTCCAACACTTTCAGGGTCAGCCTCATTGAGCTGCCTTCAGAGACCCTCATGCCAGTCCAACATAGAGGACCTTCAATAACACAGATGTGAACTGCATGCATCCACTTATACATTTTTTCCCTTTGTAAACAGATTATGTAAATTTACAGCATCAATAAACACAGTTCAGTACTGTAAATGTGTTTTCTCTTCCTTATGATTTTCTTAATAACATTTTCTTTTCTCTAGCTTACTTTATTGTAAGAATACAGTATATAATACCTATAACACATAAAACTTGTGTTAATCACAAGTTGGTATTATCTGTGAGGCTTCCAGTCAACAGTACACTATTTGTAGTTATGTTTTGGGGGAGTCAAAGTGATAAGAGGATTTTTCACTGTATGTGTGTGTGTGTGTGTGTGTGTGGGGGGGGGGGGGTCAGTGCCCCTAACCCCATGTTGTTCAGTGTCAAGTGTAGTGTCTTCCTTAGAGACCTGGGTTTCAGCTTCACTGGGCCCCTCCTTCAAGCTTCAAATTTATACTAATTTTCACCTCTTCACTTTGTTTTCCCAAACGTAGGGGGGATAGCTGCTTCCTGCAGCTGCCCCCCTTGTGATACCATAGTGTTCTTTTTTGGCCTTTTGTGTTAACGAGATAAAGATTGCTTTTGGAGCGGGGAGGGTGGTAAGAGATCAACCAAAGGACTTGTATGCATGCATATACGTAAGCATAACCTGTGGATGCAGACAGTATGCGAGCGAGGGCATGTGCTGGAGAGGTTGGGAATGGCCAGGAAGGGGGGTGGGGGGGGGGCGGGGCGGGAGAGACATATGTAATACTTTAAAAATAAAGAATTTAAAAATTTTTAAAGTATATTAAAAAAAATAAAATGATTTTAAAAATTGCTTTTGCTAAATGATCTCTTCTTTAAAATATAAATCCTTCCTTTTAAAATACCAGACAGAGCCAGGACCGGTTTGGCTCAGTGGATAGAGCTTCAGCCTGCAGACTGAAAGGTCCCGGCTTGGATTCCAGTCAAGGGCATGTACCTTGGTTGCGGGCACATCCGCAGTGGGGGGTGTGCAAGAGGCAGCTGATCAATGATTCTCTCTCATCGATGTTTCTAACTCTCTATCCCTCTCTCTTCCTCTCTGTGAAAAATCAATAAAATATATTTTAAAAAAATAAATAAAAAATAAAAATAAAATACCAGACAGATACAAATGATACATTTTTGTGGATGCCCTATGTGTTCTGGAAAATAAAATATGTGCTATCTTTTGGTGTGTTGATGTTCTATGCTACAGACATTTTCTGAAGACACTATATTAATTTATTTAACTAAAAAAAAGGGAAAAAAAGGAAACCCTGGGTGATGAGTAAAAATATTATAAATCCCATTTATAGGCAAAAACAAACAAACAAAGTGGAACATAGCAAAAAAAAAAAAAAAAAAAAAAAAAAAAAAAAGGGAATTCACTGAAGATCACAGAGCCATTATTAAATGTTAGAGCTTGGATACCACAATCATCAGGATATTGCTCTCTGCCGCCAGAAGTGATATGTGTGTAATGGATCCAAGATCATATCAATCACAGTTCAGTGCAGGAAACAGAAACCCATTTAGATATTTTAAGCAGGGGTTGAAATATATGGGATTTTTTACTATATGGGATTCGGACTTCACAAACCCACTGTGTGAATGAAGGGGTCCCAAGCTGTCACCAAACTGGTGAATTACAAGTCCTCCCTGCCACGGCGATCCAGAGTCCAGGAGACCACTGCCGCCATTCCTGGTTCTGGAAAGGCTGCCGTCCCTGCAGCACTGTGCTGGCCGCTGCTCTGCGGCAGGTTCTCACAATGGATTCAGATTACCTCCATGCCCCACTCTCTTCCCGTTCTTGCCGCCTTTAAACCACAACTTCCATCAAGTCCCCACAATAATGACCCCAAAGATGCCCACATCCTGCTAAAAAGATAGCTAAAGCATCCTAAAAATGTCAAGAGTTTTTTCTGGCAAACATCAAATTAGGCAGCTCCCACCGGGAGAGTGGTCAGGGCGCTCTGAGGACAGGGGCCCAGGAAGGGCTTTTTAAAGCAGCTCTGGGAGCAAAGCAAGGGGACTCTCTGATTGGCTGTGATTTAAATGGTTGCCTTATTTGGGAACCCAGTAAGGTCGATGATCCGGTGTTCTCAAATTCCTTCTTCTGGGATAGGAGAACATTTACAGGAATTGGCTCTGGCTTAGGTTTGGTTTGTTTATGGCGGCTACCAAGGCATTAGAACCACCTCAGTCCAATGGCCTGGAAGGGGAGCAGAATTTGGCAGCCCAAAATATGTCTTTAGGCAAAAATGATTGTTTTAGGCTGATTATTTTGAAGAAATATCAGACACAGGTAAAGCTCTGAAAGCAGAGTAGAAGCTACCCTTTTATAAGGGACATTTACATGGAAGAGAAGCCTCCATTGGTACGGGTGTCTTCCTCTTCTTTATTTAAAAAAAATATATATTTTATTATTTTTTTTTTACAGGGAGGAAGGGGGAGGAAGAGAGAATTAGAAACATCAATGAGAGAGAAACATCAATCAACTGCCTCCTGCACACCCCCTTCTGGGATGTGTCCGCAACCAAGGTACATGCCCTTGACTGGAATCAAACCTGGGACCCTTGAGTCTGATGGTCGATGCTCTATCCACTGAGCCAAACCGGTTAGGACTTTTTTTTTTTTCTTTAAAGTAGGGTGACTAAAGCTCTAGAAAGTGCTATCACTGCAGAAGGCAGTGACTTAAATCTGCACAGCAAATCTGTGCTCTTCCTTGGTAACTTTCTGCAACCAGTGTCCCTCTCCATCCCAACATCTTTTGTCTTTAACTGGAGATGGATGGTATTGAAGGTGGTGGCTTGGGCCATTTGGGAAGTTACCTCATTTGCTTGGATATCTCCTATATATACAGGAGGTATACATGATGCTGAATTTCTGTTTGCTTTTTTTCTTGTTAATCTATCTTTTACTACGTAGGTGCGGGGTTGGGGGGTAGAGTGGGGTGGGCATGGAGTGTCTCAGCTCTGAGAGAAAATCTTGTTTCCTTTTTAATTGCTTTAACAATTCTAATCCCCAGGTCCTGTGAATATGTTACCTTACATGGCAAAGGGTCTTTTCAGGTGTGATTAAATTAAGTATTTGGAGATGAGGACATGATCCTGAATTAGCTGGGTGAGCTGAATGTAACCTCAAGGATCCCCATCAGAGGGAGGCAGAAGGATCAGATCCATAGGAATAGAAGAGGTTGTTGGCTCTAAAGGTGGAGGATGGGTCTATGAGCCACGACAGGCAGGGGGCCCCCAGAGGTAGAAAATACAAACAAAAAACAAAAAGCAAAAACGAACTCTCCCATAGAGATGCAACAGAACCTTGCTGAACATTTTAGGACTTGTGATATCCAGAATTCTATGAGAATACACTGGTGTGGTTTTAAGCACTAAATGTGAGGTAGTTTTTCACAGCATCTATAAGGAAACTAACACAACAGGAACAAACACAAAGTCGGACCCAAGAAGAGACAACTTACCCTAAAAAAGAATTGCAAGTCAGGCCGGTGTGGCTCAGTGGTTGAGCATTGGCCTATGGACCAAGAGATCACGGTTCAATTCCCGGTCAGGGCACATGCCTGGGTTGCGGGCTCGATCCCCAGGGCAGGGTCTGCAGGAGGCAGCTGATCAATATTTCTCTGTCATCACTGATGTTTCTATCTCTCCCTCTTCCTCCCTCCCTGAAATCAATAAAAATATATATTTTTAAAAATATAAAAAAATGACAAGATTTTTGCTAATTTCTTTAGAGAAATCTAGGGAATGAGTATAGAAGGGCCCAACTAATGCCATGTTCCTTCTCATCTGACCCAGAACTTTTAAACCCAATTCCATTCAGAGGATGGCATTACCAGGTCTTTCAACAAGGCAGAGCCAGCTCAACACAAGGGAGAGGAGAGGCGGCCTCTGCTGGTCAGAGAAGCTCTGGAAGGTTCCTGGGTTCCGAGTTCCTGGACTCATTCCACTCCAGCCTAACCCCAACATTCCAATTCTCAGGGGTTCACTGGTTTTCAACCAACCCGCTGCTTTCACACGAGTTCTACAGAGCCTGGGAATTCTGTGATTGCAGGATCAGACTCTGACTTCTGGCTTATTTTGCTACCAGCCAGGCACATTCTCCACCTGTACCTCTGCTCTCTCTGAAGCGGGTTGTGTTTCCTTTATATTACCACTTTGCCACTTAGATGTAGCCTCTATTCTCGGTTAACCAACATTTCACCCATCTTCTAAAATCCAGTTTATGTTTAATCTTCCTTTGTTTGTTCTTTCCTCGTTTTTCTCTTTAGAGCAAGCTATACTTCTGAGTATTCATTATACTTAGTGTCTATTAAAATTTTAGAATTTGATATAGAAGAATTTATTCCTAGTCATGATCCTGTTTGAGGTAAACTTGATTATTTAATAGTGCCTGTGCCTATCAGTGCTTCATGAAGGGTAGAAAGTCAACAACTCATGGCTGAATGGATAAAAGGTAGGTAGTTTATGTCATTTCTTAAGTAAAACAAACTATTTTTAGGGTTTTTCTAAATTTCAAAAGTCACATTGGCTGAGGTTGCAAGCTTTTGGCCTTTCGAGGCATCTTGATTTTCTTTATGGATTGCATTGCTTTACATGAAGCTGGAACTATCCCAAGGAAATGCCTTTTTACTAAAAGCATGAGTGAGCAGCTAAGAATTTGCTGAACATTTTATAGGTGAGATGGAAGAATGTATTTAAGGCAAAATCACTAACAAATAATTGGGTAAATCCTCATTAGGCATGCGTAGTCTGTAAAAGTCTTCCCTTAACCATGCTACCCATCTCTCTGAGCCTTAGTACAACACTGAGCTCCCTCTGCCTCCCTCCCCCACATTTTATTTAGCAGAGCTGCTTCCTTTTCTCATAGGAACCTGGGAACTAACCTGAGATGCTTTTGTTCCTCTTAATAAGCTTATCAAAATACCTTACTCAGTAAAGCTGTTCGCCCTACACTCAAATTATTGCACTAGTTGCTAAAATATTTTTTAAAACATTAAATTTACATGGACAGAGATAGCTGTCTCAGGTTGTATGCATAGGTGGTTATAGCTATCCATTGCTGAATGTCTACTGGTGATACAACTTTATTACATTGAAATATTTACCTTCTATATCACACCTTTATTGCTTTTTCAGACATTACATTTTCTCTTCCTTTACTATTTCTTAATTCTCCTTAATGTTCATATTCACAATAATCTCTTTTTTCCAACTCTTTCCAAACCCCTGATTTTCTTCCTTCTGTGACAAAATTAATCTATTTTCATTAATAGATGAAATTACTTTGTGGTTTTATACACAACCAAAGCTGCTATAAGAATTTACATCCGAAGAGTATTGGGGAATTGTTCAATTCAGAGCACTTATTTCTGTAATCCATGGGGTGCATCTTCCTTCATCCCCTGAACCCTCACATTTTCTCCCCTTCGTTAACGTGGTGCGCCACATCAACTCTGACTCTTGGTAGCTCCTACTTTCTCTTTCAGTTAATGACAGGGAGCAGTGGGTGGTGAAATGCTGGGTAAACGCCCCCTGAGTATGCCTCATACCCGACGTTCACCACCGGCCTCTACCACAGCAATGAAAAATAGAAAGTGAGAGCTCAGTGAATCACGCCAATGCAAAGAACAAAAATGGTGCTGTCAGAAGGCAGATTCATGGTTGCCAAGAGTTGCACGTTTGCACTCCAAAGAAAAGGAAAAGCAAGTGCCTGGGAGAATAATAAATGCACGAAGTCATAAGGCTTGATATCTTTCTCTTGAATAACTCTTACAGCAACACTTATTTTAGAATAAAATCTAATTCTTTGTGCTATATTTGCATTAAGTGAAATCGTGACTGAGTTTTATGATTTTCAAATTAGATCTATGACACTACCTTAGGTAAATGTATGTATCTATCACATTTCTCAAAGAAAATACAAATAGCCCTAGCCAGTTTTGCTCAGTGGATAGAGCATCGGCCTGAGGACTGAAGGGTTCCAGATTCGATTCTGGTCAAGGGCACCTACCTCGGTTACAGGCTCGATCCTTGGCCCTAGTCTGAGTGTGTGCAGGAGGCAATCAATTGATGTGTCTCTTTCACATCGATGTTTCTCTCTCCTTCCCTCCTTCCCTCCCTCTCTCCCTCCCTCCCTCCCTCTCTTCTTCCCTCTCACTTCCATTCTTTTTATAAATCAGTGTGAAAAAATATCCTCAGGTGAGGATTAAGAAAAAGAAAAAGAAAACAAATACAAATAAACCCACTTATCTATTGCTTTTCTTTTACTCAGTCATTTCCTTTGGATTTTATTGTAGAGATAACAATAGCCACATGTGGGATGACTTTGCCTTCCCCACAAATGCAGCTGAAATGAGAGATTAAATATCAAGTCTAATTCGCAGGTGCCCTGGAAAACAGGAAGGGTTGACACAGCAAGACCTGGAAAATGGGGACTTCCTGAAAGACATCAACTCAACAGTAACAAACTGATCTCAAAATCTAGAAGATTGGAAAACTCTAAAATTCCAAAAGGTACTATAGATGAACTCAACAAACAAACAAAAACCTGAAGTCCAAAAGGTCGGGTTGTTTTTTGTTTTTGTTTTTAGTAGGACCTAAAAATAACCACAAGATAACACTGTCCCAGGACTGAATAAAAATGCAAATAATACAAATCAGGAGAATAACAGAGGCAGTGTGAACCACTGCCTATTGTGTTTAGCCTTGGGCCATTCTCCAACCTCCACCACAGTCACCTACGAATGGATGTTTTTCACCCAGAAACTGTCACCTTACACATGTCCCCCAGACCCACTCCCACGCCTGTACAATTAGTCATGGAGGTCAGGTTCCAAATCAGAATTTTCTTTGATTCTTGGTGAATAAATTACTTGGGGTGATATTATTTAAACTTGTTACATCAATAGAGAAATATAGAATGAAATGTTAATATTTTAAAGTAGGAAGTTAATCCTGTGAAATACAGAATTCTGTAATAGTACTTTCTGTAGTAGTAATAATAATAATAATAATAATAATAATAATAATAATAGAATTCTCTAACAGAAGACAATAAAAGAGGAAAAAATAACATTAATCCAGCAAAGGTGAAAAGTAAAGAGGAAACATTATGACAAATATAAATTTTTAAAAATAGAAGAATAGCCTGGACCAGTTTGGCTCAGTGGAGAGAGCGTCGGCCTGCGGACTGAAAGGTCCTGGGTTCGATTCCGGGCAAAGGCATGTACCTTGGTTGCGGGCACATCCCCAGTAGGGGATGTGCAAGAGGCAGCTGATCGATGACTCTCTCTCATCGATGTTTCTAACTTTCTATCCCTCTCTCTTCATTTCTGTGAAAAATCAATAAAATATATTTTAAATAAATAAATAAATAAATAAAATAGAAGAATATAACCAAATGCTATTTCCCTCAAACCTGACATTGAATTGCTATCAATACTTCATCCATCTATGTATCTCTCTACTCTCCCACGTGTAGGGATAAAGTTCTTAAGATGCCTCAGAACACCAAGTCCAATGTCAATCCATTTGAGTCTCATGAGCCAGTTCTTAGGGTAGTGCTTATCAGAGTAAGAATAGAAGGCTGGATTCGGGTAAGGCTGAAGTTTAGCAGAGGTGAGCATGGGACGGAACTGTGCAGGTGTTAGTCCCTCACTCAGGAGGGACCCAAACCTCCGGGTCTGTGAGAGTACTCTGGGACGCCTGTGGGCTCTAGACCTAACATGAGTGACACAAGGCACAGGGGGAAATAAGGTCCCCTTATGCGGGGCCATGGTCTTGTCCTTTTCCATGTCTTGTCAGTGAGCAGAGCAGGCAAACACTGTGGAACATTAACCATGAGATTTATACTTTCTCCATCTTGACCAGAGTCCATAGGAAAACCAGAAGCTTTCTAGGTTTACAGACGTATAGGCTCATGTTGACCCTTTAATAATTTATATTCCTTCTCTCTATCCTGATTTTTAATCTGCATCACATACCCAAATTCCTCCCTAGAAAATCTGAAAATGCAAAGGGAGAGGAATCTAGGCAGGTAATCAAGTCGAGATCTGTCTCCAAGTTACGAAGCACATCATTTGTATGAGTCTGTTTCTTTGTTATAACATTCTTAATATAGGATAGAGTCCCTGTCATTCAGGGCATTCTGGACAGCATTACTGAGGTATAATTTGATTTTTTTTTACAGCTTTATTGAGACATAATTAACATAAAGTAAGTTGCACATATTCAGTGTACAATTTCATATACTTGACATAAGCACATATCCATAAAACAATCCTGATAACAACACATGCAGCACCCCTAGTAGTTTCTTGTGCTCTTTTGTAAAAACCCTTTCTTCCCACATCCCACCTCACTCACTACCGATCTGCTTTCTGTTACAATAGATTGCTTACATTTTCTAGAATTTCCTACAAATGGGACACTGGGTATGGACTGTTTTTCATCTGGCTTCTTTCACTCTTCACAATTTGACATTCATTTAAATTGTTGTGTTTCAATAGTTCATTCCTTTTTGTTGCCAGAGTAGTATTCCATTGTATTTACCACTATTTGCTTTCTTCCACTGACCTGTTGATAGATATCTATGCTCTTTGTAAGATTGGGCTAATACAAATGGAGTGGATTGGCTGGGTCGTATGATCGGCAAACATTTAACTTTAACTCTTCTTCTTTGAGCGTCTGAGCTGGCTTTGCACTCTTGTCGGGTTGCTATGATAGTCCTGCATAATCACAGGCATAGCAGGAGTAATTGTTTTCCCAGTGAACCCCCTGAATACCAAAGCACTGCCTTTCCAAATTAAGTGTCAGCAACCCTTAAGGCCTCATGACATGCAGGGCCACTTATCCTTGCTGGTATAACAAATCCATGCTTTGCTGCTGGCTTCTTAGCATGATACATCTAAAATGGCCCAGCTGGAGTCTTATCTTCAGGTTTAATGGAACCCATGCTTCTGTCAGATAATGGAGGTAACCCCATTTTCCCCAGGAACCAGGGCCTCTAGGTCAGAAAACTTTAAATTTCAGGAACAGGGAACACAATGTCTCCCAAAGGGCCACTTGGACTGATGGGGAGGAGAGCTGTTTTTGCTTCTTCACTTTGATTCCTGGATAAGTGTATTTTATCCATTGGGGATGCTGAACCATAGGATGACTATTGGTTCAAAGTATACACTGCATCTTGAAGAACAATGTCCCAATCCCCTGGAGGGTGTCATTCTTATGCTGATAACTTTAGTTATGCCTTAAGAGGCCTCTATCAGATTGGCATCTTATGAATAACTAGAGGCCCGGTGCATGAAATTCGTGCATGAGTAGGGTCTCTAGGCCTGGCCAGTAGTCAGGGCCTATCTGTGGGGCTACCAGCGGGGCTATGTGGGGGGGGGGGGGGGGGGTAGATGGGTAGGGAGGGCCCACTGGCCGGCTCCTCTCCTGGTCGCTGCTGGCCTAGAGGTCAAGGTCTGCAGGCTTGTGGCAGCTCCTGCATTGAGCGTCTGTCCCCTGGTGGTCAGTGTGCATCATAGCAACCAGTGATTCTGCCGTTCAGTCAACCTGCATATTAGACTTTTATTATATAGGATGTGTGCATTAGGAGCAGTGAGGATGTGCCAAATATTACACCTACTTCATCACAAAATGGGTTGCCTCTTCTGAGATGATATTATGTGAAATTCCACAATAAGTCAGAAACTCCCAGCCATCATACAGCAGGAGGGGAACACAATGAACTAGTGTCTGATGTTGTATAGTTGAGACTTTCCTCAATATTCACCCAAGGACCAGGAAAGGATGGAAAAAATATAAACATGTATCAATTCTTGTAAACCCAAACTGTTGTGTCCTCCAGGCTGAAAGAAGTCTGATTTACTCAACTTGTGTGGTTCTTGATGAATGGTGCCATATTTAGAGTTTAACATCAATTTTTTCCTATTGATTGGTTGAAATCTAGCACTGGTAGTAACTACTCTGGCAACCTTGGCATGCACATACAAAACCTCATCCCTGACTCTCTGGATACCACATTTAAAGAATAATTTTTTTAAGCACTGTGCTGCCATGGAAGTAGCCAGCGTATCAGGCATATGTGTATTCACACCTCAAAACACTCCCCTTCCACACCTACCTAATGGCCAGGTATACCATTTAAAGATATTCCAACTGGCCCTGGAAGGTGTGGCTCAGTTGGTTGAATTTCATCCCATATGACGAGAGGTAACTGAGTCAATTCTCTGTCAGGACACATATCCAGGTTGTAGGCTCCATCTTCAGTAGGGGGAGTGCAAGAAGCAGCCAATGGGTGTTTCTCTCTCCCTTTCCCTTCTTCTGTCTCTAATATAAATAAAAACATATTTTAATAAAGATCTTCACACAGGAGAATTTAATTCTGCTACTGTCTTTTGGGGACAACTTAGAGTGGGGTTGTAGTGTAACAGCAATACTTTTGAATTTTACCAACATGCCAACCTGAACCTGTCACATTCTGTCAGCTGGGCATAGGGAATCCCCCACAAGGCTATGGTTATGAACTGGGGGGTGGGGAGATCTGGGTCATCTTTAACTTTCTTATCCCATCCAACCTCTTGGCCCTGAACTTGAATGTATCATTTCCATCTTATGCTTTATCTTTCAATCTTATTACTCGATAGGCCTGACAAATTCCAGATATTGATGGGCATCTCCATCACATAGTCGCTTGATATTTCACAGTCAGATGCCAGGCTTCTATGAGGATCCAGGAACATGTTAGGAGTTGATTTTTAAATGATAAATCGTTCTCTGTCACATATGGCATTGTCTTACTCCAAAAGTATAAACTGTCTATGCTGCGATTCTTCTCTTAGAGTTTGCAGAAAACGGTACGTAGCATTCTTACTGAGAAATGTCTAGCATCATAGGATCTGCCATGACATATGGCCCATGGAGCAGCAGGGCTTGTAGGGTAGCCTGAATCTACTGAAGAGCCCAACTCAAAAACGACAGCCTTCCATGCTGGCCAATAAATGGGTTCACGTCATCCGTCATAACTCATCGCACTTTTTGAGGGTTCAGACTGGTCGGTTAAAGGTGGATATAATGGGAACTTGGATCCCTTTACATTTTTGAGGGCAGCACTAATCCCTGCAGTTCCACACAGGATGACATACGGCTTCTGATGTAGTATCTTGGCCGGAGTCAGCAAGTTCAGGAGCTCCCACTTGGCCTTTCCTCCCTTCTGGCTCCTGCTGCCAGGGGACCAGCGCGAGGGTACTGCCAGCTACGAAGCACAGCCATACCAACTATGTACACAGAGACCACTGCAGGAGAAATTTTGAGCCAAGCCACTATCACCAGCCTCTGCACTCTTACAGGGGGACCACAAAAGCGGTTTTGTGCCCTGTGTTGGATTTACTTCAGACCCTATATCCAACTACATACACCTAAAAGGTTTGAATCTCCACAGAGAGTACACACCACCTGGGGAAACGCTCATCGCTCCCTAAGGAGAAGGACTGGGGGAATCACACTATAAACATTTCCGAATCTTTCCTCGAGGGCACCCATCTTTCCTTACATGGGTGGGTCCCAGGGCTGAGGAGAGGCCCAGCCTCTCAACCAGGCCCTCCACTAGCAGATCCCTGTCGTTAGAGCGGAAGGAAGTCTCTGGGGCCTTGAGGGGAACACAACCAATTAGGGTCTGATGGTGTATAATAAATCCATTCTGACATGACTAGTTTTCTGAGGCTTTCCTCAATACCCACCCAAGGACTTCCAGCTTTTCCATCTATCATTTTTTCCAGCTTCCAGGAGCTACATGAGCAGCTTATTAGGAATAAGTGTAGGAGATGCGGCTAGGACATGAAACCCTAAATCATAGGCTATTCTCATCCAGTACCCAGCATGCTCTTTCAGTCCTGCCAGTACACAGTCGCCAGGTGCAGAGGTGTTTTTGATGAATAACCCATTTCCCGCCAAAGCAGGGCTCATACTTCCCTGGTCAGGCCACGCTGAGACTGAACTGAGTTAGCGGTTCAGAAGCACTGAGGGAAGTCAGGGCAGATCTTGATAAGAGCCAGACTCACCTCAAATGAGGCCGTTAGATGGTCTCCAAGCAAGAAGAGGTGCTTATCTTGTAGCAACAATGGGAGGGACACGCTTCCGCTGGCTTTGCAGGTTCAGGCAACTCTGGAGGTCTAGGTCTCGAGCACAGCCATCTGCATGTTCCCATCCGGATCTCAGGATCTCATGCCTTTATCAGAGCTCTGACATTAGCACTGAAGACTTGTGAGGGCTGTTCACCCAACAACCTTTGTAAACCTTCTAGTGAAACAACAGCGCCTGGGAGGGAACCTCAAACAGTCTGCCCTCTGCCCTCAGGAGAGGAGGAGGTTTTCATCTGATGGTCCGAGTTGGGAGTTAACACGGTCATTTTCTCTCCTGGTGCATACATGGTCTGGAACAACTACTGATCTTCCTCACAGCCCTTACCTTGCCCCATCTCCCTCACATGCCCAAGGTACTTGACAAGCAGTGCAATGCCCCAGAGTCTCAGTCTTGCACCCCTGAATATGTCCTTAACCCCACAGGCCCCACTGATAATTAGGCTCTTACTGGCATCAACAGTTCAAGTGGCCTCTGAACTGAATTTACTCCCCACTCAAAAATAAACTGCCAGATCTCTCTCACTCCTCTTCCCCAATCTCCTGAGACAAGCTCATCTCATAAGGTTACTGCATGACAGAAAATGGATGAAATCACAAAATACCTACAGGCAAAGAAAGTTATTGCAGAATGGGGTGGAAAAGCATCTTCCTGTCAGCATCCAGCTGGGGTGAAAGGGAGGGAAAATGGGGGAAGGGGGAAGGGAGGAGATCTGGAGAAAGAGTAGAGAGGGAGAAGGGGGAGTAGGAGAAAGAGGGAAGGGAGAGGGAGAGGGTGGGAGGACGGAGAGACTGAGATAGAATACAAGAAATTGACTTCAACGAGCACCCAAACTTTTAAGTTATATACATGATAAACTAATTTTTCTCTAAATATATTCATAGTAATTTTTTAAATCCTAGCCAGAGGATATGTTTATTAATTTTAAAGAGAGAGGAAGGGTAGGAAGGAAGGAGGGATGGAGGGAGGGACGGAGAGAGAGGGAGGGAGGGAAAGGTAGGAGGGAGACAGAGAGAGAGAGAGAGAGAGAGAGATTGACACATTGACTGGAGATGCATTAATTGGTTGCCTCCTCTATGTGCCCAGAATGGGGATCAATCCTGTAACCTGGGCATGTGCTCTGACCAGGAATCAAGCCCGCCATCTTTTGGGGTATGGGACAATGTTCCAATCACTGAGCCACCTAACCAGGGCCATAGTAATATATTTTTTAAATAAATTCTTAATAAACAAAACATAGTATAATGGCTGACTGGATAACAGTAGATTTGAATGACTAATGCTTGTTGCTTTTCTGTAAAAATAAGCTAGAATCACCTAGTGAGGACAGTGCACTCTGGGAAAGAATTTGGGCCTGTAGAGACACACTTCAATACTTTCAGCACACTAGGCTGTGCCTCAGGGAGGTCTCGCTGTCATCTTGCAGAAGCACTGGTGGGACCTGGCAGCTTTAACGAGAGTTTTAAATTCAGTGGGAAATAAAGACGATGCCATTGAGTCACAATAATATTCCTAGCATACATCACAGCATGATGGATTTTTTTCTACCTGCTGAGCTCATTCTTGCTTTCTGTAGGGTTTGGTGGTTTGGCCAGACAGTTGATTCTCTGAGACACATCTGGCTATGTCATTAAGTTATTCCTGAATGTTTTGGCTATTGCCAAAGTGGTCTGCTGGTTTAAAAAAAAATCCGAGTACCATCTTGGGAAATATTACTCTTGCAGACTGCCCTTTCCAGTCCAACCCAGTCATCCAGACAAAGCTATTTTTTAGCATCCCTTAAATCCCTGGAGAGAAAATGCTGGGGAGAGTTTCTGCCTTTATTTATCATTAAGGTTAGTCACATCTGTTTTCTCCCTTATTTGCAATAGACTGATTAGAAGTGTCAATATGCTCTTAAGGAGAGAAGCTCTTCCAACATATTTCCATTTTCCGGGAAATAGAAAATATCCTCCAAGAGCCGCTCCCTTCGAATTCTTGGTAGAAAACAGACACAGAGGTGGAAACCCTAGACATTCCTTTCATGTGCCCTTTCTTTCTTTTATGCTCTCGCTGCTCTTTGACTTTTTGGGTGTTCGACGTGGTGAGAAAGTATTTCCACGAGGTGAGTCATCTCCAGGTAGCAGATAGAAAGTGTTGAAATCCTGTGCTTTTATTCTCCTTCTAAAGATGGAACCCTCTTATGGGAGACAATGCCATTTTCACAGTACAGTATTTAACAAACAACTATATCCTGATCTTTCACAAATATAAAAGCTAATTTTTTTTAACCCTGCCTCTATGCCAGGCACTCTTTAAACACCTTCCTCATATTACTCATTTCGTCGCCCCCACAACTCTATGAAATGAGAGTTCTATTTTTAATCCTTATTTTACAGACGTGGAACTGAGGCACCAAGAGGTTATGTAAGCTGGCTGCCTGAGTGAGTGGTAGAGCTGGGACGGAGAGCAGCAGGCTTGTGTCAGAGCCTGAGTTCTTACCTATTTCGCTAACCTGCCTCTGGGTACTCTTCCCTTCCTCTCATCGGAGAGGGAGCCAGGTAGATACCCTGATGGAACCGCCCCCATTCCCATTCTCTTCTTTGGCATCTGCTTGGAGGTTGATGGTCAGTTTGATGTCAGAAGCCTCCAGCGTTTCTTTTTACTTCCCAAGGTGACACAATGAATGCTAGGATGTAACTGGGTGCAGCTGCAACTCAGAGAGCTATCTCTGACAGGCTGTCAAAACGTTGGGTTTTAGGTCATCCAGTGCTGCTTCTAGTTGCCTTCTTTTCTTCATTCAAAAATACAGAGCATGTTCAAAAACCACCGGGGTGTAAAGGAGGAAATAAAATGAACTTGAGAGAAAGCAAAATCCCAACAAGCCCGCCATTGTGTCTGCTTTTAGCCATTACCACCACTCCAGCTCAGGCCACCAGCCCGCCCATTTGGGCCATGCCAGTACCCTCCTAACAGTGCCCTTGCTTCTGTGCCTGCTCCCACTCTAATAGTATCAGTTCCCACGTTAGTGACATCTCCTTGCAATCTGAGCACCTCCCATCTCTTCAAGACCTTCAAGTCTTTTTCCTCCTGTCAACAACGTGCCAACCTCCCTGAGCTCCTTGAGAATTTTTAACAACACTTTGTGTTCCTGAGGCTCTTTGTACCTGCTATTCCCCTTTTCTTTACCTACGTGTGAGACTGACCCCTATACTCATACATGTTTTATACGTTACCTCCTCAAACAGGCTTCCACTCACTTCCACTCTCACTGAAGTATTTTTATTCTGTTCTCTCTTTTATTAGTGTTCCAATTCTTCTTTGAAATCATTGCACTTTGTTATAATCACTCCTATGCGTCATTGTTTAAGTCTATCTTTTTGCTCATCAACTGAATCCCCAGCACACGCATCACAGATTCTGTCACATAGCATTCACCACCAGGTGGCACCAAAGCACAGCAGGGACCTGGGTGGAGTTGGATCACAAGACCTTTGGACTCCGGGCTTTCCAGGTTAGTATTCCACTAACCTGATGATATCACTGACCTGCACTGGAATTTTTGGACCAGCTCCCTCCCCAAATGTATTGGATTGGGGGTTTCATAACAGTGTGTCCTGTTCTGATACTACACTCTAGAAGTTTGATCTATGGGAGAATTAGAATATAGTTTTGATGAACTAGACATGTCTTGATTCTAAAGACCACAGCTCAAAAGCCTTAGAAATACAGAGCTTATATAAAAATAAATGACTATTCTAATAAAACATTTATACTTAAACCTTCTTTGGATGTAATGACAAAGATCCCTGCCACTCTGAGCTGTTCAAGGAGATAAGATGTCTAGTTGCCCAGATACTGTGTAAGAGACTGAAGACTCTTTAGGAGGTTGGATTAGATGACCCCACAGAATTTCAGTCTTGAAAATATATGCTTCTATATTCCAATTTAAATGTTTAAAGATATATAAAAGTTATTTTTTTTAAGTAGGGACTGGAAGAAAATTGTTGTGTTTTTTTGTTTTTGTTTTTAAATATATTTTTATTGGTTTCAGAGAAGAAGGAAGAGGAAGTGAGAGATAAAAACATCCATGATGAGAGAGAATCATGGATTGGCTGCCTTTTGCCTGTCACCCACTGGGGATTGAGCCTACAGCCAGGCATGTGCCCTTGACCTTGACCAGAATCAAGCCTGGGACCTTTCAGTTCACAGGCTGATGCTCTATACACTGAGCCAAACCAGCCAGGGCTAAAAGTTCTTTAAGAATTGTAGTTTTGGAACTATTGGTATTACTCTTCAGTGGAATATCAATTCTCCTTTATGTCGATAACATATTAAAAAGTGCTTAGATAATGGAATCAGACTGACCTGAATTAAAACCCAATCAACCACTCTACCTATTTTTTATCTCTATTTCCTTATTTCTTAACTGAATATTAAGACCACATTACTGAGTTATCATTAAGCCTCTATCAAGCCCAAACTATTATTTATATTTGGTTTTTAAAAACTAGCTCATTCTTCTGCAATAAGGTATATATGTAATTATTAAAAACTAACAAATAATTGCTACCACCATCAACAACAAAACTCAGAATTTCTCTCTTGCCTAATTGTTTCCAAGTCACTTTTAAATAGCAAATAATGAAATGTGCCCCCTTGCAAGTATGACTCAGTTGGTTGAGCATCATCCCATGCACCCAAAGATCACTGGTTCGATTCCCAGTCAGGGCACATGCCCCAGTTTGGAGCTTGATTCCCAATAGGGGATATGCAGGAGGCAGCTGACTGAAAATTCTCTTCGATGTTTCACCCTCTTTTTCCTTGTCCCTTGCTATTTCCCTAAAAATCAATTTAAAAAAATAAATAAATGGCACATAATGTGGAAAGATTGAAGTTAAAGATATTTTCTACTTATTCAATCTATTTTAAAAATAGAAACAGTTTGGAAACTCTTTCCCCCTGTTCAAGTAGGGGCTGGGCACAAATGGTCTTTGGGTTTCCATGCTCTGGATAATTAGGAAACAAGAGGATTTTGTGCAAGAGAACATGGAAAAACACTTCTATATCAACAGGGGTGCTAGAGAGGCAGAAAGGCCTTTATTTTTATTGGCTCCGGCAGCTTAGTGGAATTAGAAAGATCACCCGTGGCTTATCCAGTGAGAAGCAATATTGAGCAGCCCACAGACAAGTGGCAGGGGCTTTGACAATAAGCCAGTTTAGTGCCAGATGCTCCCTTTATGCTTAAATCCTGAAAATGACTGTGACACTCATCTAAGATTTGGAGTGGTTCATTCAAATATTTTAATCAATAACTGTATATAAAATTAAAGTTAGAATTTTATTAAACACATTTTTCTATTTCCCCCCCCCTCCCCAAAAAAATGAATCTATAAATATGGCAGGGAACTCTTACAGAATCACCATAGAACCCCTTTATTCAGGAAGTGAATATTGATAAAATCCTGTCATCTAATTGTCTAATTCACAGACCCTATGCCTCTTCACATTTTGCCAACCACTGCAACGGGGATCCCACCCAGGAACACAGGTTGCGTGAAGTTGTCATGTTCTGTGAGTCTCCTTCCATCTGGAAGAATTCCTCAGCCTTCCCCTTGACAGCTGTACAGAGTACAACCTTCCCTTCTGAGGGACAGCAGAACCTGCATTTTCCTCAGTGCAGTCTCAGGCCATGCCCTTGTGGCAGGAATGCCACAGAAACATCACTGCACTTCACAGTACCTCACCTCAGGAGACACACAAGGCCAACCATTCCCACTACTGTTGACTTTAACCTTGCTCACCTGCCAATTCAGTTTCTGTCTGTCAGATTTCTCCACCATCTTTACCAAAATATAGAGAACATTTTCCCATTTTTATTTAATTATTTGTATTTAAATACATGGAGAGATATCCATATATTATGTTAATATTTTATCCTTCAAAGGTGTTATTACTTTTGGGCTCTTTCAACAGACAGAACCAGGGATCATATGCCTGTATACATGTACACAAACACATGCACTTATATACACATGCATACATATATAGCTATTTCTGTTTATATATATATTTAAAGTGTGAATTCATACCAATACTTATAACTCTAATTCAACACCTATGGACAGGTTAAATAAGATGAGAACTAAGCTTGTATTTAGCAATGTGGAATTTCTTGGTGACTTTTCTAAGATATTTCTAATGAAATGATGAAAGGCAAAATCTGTTTGAATAGAGTCAAGTGAGTAAGAGGAAGAAAATCAGAAACAGTAAGACAATACTTCAAAGAGGTTTTTCGGTAAAGGTAAAGAGAAAAACATAATACTCATTAGAGTTATTATTAATCTGGAATAAATAATAGTATAGCTATATACAGATGTGAATGTTGCCAAAGAGAAGAACAAAAGTATTTTCCATGTACAGTACCAAGAGATTAAGTAGAGTATCTGGACAAAGATGCAGGTCAGTAGGTACATGTGGAGGGAGCTTGTAGAAATTTTTTTTCTGAATGAGGAGAGAATAGGAATTAATCATTTGGCAGAGTGATAAGTGAATGGAGATAAGGAATCTAGTGTGAGTGTCAGGCAACTACAAGTCTATAGGTTAGTGATCATGTCTTTAAAATGAGACAAGGTGACATAATTGTGTATTTTTCTTTTGGCTGCAGTGTTGAAATGAACTGACCAAAGGTAGAACCAAGTGAGAGAGTGGAAGGAAGACAGAGCAGGGAGTTGAGAACATTTGCCAGGAAGTGGTTATGATTGACTGGAATTTAATCTAGGAAATGAAAGATGCACTGGTGATAGGATCAATGACTTGGATGTCATGGTGATATCTAAAGGTTGATGCAGAGGGGTTATTAGGAGTGACTTGGAGAGATGTGAAGTCAGAGAGCAGCATCTTTGAAACTGAGATTATGGAGGATTGTAGTTATTTATAGTGACAAGGTCAAGGTTATGACTATAGAGTATAAGTGAGGTAAGGTGGTGGGGAATATATCAAGGATTAAGAGGCCAGAGGTCATTTACATGGTCATTTAAAGCAGTGGCAATTCAATATTAAGTGGACATTACCAAGCAGTGACAGAGCTTTACATCTTACATAAAATCATCAGGGGAAAAGGGGAAATGTCCCAGCAGCGATAGATGATGGTGATAAAAAGAGGAAGGAGGTCACTGTTCAATTCCTGGTCAGGGCACATGCCTGGGTTTCAGGCTCAGGGCATGCAAGAGACAGCTGATCGATGATGCTCTCTCATCATTGATGTTTCTAGCCTTCTCCTCTTCCTTCCTCTTAATATATATATATATATATATATATATATATATATATATATATATATATATTTATATATATCAGGTGTACTATACCCTGATAATATGAGATGCATAACTGGAGATTTTTAGGGATAGAGGAAGAATGATCTGAAACCAGCAATGAGGACCAAGGAGGATACTGATATACTGATCCCTTTCTACAGGCCAGTGGCATGAGGGGAGTGGGAAAGAAAGCAGCCATTCCATGGAGGGAAGCAGAGAAAGTAGTGTCCTCAACCAAGGCCCAGATATTTTTAGAGCAAACCATGAAGGAAATGCTCAGAGAGATGGATGGGAAGACAGGGAATTTCATTATTAAAACTTTTGAGTTATAGAAGGCACACGAAAGGGCATCAGAAAATTGTAGAGGCATAAAAGATGGGGTCATAAAAGGCAATATACAAAGCCATCTGGAGATTAGAGTGGGGGTTGAGCAATGACTTAGAATGTGGCAGTTCACCCTCACAGAAATGAGGTGATGAGATTGGGCCCCATGTTCCTACGATGATCATGGAAATCGACCGAGAACACTGACAGAGATGTTGAGATTCTCATTAGCCACATGCAGGTTTAGAGACCTCAACTGACTCCTGAGGTCGGTGGTATAAAATCCCACAGAGGCACAGTCTCCTCTGACCTCAAAAGCACTCTCTTAACCTCCACTCTCAGGCTCGCCTTCAATCCTGTTGACAGTGGTAAACGGGACATATAAATGCCCTCATTTATAATGCACATGTGTAAGTGTGTGTGTGATAAAATAAATCTCTTTGGAGATGTTTTAGGAAATTAAACCACATCAGTAAAAGTGACAGGGACACCTCTCAGAGGGTAGTCCCCATTGTTGGTGTCTGTCACAAAATTGGGCACCGAGGAGATGATGCAGAGATCAGAGAAGAGAAATAGAAGTGACATGAGCCTAAAAAGAGCTGAAAGGGAAGGAGAAGACAGACACATTGAACGATGGTAAGCACACTGGCAGTGATCTTAGGAAAATGAAAGAATCGTGGAGATGGTTAAGTTGTTGAGATCCTCACTCTGAACCATGAGATGCTCCCTCCCTTCCCTGTCTCCCTAAACAAATGTCAGTAACATTCTGCGCTGGGTGTGTTATTTTTGTCATTGCTGCTGTTATTTTCATTGTTAGACGCGATGATATGGGAGACTGGATTCCAGCCCGGGGCTGTGGGAAGCCCGGCCTGCCCACGGCGGCCTGGAACCAGTCTTTCTCCCTGGTTCTATGGAGGCGCCACTTTCTTTGGAGGCAACCGCAGCGCACTTACATCTCTGATAAAGCCTCTCTGCCAGTGTTGGACATCCCTGCATTAGCATTGTAGTCAGTATTTCTGAATTTCCTCCCTTAGGAACTTCAAATTCAAACACTAAATGTGATAAAACTGGAACCTCACGTTTTCCTGCTCAGCCACAAGCACTCTGTCTGCGAGGCTCCAACCCCAGCCTTTGTGTCCCCTTCCCAGTGCTGCGTCCGCACGGCCAGCACCGAGGGGAGCTGTGGGCTCACTGCTCAGCTTGCAATGTCTCCATTTTCTGAGCAGCCTTGGGCTACAGGTTAAAATGCCCATGTTCCGATTCTTCACCTGTAAAAACTGAGCGAAATACATCTGCTAGAGCATGTAAATTCCTTAGCACAGTGCCCATCACAAATCCCTTAATGAATGCTAGCTAGGGTTAAAGTTATAATCCCTGATTTTGGAACATTCAATGTGCTATTTCCCATTAACTTTGTTCACAATGTTCTTACCACCACCATATATATATATATATATATATATATATATATATATATATATATATATATGCCATAGCTTAATGGTTAGTCATAAGATTGTATTATTTTTAAATGGAGTTAACTCTTCTCCCCTGGAGTTTTCATTATAATACCTATTTTTTTAAACTTTATATTATTTACTATGTTCTGCTCCTCAACTTAATTAATGCTTGTTAGTTATCCACAACTGATACTATTTTATTATTTTTCTTTTCTAATATTCTCTGTTATCATAGTTGTAGAGTTGCATTTTCCTCTCACATAAATTCATTCTCTAAGATCTCTTAGTTTTCCTCTAGCTTATTATTATTTTTAATCTTCACCTGAGCATACGATTTTTTTTTATTGATTTGAGAGAGAGGGGAAGAGAGAGAGAGATAGAGAGAGAGAGAGAGAGAGAGAGAGGAGAGAGAGAGAGAGAGAGAGAGAGAGAGAGAGAGAGAGAGAGAGAGAGAGAGAGAGAGAGACTGGTTGCCTCCTGTAGCACCCTGACTGGGAATGGAACCTGCAGCTTAGGTATGTGCCTTGACTGGAAATCGAACCCACAACCTTCTGGTGTATGAAATGACACTCCAACCAACTGAGCCACTGGCAAGGGTTCTAGCTTATTTCAGTCATCACACATATCTTGTGATTTTGGCATTTAAGAATTTCAAATTTTAATATTGATACATTTTAAAAATACTTCTATTACCTCAGAAATAACCACTACCCAGTACTGATCTGTATCATTTATAAGTCAAGTGGTTGGCTTTCACTTGACAACTTGATGTTTGTGCACTTAACAAAAATCTCACCTCGCTGAGGCTGGAGGGAAAGAGTCTAACACCATATGTGTATCCTCAATTAATCAATAATAATAAAAAAAAACAGACAGGCAAACAAATGTGCAGATAGATAGGTGGATAAACAGATGAGAGTGCATCAATGCTGCTCTATTACTTGGATTACCAGAATCTCCAGGAAATCCTTCTTAGCAAAAAGACCCAAGGCTACATCTTTAATGCTAAAAAAAAAAAAACAAAAACCAACAACAAAAAAAAAACCAACAAAAACACGCACACAAACACACACACAAACACAAACACACCTGTCCTTAGCCTCTTAATTCACTGCAACTCTCTCCTGTCTGATCTAAATGACTGCTCAGCTCCTTTGGTTTCTCCAATAACCTTTCCTTTGGAACAGGGCTGAATTGATCTTCACTACTCATCTCTCTCGATGGTCAACCATGATTATACAATTTACAGCAAAAGGGTAAGCAAACTAACACTCTCACTCTTGATTAATGAAAGGAGGGTTAGGTTTCAGTAACAAGTTAGCCCAAGCTCAAAATGGCTCAGTTTAATAGACGTTTACTTCTTGCTACCTTAACAGTTCTGTCTGGGCCAATGAATGGGTGTGGTTGATCATGGCTGCCCTTTTAATGGCTTTTTGGAAGCTGAAGGGATGGCAGTGAGATAAACAGAGGAAAACTTGCCATTTTTAAACTAAGTTATTGGAATGGTTTCCAATGTTAAGTGATTAGAAACATTGTAATATGTTCTGAGAGTCCGTTTTTTTAACCTTGGAACAGCAATTTAGAGGGTTCCCTAATTGGTATACTATTTTATGACATTTTATTTAACAAAGAATCTTGCATTCTTTTAAATGTATTTTGCTAAATGGCATTTTTGGCACCAAGGCACAACTTCATTAAGTGATCTGCTCTCTGAAATAGGCTAATATTTCTTTTTAATAATCCAAAGTGGTAACAAGTAACAAAATGGAAGGAACAAAAAATATGCCAGAATTACAGCATGAGTGTCTCCACACTATAATAGACATATCCATACTACCAAAACATCCATATCTAGGCTCTTATGTCTCCATCTCTGTCTCCAGGACTGAGCCTTATGATGGCAGGGCTCTGTAGAGACAGCTTACCTGATTCAGTTATTTCCTATCTTACCTAATAATAGACAATCGTGTAAATTGGCTCTACCCCTGCTACACCACCAGCCAATCAGGAGTGATATGCAAATTAACCCAACAAAGATGGCAGTTAATTTACATACACAGGCACCAAGTGACAGGGGTGAGTGCCATAGCGATGACCATGATGCAGGTATTCTGCCCCACCACCGGTCTCTCAGGGCCTCTGGGCAGCGTGGGAAGGCGGGGCCAGAGCAGAAAGAGGTGGCTCTGGGGCCTTAGTGGAGAGGGGCTGGGCTGGAGTGGAAAGGAGGTGCCAGCAGCCAGGGACAGGAAAGCCCATTCTAGCACGAATCTTCATGCACTGGGCTTCTAGTTTTTATATATTTCTTTATTAACCTAAAAAAAATGTTTGGAGCATACACATGTAGAAAAAAAAAGCTGATTTGGTGTGAAAATGATAAAAATAGGAAAAATCTTACTCTATCAATTTCTATTATACCCACTTCACATATATATATATATATATATATATATATATATATATATATATATATTGATTTTTTACAGAGAGAGAGAGAGAGAGAGAGAGAGAGAGAGAGATAGAGAGTTAGAAACATCAATGAGAGAGAGTCATCGATCAGCTGCCTCTTGCACACTCCCTACTGGGGATATTCCTGCAACCAAGGTACATGCCCTTGATCGGAATTGTACTCGGGACCCTTCAGTCTGCAGGCTGAAGCTCTATCCACTGAGCCAAACCGGTTTCAGCTATTTTTTAATATCTTAACATTGTTAATAACTTCTCTCACCTTGGCCTGAAATTTCAGTCGATACTGGACCGATGAGATGTTTGGGAAACTGGGCTCTGTCTTGGAGAAAAGCTCAGAGAGTGCTGGCTTGCTATCCATTGGTCACTATGAACTTCTGCCCTCTAGGTTCTGGTGTTTGCAACTTGAACTTGAGCTGGTGTAGAAGATTTTGGGGGAGATTTGGCATCTCCAGCATCCTTTAATTGCTCTGTGATTTTGACCATACGTGGAACATCTCACCATTCATTTCCTTCCTTGAATCAACATGATGAAGAAACATGGATGGCTTTCTTACAGTCTTTTACCTACCAGGCCTTCTGCCAGCATCTTTGATTTTGAACAATCTATTACAAAATTCTCCACATTGCTCTCCTTGGTGATGGCAATAGTGCAGATGATATTTGTCCTTCCAGTGACAAGCCTGGCCCAGAGTGCCTCTAGAACTGGAAGGGCCTCAAAGCAGCGTGCTGGCAAGGTCAGATAATCAGGGATCCATCTGCCATTAGGACTTGGACTTCTTCACTTCCAGGCCAGCAAGACCATACTGCCTTTTCCCTTCTCCAGTGTTTTGTCTTCTGTGTGTCACAGACATGAAATACAACCCATTTGCCTCTTTCTTCTGTGTTAACCGACACATAGGATGGATTTCGGAACAAGCTGTTTCCAGCGTGCTTTCTGCAGAAAGGGGGGAAAGAAGTTTAACAAATGGGAGTTCCTATTCAGAAGCAGTCTCTCCCCAACTCACTCCAAGCCCCCGCATCATGGAGGCATATCCTGCAGGGCATAGAAATGCCACTCACAAAGGCACAGTCTCTCCTGGCCATTTCTGCCCATGGCAATGGAAATGCCTCTGGCCCGGACCCCCTCCCTGGTGTCATCTCAAACCTTGCGGTCCTAAGAAGTGTAGGGCCAGCCCCCTAGACACTTTCTCTTATTTTGATTGCAATTATGATAAAATCCAGATACAATACCTGAAGGGTTCCTTTATCTTATCACTTTATGGACGATACCTCCCTAAATTTTTTATACAATTAAATTAGCACAAATGCCTAAATCATATGTAACCAATTTCTAGTATAAAATTGTCATTCCTCTTAGCAGAATTTAGTTAAAACATTAAGCTAGCGCCTCAAGAATCCTCTTTACTCAGTTCTGGGAGAGGTTCAGCTTCTTTAATCAGTCAAGATGACTTGGGCCATATGTTGCTACCACCTGTTCTTGTCCAAAATGCTGTGTTCAAGAATGGCGACCGCTTGTGGTGTTCTTTCCAGATCATCCTCAACTGCTACAGCTGCAATGTATCCAAGATTATAGGTACGAGATTTTATTATTGTGTGTTTACAGAGATTGTCCCCCCCCCCCGACACACACACAAACATTGCCCATTTCTAAAAGGCAGAAATGTTCTCCTGCCTTTAATTCCCTGTCCATTCACTTGCCTATGATTTTTTTGCCTATCTAAATGTGCCTGCGTTTTATAACTACCAAAAGGTTTCTTATGAGAATAAAATATATATTAGTTTAAGAATACTTGCAGTTTTAGGTTCTTTTCCATTTTCCATTATTTCTTGCAGTTGTTACAACAAAGATTTTGTGATGAAGCGGGTAGATATAATCCAAAGTTTAGTTAATAGTTTGGTCCCTCCAAAGAAGATTAACCACTCAACAAATGAAAACAATAGTTTAGAGTCTAGTTTCTCTAGTCAGGGCTAACCTAAGCAGTCCCATATCTTCTGTCTTGATGCAGTGTCAATTCAGAGAGATCTTAATCTTAATTACAGCACTACTTCTAATTAGCATATGGCCCTAGGTATTGATATGGGCGACCCGCGAATGAAGACCACCAGTCAGCCAAATTGGAATTTAGGAAGCCTTTATTACGAACTCGAGTCCGGGCTCCCGTCTCAACTGACACAAGAGCGAGCAACGAGAGCCCCGACCCACTCTAAGCATGCTACGTACTTTTACCCCCGTCTTAGGGATGCCTGGAAGATTATGATTGGCTAAAAGTTTTAACAAAGAAACTTCAGTTATAAGTTATAGAAAAATTCCACTAGTACAGTAACATTTAAAGTTTATACAACACCTGGGGTGGGGGTTTATTTTCAGCTTAAGCAGTCTCTGTTTGACCTGGTTTGGTCTGTTTGTCCTGCCTTGCGGCTACTGAAAACAGGACGTGCCTGCCTGGGGGTTGAGCCTTGCAACAGAACTATGTTATGACTAAAAGTTATGCTACATTCTTTGTTGTGTGTCTGGTTGCTCGTTCCTTCCCTGGCCTGGAGTTCTGCCTCAATAGGGCCTTGCTGGCCATCTAGAGCCCTGCCTTGACCGGGTCTTGCCGGCCACAACAGGTATGTCACTCATGATCAGTTTTCTAATCTGTAAAATGGAGGTAATAATCTATCTAATAGCTTGCTGTAAGGACTGAATGAGGTTATTTATATGGAGCTCCTAAGACATTGCCTTTTACATAGTGAGAGTTAATAAATACTATCAAATATCATTGAATTAAGACAAAGTCTGTGTTCTTTCATCCGATCACTTTGATGACTTTGACTTTTTCTGATGTTGATTTCAATTTTTTTTAACCTAATTTTCTTTAAAATTCCCTAGAAGAAATACCTGCTTTTTAAAATGGAGTTGAGAAGGCATAGAATAAAATATTGATCTCAAGAAGCCATATTTGGATTCAACTCATTGACACAATGCCAGAGAGTCAGTGTTTCAGTGCCTGTTTCCAGGACGTTCAGATAATCCAATCAAGGAGATTGAAAAACATGGCGGTGGAGACCCCGTAGTTCCTGGAATGGTCCCTGGCCAGGGGGTCTCTTCTCTTACACTCTCTCCTCTCCTGCCTGGCAGAGGCCCTGCAGAAAGGGGAGGAGAGCTGTGCTGCAGAGACCCAGAGAGCGCGCAGGCTCCATGTGAACGCAGAGAACTGGCGCTGGCACTGGACCACGCTGAGGAGGAGACTGCGCTTTACGGACAGGCCTGGGGTCCTATTGCACATCTCACCGTCAGTTTCTAGCTCTGCAGAATGAGAGCCCACAGGAAACAGGAATCTGCTGGTGTGTGTGCATTATCGTCAAGAGATAAGAACCTTCCATTTGCCACAGGGAAAGTGATAAACATCAGTAATAGAGGAAACATTTCATTTTTCAAACCTGCTAGCAACGAGGGGAGATAAAAAAAATCTATAAAAACTTATTTGCATGCCCTTTTAAATGTAAATCACCAAAAGGCAACATACTTAATAGAGAACAGTGTGGTGGAATAGACTTATATGAGTCAACTGCAGCTTCTTACTAATGAAATAAATCATTTTCAAAATCCTTTGAATGTTCAAGGCATGGCTAGTGGTTTTAGATATTTCTCACTAGTATTGAACCTCTGTGGGGGAGGAATGGATAACAAAGGGCTACCTCACAGGCGACACGCTGGCTTCTAAGGTTTAGTTTCTACCTTCTGAAATGATTCTCAGGGGAGGATAAAAGCATTCCTGCCCCTCAAGGAAAACAGGTTATGTAACACAGATGTCTGTTGAAGGAAATAAGGTGAAAGTGAGGAAGAGAATGCATTTCAACCTTACAAGAGTTGTTAATATTTGCAAGTATGGAGGCACAGCTTATATTATTCCCTCTGGCAGATCATGGTCACCAAGGATGAGGAATAAGAGCAAGTGTATGCCCAGAGATAAAATGCAAAACATCACCTTTAATGAAACCTTTTAGGTCTGCTTCTAATGCTCAATATTTGAGAGGCAGTACTATAGGCAAGGAGAAATTCAAATGTTGTTAATATGCATAAATACACATTGAAGACATCAAAATTCCACTGACATATGCTTCTAAAATTAGTATTGCAGATACAGTCTCTCATAACTTAGTCTCAAACATCTATACGTATACTTCAGCATATTCTTCTAAATTGAGAAATAAAGCAGTTTTATAAAACTGAAAATTAATACAACGATATATTTCTCACTTTTAATGACCTCTTTCATTTTTTTTTTTTGTCTTTTTTTTGTTAATCCTCACCAGAGGATATTTTCCCCAATGATTTGTAGAAAGAGTGAAAGAGTTGGAGGAAAGGGAGTCAGAGAGAAGGAGACAGATACAGAAACATCAATGTGAGAAAGACACATTGATTGGTTGCCTCTGGACCAGAGCAGGAACAAAACTGCAACCCGGGTACATGCCCTTTACTGGGAATCAAACCTGTGACCCTTTGATGCATGGACTAAGACTCCAATCACTAAGCCACACCAGCAACAGCAAATGACCTCTTTTAAAGCAATGATATGATACTAGAGGCCTGGTGCATGAAATCCATGCACAGGGCAGGAGAGGGTCCCTCAGCCCAACCTGTACCCTCTCCAATCCAGGAGCCCTTGGAGGATGTCCAACTGTTGGAAATCCCTCTTGCAATCTGGGACCTCTGGCTCCTAGCCGCTCACCTGCCTGCCTGCCCTAAGCACTCTGTCTGCCTGCCTGATCCCCCTAACTGCCCTCTCCTGCTGGCCTGGTCACCCCTAACTGCCCTCCCCTACCAGCCTGGTCACCCCTATTAACTTTAAAAAAATATATATTATTCCCTTCACACATAATTGTATTCGACTTCTGTATTGGCTTCTCCCTCTCACAATTTTTCTCTCTCCTTTATGTAACACTTTTTCCTACTGACTCATCACTTATAAACTTTTCTTTCCTCCTTATTTCCTACTTCTGTTCCGTCATCCTGCTTCCCATTTTTCTCCTACCCGCCCCCCCCCCAATTCCTTCTTTACCCCTTCCCTTTCTCCCCTTTTCCTTCCTTCCCACCTTAATGGTTTTCATTTCCTCCCTCAGACCTGCTTTGCTCCCTCCCCCATTTCTTCCTTATTTCAATTCTCCTTTTAAACTCTGCTGGCTCCCCTCTAAAACTTCTTGCCTCCCTCTTTCTCTGTCATCCTACCTTTCCCATACATTCTTCTCTACTTACTTCCACTGTTTTAATACCTATCTACCTGCCTAATTATTCATGATCATTTATCTTTTTTCTTTTTTTCTGACTCCTACTTTTAAAATCTGTCCCCAGTACACAACTATACTTGGTTTTCATTATAGCTTCTACAGTTCACTTATACATCCTCTTTCCTTCTTTAACTCTGCAATCTACTGACTCCTTTATAAAGTCCTTCCTTCCCTCTTAAAGCTTCCATTATGGGGGGAGGCATTAACTCCCAGCCCAAGGATCAGCCCCAACCAGGTGTTTGCCACCCTCCTCCCTCCCTTCCGTGGCCTCCCTGCTGCCATCCTGATTCCATTCCCTGCCCAGGACACCCAGCCCCGCGAGGGTGGCCAAGGCCTGCACGGCCTGGGCACTACTGCTGCCGCCACAAAGCAGGAGCGCCTCTGCCCAGAAGGCCTCGGACTGTCTACCCCTCCATCCTGGACCCGGGGCCACCACTCCCCTCCCACATCAGAAGCTCCGCCACTCACCAGGCGCACCTACTCCCCCCCACAGTCGCCACCACCTCCCGTGGGCAGCCCCACATTTCCTTCCCATTTCCATTTCTGCGTCTTTTTCTTCTTCTCTTCCTGAATTTCTGTTTCTCCTCTCGGCCTGTCTGCATGCGGGCCTTCCTTCCTCTCCCTCTCCTTTCTTATCCCCTCCTGTTGTATCCTATCCTACCTGAGCAGAGGGTGGGGATGTGACACTGTAATGGATAATTTGCATATTTCTCTATTATTAGTATAGATAGTATCTTTCTTACTGGCATGAAAAAAAATGAGCAAGGTTTAGATTTTAAAGTGCTCATAATATGCTTTGTCGTTAAGAAAAGGACTTAACATATACATGGAACAATTCTTATAAATACTTCCCATTATCTTTTAAACCAAAACTTTACCTGGCAAATTTAATAGTCTCAAAGATAGAACATGCAGGAAAGACTTAGTGGGTCACTACCATCTTGGGTTTACCTCCCAGTATTTCATTAGAAGCATGCATGTTGGGTCTGAGTGTTGTGCATATAGTTGAAGCACTTCTCAAAACATAAATAACTGTAGATAAGATGATCTTATAATCATTATAAATTTCAGCTACAAAAATGTTTATATCTTGTCTGATACACTCTGCAATATCACCTGTATATTTCTATTCAATGCTGTATTAAAAGATATGTAACTGTGTTTTAAAATTTAGGCTCTGGAATAGCCTTTAAAAAGTATAACCCTTTTAAGAATGAGGATTCTTGGATGGAAGATTAAACCATAAAATGGTAGGAGACCAAAACATGATAGTAAAGAGGTGCTGGCAGTCATCAAATACTGTTTGAGAGGTGGAGTCTTCACTTGAAAATGGAAAGTGAATCCCTTCTGGGTGGGTTGTCACAGGTTCAGGACACATGTAGGGAACTGTGTAGACCCTCTAGTAATGCACATGGAGTAGAAACCTGAACATAAAGAGCAAGGATCGGAGCTAATAGTGATATGGGCAAGCTGAGGGACAATGCCAATGACTAAAAATAATACTTAAAAGCTTTCCAGAAGGACAAAGTTCACTAGGGTTTTAATACTTAAAGTTATTTGCCCTTGAGCTAACTATAGATTTCCTGGAGAAAAATTTAGAAAACAATTATGGGGTATTATTCTACTTAAGTACCAGATTCTACAAAAGCACTAAATGGGATATCTTTCTTGTTATTTCATTTGCCTTTCCTTAATCACTGACGATGTTGAGTATCTTTTTACGTGTTTGTTAGCCAATAAATTTGAGGTGTGTTAATATTATTTGGAGAACTATTTATTTATATCACGTGCCCATCTTTAATTGGATTATCTGCTTTTTTGTTGTTGAGTTATATGAGTTCTGTATATTTTGGGGGGGAAATAACAAATGTTGGCAAAGATGTGCAAAAATTGAAACCTTCATTCATTGCTGATGGGAATGAAAAATGGTGCTGCCCCTGTGGAAAAAACTTTGGCAGTTCCTCAGAACGTTTAACATTGAGGTACATGATCCAACAATTTCACTGTTAGGTACATATCCAAGAAGATTGAAAACATATGTTCACACAAAAACTTGTAGACTTAACATATGATCACAAAAGTATAGTTCACAGCAATATTTTTCACAATAGCCCAAAAAGAGTAGAAATAACCTTTAATAGATTAATGGATAAACAAAATGTGATATGTTCGTATAATAAGATATTATTCAAGAATAAAAAGAATGAAGTGCTGATTCATATTACAACATGGATGAACCTCGAGAACATTATGCTGAGTAAAAGAGGCCAGGAACAAATGGTCACTATTACATGATTTCATTCACATGAAATACATAGAGAAAGTAAATTCGTGATTGTGAGGAAAAGTGGGGAATTGGGAGTGACTGTTCACAGTACAAGATATTTTGGGGAGTTTTATTAGAAATGTTCTGGAATTAGATATGGTAATGATTGCACCAAGTTGTAAAATACTAATAAACACTGGATTGTGCACTTTAAAATAGTATATTTTATGTTGTATACATTATATCTCAACTTAAAAAATGAACTAGAATTACTGGTACAATGAGCAGACATTGGTACCTGATTGGTATCTAAAGGTATATCGGTTCATTTGTAGACTCAATGATACAATTTGAGACTGAAAGTGAACTGAGCACCTCTCTGAGGTTGCTGCTCCTGGTTAATTTAGACTTAAGAGAGAGGTTCCTGAATATCATCAGAGCCAGCTACTGAATGTAGACATTAGTTCCAAGGGAAGACTTCATTTCTGACAATACTAGTTGAGAATTTAGTTATAATTCTGCCAAAGACAAACAAAAACAACCACCAAAAACTCTCTTGCATACCAGCCATTGCGTCCAGGGCAATAGATCATTCATATTCCAGATTTTTAAAAACACACAAATTCTTGTAGAATTATTTTCTCATTCACAAGGTCCAGGTTGGTATTTTGAATTTTAAAAGCTATTGTCAAGATTTCCTGGCAGCTCTGTTCTTTTTTTGTTTGAGAGCATTTCCCTCACTGAGCTCTCAGAATTGTTCCTCTGAAAAAATGTCAACCCGTCATCTGAAAAGAAGAAAAACGTGTGCATATTTGGAGAGTGGTGGTAGTTCTGTGATTTGGGGAAACTGTATAGGCTAACACTCCCTTGGAGAGCCTACATAATTCTTATTATCACATTAAGATTTTGAGAAGTCCTGTTGTAAAAACCAACCAATGTAAGAAACACACACACACACACACACACACACACACACACACACCAAGCCTGATCAGACTTGCTTAACCCAGGTTATTGTAATATTGCCATTTTCAAGAGATACAATTAACATCTTCCCTATTTCTTTGACTATTGTTTATAAACAACTTGGTTAAAGCCTAGCTTTGCTCTATTAATTCAGAGTTTCTAATTTTGGTTGGACATTTGAAAATGCATGCTGTTTTTTGAAATTTCAGGATTATGTTTAGTGCAAGTAGATTTACAGTTGGATGTTTATTATCCCTTTAGGGGAAAAAGCCTTGGTCTACTTATCCCTGGGCAGGAGTGCAGTCTTTACAAAGTAAAGAGAGAGAGTGCTTTAATTCCTATTTACAGATAATTCAATCAAGGAGATGAAATTGCTATCATCTTAAAAAGTGTTATTTTCAGACTACTACTATGTGGCCATATGAAAAAAAAATTTAAAAGAATGTGATTCTATTTAAGAATATATTCAAGAAGTGTAAACTCTTAAAGCTCACCTTTCAATGTTAGAAATGATTTTTTAAAAAGAAACAAGACTCAAATACTTTAGAAAAAATGGCCTAGGCTATATTTATGGTTTTCCCCTTCCCTTACAATATGCACATTTGGGGAGCTTCATTTTCTGATAGTTATGTCCTATTAATGACACTGAAATTCTAATTTTATACAAAATGATGTCTACTAAATAAATGAATTTGGCAATGTAGCAGTATACAAAATTAATACCCAGAAATCTATGGATTTTTTTATACAACAATAATGAAGTCACAGAAAGAGAAACTGAAAAAACAATCCCATTTACAATTGCAACAAAAAAAATTAATATACCTAGGAATGAACTTAACTAAGGAGGTAAAAGATCTGCACTTGGAAAATACAGGATGTTGAAAAAAAAAAGATAGAGGAAGATATAAGCAAATGGAAGAATATACTGGGTTCATGGATTGGTAGAATCAACACCATTAAAATGTCTATACTACCCAAAGCAATCTATAGATTCAATGCAATCCCCATTAAAATACCAGTGGCATAGTTCACAGACCTAGAACAAACTCTCCAAAAATCCACATGGAATTAAAAAAAAGACTCTAAATAGCCACAACAATTCTGGAGAAAGAAGAACCAAGTTAGAGGGATCACAATACCAGATATCAAGCTATATTACAAAGCCACTGTCCTCAAAACTGCCTGGTATTGGCACAAGAACAGACATATAGACCAATGGAACAGAACAGAGCCCAGAAATCCACCCAAGCCATTATGCTCTATTAATATTTGACAAGAGTATACAATAGAGTCAAGACAGTCTCTTCAGTAAATGGTGTTGGGAAAATTGGACACATGCAAAAAAAAAAAACCTACAAGTTACCACAAACTAGGACAAACTACCACAAGTTTAGTGGCTTCAAACGACACAGAGTTAGATCAGAAGTACAATGCAGACTCACTGGGCTAAAATCGAGGTGTTGGCAGCGCTGTATTCCTTTCTAGAAGGCCTAAGGGAGGGTCTGCTTACTTGTCTTTTCCAGCTTCTAGAGGACATCTACTGATTCACATGATTGCATTCTCATACTTTCTGATTCCTGAATCACTTCCTCCACTGTCAAAGTTAGCAAAGCCAGCCCAGTCCCTCTCACACGGCTCTCTCTGACCTGTGGTTCTCTATTCCACTTTCTAGGACTCTCATAATTACCTTGGGCCCCGACTGGAGTATGGTCAGCTGATTAGCAGCCTAATTCCACCTGCCAATCACTTCTCCTTTGCCAGGCATGGTAACAGATTCACAGGTTCTGGGATTAGGCTGTTGACGTCTTTGGGGGCCATTATTCTGCCCGCCTCACCCTGCTACACAGCGAACAGCATGGCACTCATGGATCTCACAGACATGACGGTGGATGGATAACACAATGAGAAGAGAAGTTATGGCTCTGTCTATAGACAGTTCACAAACAGGCCAAACCAAGCCTATTTTCCTTTGATGAAAATGGAATAACCACCCCCTGACTCAGCGGTAGTTTTCTGAGCACAGCACTGGGGGCGGGGCCAGCAGTGCCCACAGCCTCCTGGTCACCAGAAAGCTCCCCCAGGCCACACGCTCTCCTGCTGGGGCCTGGGCCCTGGGCCGGCTGCTTCCTGCCTGTGGAGTCCAGGGCAGCTTTGGGGGCTTTCCTAGAAGCTACCCCTAGATTCCATCGCTTCAGCCCTCCCCAGCATGCTGGAAGTGGCTTAATTCTCAGAAACCCTCTCTGTTTAAAGGAGCTTCAGTGGAATCAAATCTCTAGGGGAAAAGTTGTCAACATTATGAAGCTTTAGCCATAGCTGAGTCAAAGCTCTTGTCAGACTGAAGTATGAAGCATTGCACTAACACTTTACAAATTTTATGCCATTTAATCCCAATGATCATTGGGTATTATCGTCCTCTATCATAGGTGTTGCGATTGAGAATCATGGAGATTAAGTGGCTTACCTGCAGCTAGTAACGGTGGCGTTAGCCGGAGGCCGGAGCTCAGCAGGCGCTGCTCCTGGTGCATTGCTGCTCAGTCTCATTACTCTTTAAGCGTTAGTGTCCAATATAGTGATTTCACCTGAGTTCTTCCAGTAACGATCTGAGTAGCTCCAAGAAGCATTTAGAGCTTGATTTCCATCCCCCTCAATTTATGAGCCTCAAGGGTATATCAGTCAGAACGCTTCATTGTGAACAATAGAATCTGTTCTGGCTACTTGAATCAGAAAAGCAATGTATTTGAGCATGTCAGATGGCTAAGACATTCACTGGGATAGTTTGAAAACAAAAAAGCAAATACTCAAAACTTAGCTCCTACCAATAATATTCCAAAACACAACGTGGAGCTAAACTATGGAGGAAACTATGTCCACGGCCTCTGCTGGGTGCCGAACACCAGAAATTCAGCGTGACCGGCGCCGATGGCCTCTCTGCGTCAGGAACTCAGCCTCGAAGCCACCGGGATGCTACTGCTGTCCCTGCCCCCTCCCTCCTGCAGCCCGTCACTCCCATTGCTCATTTCTGAAAACAAACAAAACAAAACAATCCACACCCACACACCCACACACCACACACAGACCCAACAAGCGTGTCTGATTGCTATGCTCTGGGCACAGACCTTCACCCTGTCTACAAATCATGCTTTTGACTTCCATTTCCACACTGGAGAGATAATGGTCATAAATGTAGATACTTCTCCAAAAACAGAAAGGAGGAATGATGGGGAATGAAGAATGTGATCCATGTCCATTACAGACAGGGTTGAAGTTTAGTCCTTACTCTCTTTTCTAACCACCTACTGAATTGGGAGCTTAATAGTTCACCAGTAAGTAGAGCTAGACACCATTTACTAATCCATTTCGAAAGCCTGTCATTGGCTGTGCACTGTTTAAAACAAGCTTCTTTTTTAGGGGAAAAAAAAAGTTTAATGCAAAACTATAGTAGAGAATATTCACTTCACAAATTACCCATCTCACAAATAAATGAAACAAATGGTTATTAGCATGCTGCTGAGTTCTCAGTTTATTTTTGAGCCTATACAGGCTCCTATGTGTCCTGTGTTTGTAATTGCATTTTTAATACTCAAATGTTAAAGCAATCCATGAAAATAATTGAAGAATTATGAATTGGACATATACATTTTAATCACCATGCCTTTAATTAGGCTCATTTTGTTTTTCTTCTGAACATATGATTTCATTTCACTAATACTTTGTGGGCTTTTAAAAGACACTGTTAATAACCACAATGTAATATAGGATTTCAAAGTTCCACTTACTAGATATACATAGAAGAATTGAGTACAACTTTACATCAATCAAAAATCAGTTCCTCTTTCTGAGCCCCCACAGTTGGTACTCTCCTGTGGACACTGCCTTGACATAGACCTGGTTAGCACACATCCTCTCTTCAAGATGCACATTTTTCTGAGAGTTAAAAATAATTTGTATTATTATATTTTTGAATTTTTGTTATATGTTACTCTTTTGTCTTTCATATGTTAATTAGCTGCCAGGGCCTCATTAGCATAAGCATTTTGAGGTTTCTTTCAAGTAAGATGACAACCAGCTTTGTTGTTGTTTTTTAATTGATTTCAGAGAAGAATGGAGATGGAGAGAGAGATAGAAACACCAATAAGAGAGAATCATTGATCAGCTGCCTCCTGCACATCCCCTACTGGGGATCGAGCCCACAACCTGAGCATGTGCCCTGACTGGAAATTGAATCGTGACCTCCTGGTTCATAGGTTAACACTCAACCATTGAGCCATACCAGCCAGGCTGATAACCAGCTTTTCATTTCCATTGTTTATTAGGAACAAACTATAAGCCTGCCTTACATTAAGGAGCAATAAAAAGGTACTTAATTAATTTAATCAAATGTATGACCTTCTGTGATGTATCAGATAAATTGTAGATGCTGATAATATATAGAGAGATTAAGTTAGACCTCTTAACTTAAGGTACTTTGTAATTAAACTAGGCAGAGACACACACGGAGATAATTACATAAATAGACTATTAAGCCACTTCATGAGCTGGATATCACTATTCCCTGTTACAAAACCCTCAACCATCCTGTGTCCCCTTCCCCACTTCAGTTTTCATGTTCCCCTCTCCTTTCCTTTTAACTAAATTTCTTGATAGAGTTGTTGTCTCAAATTTTTCATTTTCTACTTCATCTAAAATTGTTTACTTGTGAATTCTGCTCACCTCTTACCCACAAGGTCACTGGGACATTTCTCACCAAGGTCACCAAAGCCATTCCCTACTTGATCCCTTGACCAGAATTTAGCACTGCTGACCACTCTGTTCTTATTGAAACACTTGGTCCTTGATTTCCCTGACACTTCCCTCTCCTCACTTCCTTCCTCTGTCTTTCTTTGGACATTTCATGTTGGCCTTCTTTGCAAACGCTTTCTGCCTGGCTTCTTAGGCTGTGTCTTGGGAGTTGGTCCTACTTCTCTCTATACATTCCCTGGGGCATTTCAACCAAAGCTACTGCCGAAATGATCATCTACATATCAACGACTCCAGCACATTTTTTAAAAATATTTTATTGATTTTTCACAGAGAGGAAGGGAGAAGGATAGAGAGTTAGAAACATCGATGAGAGAGAGACATCGATCAGCTGCCTCTTGCACACCCCCTACTGGGGATGTGCCCGCAACCAAGGTACATGCCCTTGTCCGGAATCGAACCTGGGACCTTTCAGTCCGCAGGCCGACGCTCTACCACTGAGCCAAACAGGTTTCTGCTCCAGCACATCTTAATCACATGTGGTGTCCTGAACTCCACGCCCACTATGGGGCATGACATATGCACTTAGAAGCACCTGCACTGCTGAAACGCAAGCAGCATTTTAAGCCATCACCTCATAAGATTTATAATAATATAAAAATTATTTATAATAATCGGCTACCATTCTCTGAGACTTTTCAGCGCTTGTAACTCCCCATCTGTGGAATTTAAGGAGGATGTGACCAAAATGTAGATTCCAATCTTGAAGTTCTTACAGTGAAATGATTTTGCTTTGAATGTCCTACTCTTCTGACAAATGCTATGATCTAGTTTGGACTGAAATCCGTCAGGAATGCACACCACAGCCCTTCAGTGGGGTCTTCACAAGAATGACTTCATGCTGACTGGCCTTGAAGAACAGAAAGTAATGGAAACTCTACATGTCTTGGTTTTATTTATGAGAAATTGCTTCACACTTATAAATCGAATGATTTTTGTCTCTTGCTTAGGGAAAAAAAGGTGACATTTATAAATTTTAAGCAAGTAAAACGTGGCTTTTCAGAAAAATTAATTTCCTAAGTTCTAGCAAATGGAACGTGTACCATTTCCTGAGTTCCTCTAAGAAATACATGTCTGAGATAATGCCAGTTTATATTAACGGCATTCACACAAGACACTGAGCCTTCTTTTTGTGACAGTGAAAATTGGAAGAAATTTACCTGTGAAACCATTTGGGCCTGGTGCTTTATGTGGGGTAGATGCTTAATAACACTCTTATTCCTCTATAGGTAATGGTCTGCATAAGCTTTTTAATGTTAATAAGATTAGTTTATAATCTGCCAGTACCCAACCGTCCTTCTTTACTCAAGGGTGCCTTTAAAAAAGTAGAAAGAAGGGGCACCTATGAGTTTTGCCACAGTTATCTCTCTGTCAAGAGTTGAGTTCAGCTACTCTATGGTGTTGCCGCCTTTGGCACCCATGTTATTTGGCCAAGGAGCCTGCAGTGGCTCTACACTCAATCAAGACCATGAAATCATACGATTTCTCAAACCCTCTTGTGACCGAGTGTCCCCTGCCTCCCGTGCCTTCCCTGGGGCACCATAGAGAAGACACCCGTGTGGAGCACAGCCAAGGCCTTCCTCTTTGGTTTCAATGGACCAATCTGGCCCCAGCCTTGGAAGCACTGCACCCAGAGATCCTAACAAAGGCTTGTGCCCTATCTCCTGCCTCTCTCTTATCCGCAGGTGACCTCCCTGTGTGAGGCGGTGTTCCAGGGGCTTCCTCCAGAATCTGCAATTGATAAACAATTCACTGTCTCTTGTGGCCTGATTGTTGAACCTTTTTTTTGTAAATATTTTATTGATTTTGTACAGAGAGGAAGGGAGAGAGATAGAGAGTCAGTAACATCGATGAGAGAGAGTCATCGATCAGCTGCCTCTTACACACCCCCTACTGGGGATATGCCCTCAACCAAGGTATATGCCCTTGACCGGAATCAAACCCGGGACCCTTCAGTCCCCAAGCCGACGCTCTATCCACTGAGCCAAACCGGTCTCGGCTGATTGTTGAACTTGGGCAGCTCACCATCCCGCACCCTGTGCTGCACTTAGGAAGTGTTTATTGGACAAATTTGTAACGTTCTTCCTAATGGGACCTGACCTCATTACCCAGAGTGCTCTGAGTTTTGATCCGATGGAGGCATGAGACCTAGGTAGAGATTGGGACTTTCTATATTTGTGACTCAAGTCAGGCCTCTGTTCCCCAGACTTAGATTTTGGGGGTTTTACAATTCAAGTAAGATCAAATTGGCTTTCTGGTCATTTTATTTGGGTGGGCCGCTATAATTATTTAAATATTCTAGGGAATTCTGTGTGTGCAGTCACTCCCTGAGATGCTAACTCTTCCTACCCTTCTGCTCTATTTGCCAGTACTGGCTTCTGCCCACCAGATACCTCCATTATTGCTAAAATTAGAGTGCAATTTTGTTCTTTTTTTTATTTTATATTTTATTGATTTTGTACAGAGAGGAAGGGAGAGAGATAGAGAGTTAGAAACATCGATGAGAGAGAGTCTGCCTCTTGCACACCCCCTACTGGGGATATGCCCGCAACCAAGGTACATGCCCTTGACCGGAATCGAACCTGGGTCCCTTCAGTCCCCAAGCCGACACTCTATCCATTGAGCTAAACCGGTTTCGGCCAATTTTGTTCATTTTAATCACTGCCCTTCCTACCAGATTTCCTGCCTTAGAATAAACAGCCAGCAAAGTTGTTTTTAAAGATTCTAGGGCTTCTCTTGTCAAGCTATTCCTTCAGAAATTACCCATTTAGCCTAGGTTTTCCAATTTATTTGCATAGAAGTCTGCAAAACAGTATTTTAAACCATGCTGGAGGAAGGACTGACTTTCCCATCTGCCCATGAATGCCTGCTTTATCCTTCTCACCGGTGGCAACATGTGGGAAGAAGGAGTGTGGTCAACACTGAAAGAGATCACATTCCAGGAATGCTGTGATTGAATGCAGCTAGAGAGACATTGATGAAGATATATTGCTCTACATTTTATGCTATAAATTTTCAAGTGATAACTTTAACATGACCATAAAATAAATTTTTGGTCACATTTCCATATATACTCTGGGTATACATGCATTTGTGGTCACTTTTGAGAGGATCACTGGAAGTCAGTGATCATATCATTGATTCCTGGACCACATGAATATTATGAGTATTATCATAAGTGATGATGAAACAATCAGTTAATAAACAATATTATGGAATTAAAGAGGCAAATTTTGTTTCAATACAAAATACAAAAACAGGTTCTGAAGAGCATGGCATTGTCTGTAATAACGGTGTTGCTGCCTCTTTTCTTGCGATGGTAGATATGAAATTAGACAGGATGGCGCATGTGGCAAGAAGGGGTTCTTGAGCCCTAACTGGGAGAAATGGTGTGTGGACAATAAGCAAATGTGTAAGTACCTCTTCTCTTATTTAAATCTCCCCTGAGATATCAATATATCTCATGTGCCAATACATTTTATATATAATTGTTTCAAATAAAACTATTTATACAGAGAGAGGCCCCATACAAAATACTCGCCCAGGGCCCCTCACACCCAGAGGCAGCCCTGGCAAGAGGTGCCATTGATCAATTACTGAGGACCCACACTGTGCCAAGCACTCTACAGCTGCTCCACACAGTAACATTAATCTGATTCTCACAACCTCTCCATTGGGTAAGTTTGTGTTTGTTTGTTTTTAACCATCATTTTAAAAAGAGGAACAATTGAGTCTCAAAGAGATAAGCAACTTGTCCAAGGCAATAAGAGTCAAATGTGGATTTAGTTCTAGTTTATCCAATTTCAAAGCCCAAGCTCTTTCTTACTAAGAACAACCAAGTAGAACTCCTCAAGGAGCCATTAGGAGGTAATATATGTGGAAGTAACACCTCATTACCCCAGATATCTTTTGGGATCACCTCATGTGAATACTTAAAAGAGTGTGTAAAGCATAAAAATTACAAAACACACACAAACACACACACACACACACAAAACAAACAAACAAACAAACAAAAAAACCCCACAGATAAAAACCATTATCTTTACACTTAGTCAGGGACAGTCACCACTGGCCCAAAGTCTCTTTTGTTTTCTGACTCACACGCCTGGCCCCATGAAACAAGAATGGTAGAGGGTTATAGCAAAGTACGAGAGGTAGATGATGCTGGGTCTATATGGGGCATACATTAAGAAGGAGAATGGGCCAAAACCAGTTTGGCTCAGTGGATAGAGTGTTGGCCTGCGGACTGAAAGGTCCCGGTTCGATTCCAGTCAAGAGCATGTACCTTGGTTGCGGGCACATCCCCAGTAGGGGGTGTGTAGGAGGCAGCTGATTGATGGTTCTAACTCTCTATCCCTCTCTCTTCCTCTCTGTAAAAAATCAATAAAATATATTTTAAAAATAAAAATTAAATTAAATTTATAAAAAAGAAGAATTGCAGGTTAAGGTTCATTTTTGTGCTCTCTGCTAGCAATGCATATAGTCAATTAATAACAGATTAATTGGGTGAAGACTATAATGAAAATTGCTGGACATCAAATTGCTGTCCACCAAGGTCCACCAAGTGGTACATTTAATTTTTCAGAGCACTTTGATGTGAATTATATAATGTCATCCTCATCAGCCACTTGTCAGCTCTGCACTTTGTGTTTATGGTCTGCAAACATGTCCTTGTAGAATGCTAATGCTGGTAGGACTCAAAAATCACCCCTTTCGTTTACCAAGGAGGAAACCAATACTCAGAAAGGTTAAATGATTCACACTGTGCCATATGGTGGATTAATAGAGGAACCATGACTACAAGCCCTGTTCTATTTGCAGTGATATAAATTTATATGCTTTTTTGGTTTTGAACCTTGATTCCCCCCCCCCCCCCCCGTCCCTCTCCTTAATTTTAGATGGGAGCCTTACCAGTAATTTCAGTGGGGGTTTGTGGTGGGAAACAAAACAGAGTCTTTGTTCAGTAATTGCTGCATACTAGACTTTTAAAATACTCTCATAAAAATCAGGTTAAGAGAAAGGGCTTGTTAGAGATGTAGACACTCTTGTGGGCTTGTGCCTGCCTTACTCACGGCGAGTTGGGGTGGGGGCAGGAGCCTCTAAACACAGTTCTGTGTGTAGATCCAGATGTGGAGGGCATCATGGTTGCCCCCCGCTTTGAGAAGCAGCAGCAGCGATGGAGCAGTCCCCTCCCCTCCCAGATACTGGAGCGGAGAGGCAGCACAGAATTGGCATGATAGGTTGTTAGAGCCGGCATAGACCTCAGAGTGCACCGCTGAAACCTGACCGGTTACATTCCAGTATCATTCTCAAATTGCTCGCTTTCATGAGTGGCATCTCCCTGCTTAGACCAGATTCAGGGCTGCACTGTATGTGTAGTTCAGCTTTTTCTTCTGTGGAGCCTGCTCTATTTTTTTTTTATATATCACCTTCTTTTCATAATCATTATTTTTCGCTTGGGGCACAGAATAACTTGTTCCGTTATAGTTAGCCCAACACCCAAAGCCTGCTTAGGTCACAGTACTATGTCGCACCATAGACTACTGACTCCACAAATGTCATTTTATCCTCCAGTTGTTCTCGGCAACTGGAAACAACACCCCCTTGCAACAGCAAAGAAGCACAGAGGCACGATGTCCCTCTTGATTCCGGAAAGGTTGGGGAACATATGTCCTCTCTAGCATCGTAGCTCATGCTAACAGCCCAAAGCGCTGAGTCATAAAAGCCCACGTTTACACCATCACGTCTTTATACGCTTTCACACATGCAGTCATTATGCTGCCGAGGCAGTCTGAGAGCAACGGGAATGAAAGAACAAAGCTGTCTTTCTTTGACAGGGCTCCTCGCAGCATCCAAAGCGTTCCGCGGTGTGTGAGGAAGGCGAGAAATGACTCATTATTTTTCAGGGGATGGAGAACTCGGGCTGAGCGGGTGACTTGCTCAAGGTCACACCCGAGGTAACTGACGAAGGCTGCTGCCTCCTAACCCGGTATCTTGGCTCATTGACTTTTGGGGGGAAGACAAATGTGACAGAACTGTCTGGTTACAGGAGGCTGAGTCCTCGGAAAGCTGCCAACGATGACCTTGTAAATAAATCAAAGCCAGAATTTCTCTTTTGCTTTAGTTATTAATTTTTTAATAGCATAGATCCACTTTCAATTATTTTCTTAAGCCAAGTCTATGTCAAAAGAAAATCACCATTTACCTGCTCAACACCCTCAGCAGCTGCCAAACTCCACAGCGTGGAGTACGAAAAGCTTGGTCTGACTCGCTTTTATGAGCCCGAAAAGTACTTGCATTTATCTCTGCCTGCTAAAATGTTCCCAGTTCTTTCAGAACTCTTCAAAGATCAGAACGCTGACACGCTCAGCCAGCTATGATCCCATCTTCTCTCAAACTATCCTTGTAGCTTGCTTGTGTTCATTTGTTGTTTTGTACTTTCTCTGTGCTGTGCAACTCATTAAGCAAGGAGGCACTGGCCTGGGGTGGCTCTGAGGCCAGAGCAGCCTCTGTGAGCAAACCGAGATCTAAGCCTTGAGATGATGAAACCAAAATGCTAAGGACAATGGTTCATGGTCAACAGGTTTACCCTATGGCCAATGGGTAATTTCTGTTCTGTTTCTGCCCTTTCTCTATAGAAGCCTTCCTCCTGGCTCCTATCCTCAGAGCACCCCTACCACTCCCAGCCTGGCACTGTCCCATTCGAATAGATTTTTGTTCAAAGAAACTCTTAAAATGTTTAACATGCCTCGGTTTATCTTGAACAGTTCTGGCGTTGGAAGGGGGGATTAAGGAGACCCCAGACGCCCCCAGGAGCCACGAGCAACCAGACGAGGTACGAGTTGAGCCCCGGGGGCTCTGCTTTCTCGCTGCCTCTGGAGGTCCTGGCTAAGTCCCTCCCAGATCCTGGCTCGGCAGCTTTCTCTCTGGTATGAGCTTGCACGCTTCACGTGAGCATTTCTTTTTCCGAAAAACGAACAGAGTTGAACTGGGTCTGCCTTCATCTGAACCTTGTGCAGTGTGAGGCCTCAAGTAAACAATATTTGGTCCTAAGGCTGAACAAGTAGTGTAACCTTACCAAAGATAACTTTGAATCACAGTGGCCACCATGAAGAACGTTTAACCTAGATAAGCTTAGCCTAAAGAAAAAGCGGCTCAGCCAAGCACTCACTATGAAGAGTAGAGGGATTATTATTTTCCCTGCTCTACAGTTTCTGGTGGCTGAGACAAGACCTGCTGGGACACCCACTCACTCCAGATCCTGCGGACAGCACCCCGGGGAAATGGGCAAAAACCGGTTAGGGTTAAGAGCACTTTCTTACCAAAGTCAGTTCTTCCAGATGAAAATTTCATCTTGTCCCCTCTTTTCCAAATTCAGATAGGCAGGGGAAAAAAAATTCTTTGTGAGAATTGGACCTTGAATTTTGACTCATGGATTTGGTTTGGGTACCCCCAGTGGCTAGGAAAGGAATTTTTGCGGGTGAAATAGGCATGTTTAAGAAATTTTTTAAAAATTAAGGGGTCCATGGAAAAAACACAGGGCTACAGCGTTGCAAAAGGGTACATTTTCATAAGACAAGGGAGCAACAGAAGTTATATTTCCATAAGATAAAGGAGCTGGGAGGAGCAAAAGGTACACATCTATATATAAAAGCCTAAGCAACTAGATCAAAGGGGAATAGTGACCAGAGGGGATACTGAGGCACAAAAAAACTGCAGCCTTTATAAATCATGGAAGAAGGGACTTGGTTGGACTCTTTCCCCCTCCCACTTAGGAGTCTGTACTTGTTCTTAAATAAATTTCTATCTTTTACTATAATCTGTGGTTTATACCTTTCATCTGTGGTTTCATTCTCCGACTCCACCAGACACGAGTCTGGGAGACCATCCTGCCCAGGGGAACACTGCCCGTTTCCAGTCCAAATTTCCCATGTCCGTTACGGAGCCTTCTCCTAGATCAGTGGCCACAGTTTGCCACTCTGTTGACTAATGAGTTTGCCGATCACTGCTAAGACATTACCCTAACCCAGAAGTTTTGACTTCAGGTTAAAAACATTAGTACATTATTAACATGTTTTTTAAGTGTTTTTCCCTAGCAGTGGTCAGGTGATTTGACCATAAATTCCTAACTGGGCAGGTCTGATGGGTAGTCTCACCCCAGGCATATAACTTCCTTAGTCAAAGGGTTTATCTTTGCCTCCTTTCTCCACACACTCCTTATCCAATCCCCACCCCTTGCTTCTCCCACCTCATGTAATCTTCCTTTGTTCCCGCCTTAATTCCAAAGGTACAAAAGAAACTGCAAACTGCCCTTCTGGGAAGCATTTTCTCAGTCTGTTCAGATCTTGCTTCCAGGCATACTCTCTGTTTGACTCAAATACATTTTTATAAAATTTCTCTACAGATTTGAACATTTCCTACCTCTAAGGCAAAAACAGAAATGCGCCTCTAAGAACAATTCAAACCCTCTTATCCTTTTTACTAATTCCAAATCCTTCCCCATTAATCTCAGAATGCTTTGTAGATGTTGCATATGATCTGGATTTAGGAAACAAAGCCCTATTTGGAGAAATTTACATCCTCTCTCTGTACTTTTGTGTGTAAATATCTTATTTTCTCTAGGAACCCAGATCCATCTCTTGAAATGCAAACTTTAGGGAGGCAATTATTAGAAAGAGAGAAAAAAGAAACTATTTGGAAATTAGGTGAAAAAATAAAAAATCTAAAAAGTCTTTGCCATAAATGTTAATAAAAAGCTTTAGCCATCTGAGCAGATAACTTGCCTCATTCCACCTGCCAGAACACGATTTGGATCCAGCTATTCTTTTATAAACTAGTGAGTTTTTCATTATTGTACTTGCCTTGTGATTAAACTTTTAACTGGTTAAATAAATAAAAATTCTTATTTTTTTAATGTAAAAGGTTTCTGCGTCTGTTATTATGTTTATGTATGTCTCTCTATATAAATGTGATATTTTTCTACCTCTGAATGGCATTGCCAAAGTTAATTTGTAAAGAGCTCTATTTAATTGGCTTAATAAATAGTGAGTGCTCACATAAATTAAGTGCACTCTCAACAATCTAAAAACAAATCCAAATATTTAAGTTCACATGATCTAGGATAATCTCTGGTAAATAAAAGTTAAAGTTTGTTGGCTTAATTAAATGGGCATGTCTTCATCATTCTCAGCTTTAAATATAATGCAGACATACAACTTTCATTCTACCTGGGTGTTCAGTCATCATTCAGGTTATTGCCTATTAAATTTGTCAGCAAGAAAAATACTTACAAAGATGGTTGGCTGCTTAATGAAATTTTCATGAATAAGCTAACCATATTATTAAGAACAGGTAGATATAATTAAGAGAAAAGGTTCTAAGTAAACTCTTCAACAATATTTCTACTTAAAAATATTTTCCAATATCTTTTGGGTAACTTGAAATCTTAAAGTAATATGAGTATATAAATTAAGTTAAATGATGGCTATTCATTGAGTAGATAATTTTCATATAAGATAAAATTCTAAAACATTAATTATCGAACATAGGTTTATGTACTCTTGGCGAAGTATACCTTTTCCGTCTAAACAGGGGGACTGGCACTGAGCTACAACTGTTTGTAGCCTTTTAGAAAAGCTGCCTTCAAGAGGATAATGCTAAAGGCATGAGCTATGAAGTTACTCTATCTGAGTTTGAATCTCGATTCGAAGGTAACTACATAGAAAAGTTCTGAACTCGCCTGTGCTTCAGTGATAGTAATTCATCACAGAGATATTTTATGACTAAATGCAATCATTCTTTGAAATAACTATAAAGCAATTACAAAGCCTAGAATGTACTATTGTCAACTAAAATGAGAAGTTTCTAATTTTCAATAGAAATTATAAACCCAGTATTTATGTAAAATCCCAATGTTTATGTAGATAACTTTGTCAAAAAAATTTAATTACAGCTGTGTATTTAAAAAATATTAAAAACCCTGCTCATCAATTTTCAATCTTTGTGAACTTTCTACTTCAGTGTCTCTGTTATATAATTAACCTATTAGTTAATGAGCACTGGAGCTGTGGTAGTGACTAAAACCAAAAACCTCTTGGCTACTATGGTTTAAGTTTAAAAAATTTGGCTCTCAAAAGAAATTTCAATCGTTGTACTGTTGATATTTGGCTCTGTTGACTAATGAGTTTGCTGACCACTGATCTAGGCAAACATGTTTGACCAACTGAATAGGTGAGAACTGAAACTGACTATTGGGTTTGGCAATATTACAATCATTGGTAATCTTAACAAGGGAAATGCTAGTATTATGATGGGAAGAGGGACCAAAGCATGAACAGGGTTCAAGAGAGAAGATTGAGATCAGGATTTGGACAGTTTCTCCAAATTTATTGTAAAGACAATGGAAAAGTGGAGCAATAGCTTCTTGCACATCCTATTCTGAACATGAGGCTTTCCTACCTCTGAATTATTAATCATATTATTCCTTTCACAGGAAATTCATTCCCCTAATTCTCATTTGAAATCCATGTTGGTCTTCAATGTCCAGCTTAAAGCACACACCCTCTGCAAGTTTTCTGACTTTCTAAAAGGTTCCTTTCACCGTCAGCCTGCTAAGTACATACATACAAGTGGTACCAACTACACTAAATTTGTGATATATTCCCTTTGAGCTGTTGTGGACCTGTTTTACTATTTCCATTAAATTGCATATACCTGGGGCATTGTGGAATGAAAACATTATTTTTTTCTCCCTCATAGCCAGCTAGGAAATTAACAGATAGTTAGGTGGTGGTGGTGTTAGTACCAGTAGGGTTAGGTAGTTCTAGTGGTAAGTAGCAGTATTTAGATAGTAGAGAATTAGCTAGGGATAGTAGCGCTAATTACTAGACAGATAGTAGTAATCTAAGAATAAAATAGATAGTACTTTTAAAATATGGGTTATCCCTGCAGTGACTGTGTGAATTCTGATCTGAATGAATTTCTTCTTCTTAAACTTGAAACCCCTTGAGAAGAGGGGATAAGGAACTCAGAGTGAAGACCTGAGATTGATTGGAGTGGAATTAGTAATCCTGAGAAATCGCTGAGGGGACTGAGTTGACACCAGTACTATTTTTCTGGAGGCAGATCAATGGCTCCTTTTCTTCTCACTCAAGTTGGTGAGTGTAGAATTTAAAGCTGCCACACAAATTTGGGGTCAGCAAGATGGACTTTGCATTCCAGAGACCAGCTTCAGAGACAGTGTGTGGCTGCAGTGCCAACCTCTGACTCACACAGAAATCCTGCAGATGCACCAGAAATCATGACTGTGTTCCCCAGGATGGCCAAGGCTTTCTCAGTGTTGTTTTCAATCCCAAAACATATTTCTAAGATTTCACACACAAAAAAAAAATTTAAAAAAAAGCAGTACCAATTTCAGCTCAAATCTGTTAAGTATAAAGCACCTACTGAATGAAGATCAAGATTTAAATATCGGAAGGGTTAAAGTGCCCGTGAATTTTGTATACCCCAGGAGAGTGAAAAGGCAGAGGAAGAAGACAGGACAAAGAGAGAACTTCCAGCCAAAACCGGTTTGGCTCAGTGGATAGAGCATCGGCCTGCGGACTCAAGGGTCCCAGGTTTGATTCCGATCAAGGGCATGTGCCTTGGTTGGGAGCACATCCCCGGTAGGGTGTGTGCAGGAGGCAGCTGGTCGATGTTTCTCTCTCATCGATGTTTCTACCTTTCTATTCCTCTCCTTTCCTCTCTGTAAAAAAAACAATAAAAATATATTTCAGAAAGTTATGTATATAAAAAAAAGGAGATAACTTCCAGCTCTCGGCTGCCTTTTTGTTCCTGAGTGAAAAGCTACCAAGCAGACTGTACCTTCACCGGGAGCCTGGAGTGTTACATCCCACAGTACAGCCCAGGATCACGAGGGTCTCCCCCTTCCGGAACCCTAGCTTCAAGTTCTTCTCTCAAACCTGAGAGAGGGGGTCACCCAGGGAGCTTGTTAAACAAGCTCCTGATGGAGCTGTCCCAGAGTCTGCATTTCCTAACGGGCACGAACCACAGTTTGGGCAGAGACAGCGGAGGGCTTGGTTAATGAGCTCTGTGCGCGCCGCTTGAACTGCCCTGGTCTGAAGCCTTCTCCGTGTGGAACCCAATTACTGTCACTTCCTCGTGCTGGTGCACACTGGACGGCCTCAGCAGGCCCCTGCTCCCCGCGCTAGGGCTTAATCAGCAGTTAATCACTCCCTTTCTTTGCAAGTTCTCCACTCATTTGTCAGGATTTCCATGTTTCTGACACCAAAGAACGACTTCCAATTGTGGATGGTGCTCACCTGCCATCTGGTGGCGAGAGGCCACCTCGGAGACACGGAAATTCAGGTGGTCCTTCCCTTCCCGCTTCTTTGTTTTCATGTTGCCACACTGTGCCCATCAGAATGGGCGTGTGAGGGATTCACACCAGGAAGGCTGCTGCAGCTGAATGCGGATCTGGAGGTTCGGTTCTCCCCGGAGTGGGTTCGTGTCAGGTCTCTGGACCTGGGCTCCTGGCTGGACTCCAGAGTTGAGGGAGGCCCTGGGGCTGCCGCCTAATGTGGGGGCCATCCAAAGTGAGGCTGGAGAAATCGGAGCACTGCTCCGGGAAAGACATTCTATCAACATCATTTACTAAGAAAGGGCAACTCATTCATGGATACTCTTACTGGTGGGGTCTAGGGTTTAGACAACATGGTGCAGCCTGATGGCATTTGGGATTACGGGTATAGGGGCACGCTCTGTTTGCACTTACTGCAGCCACGCGTTTTCTGCATTCACTTTTGGAGAGTGAGGCAGGAAAGGAACATGGCTGTGGGGTGAGGAGAGAAGAGAAACACTTTTTTTTTTTTAATTTATTTTGTCAACATCTGGGTTATACCAAGCTCTTGTTTCAGTCATCTATAATAATAATAAAAGCGTAATATGCTAATTAGACCGGACATCCTTCCAGATGACCTTCCGGACGAAGCTGGGGCTGTGAGGGAGGGCCGAGGCAGCCACCGCAGCAGGCAGGAACATGGCAGAGGCCTCCCAGCTACTGCGGTGGGCGGGGCCGAGGTAGCCGCCATGGTGGCAGGGGAGCCCCTTGCACGAATTTCATGCATCGGGACTCTAGTGAGAAAATAAACATGAGGCCACAGGGGCATGCACATAAGGTTAGATTTAGGCTCTTGCTCCAGCTTTTCTTCTGATAAGTCTTATGGCCCTGAGCTTCCATCTCTTCTCTTGTAAAATGCAGGTTTTATGCTTCATCTCACAAGATTGTAGTTGAGATGAAATGAGGTCATGGCAGTGGAAGGGTTGGGAAATTAGGAAATGTCAAAAGTATGATTGTGTCTGTTGTATTTATATTAGCCCCAGACAGCTCCAATGAGGGCTGGACAGAAAGGTGCAGGCGTGTGGGTGGGAGGCTGGGTGACGGCTACTCAAGGGCAGCTACTGGGAGTCTCTCAGAATAATTCAAAAAATGGCTCCAAAAGTTGTGCATTTATGTGTCGCTGGCAATAAGCAAAATAAAACGTTTTTTAAAAATATGTTTAGAATTAATGAAAGAGGTTTGTGACCATTATATTTTTAAAAAGAACACAAGGGCAGAAGGGACAGTGAAATTATTTTCACCCTTAAGTGCTGATTCTAAATGTGTCAGCTTTTAAATAATGTATTTTTGGAAAGGAGCTGAGTTAGCTGCTGTTGCATTTATAGTGACGGATAAGCTGTAAATGTAGCCTGCCATTGTTTTATTATTCAGGCAATTAATCTAAACAATGTCCCACCAACCTTGAAGCTAATTCAAACATGAGGAATTGTAATACTTATTTCACAATTTGGCAAAACTAACACATTTTAATTAGCATAAGAAGAATTCTTTCTTTGTTCTCTTTGTCAGGAACTTGAAAACAGTAAGTATAGGGTAAGTAAACCTGCATGAATCATGACTCTCATTTCTTTGGCCAAATAAATTTAGAAATAATTTTTTACTGAAAAACTAATTTAAGATTTTTTTAATATCATTTTTTTTCTTTTGAAAGAGAGCCTTTTGCATACAGTTTATATATATACTAGAGGCCCGGTACATGAAATTCATGTACAGAAGTCCCCTCAGCTCAGCCTGCACCCTCTCACAATCCTGGACCATTGGGTCCTAATCGCTTACCTGCCTGCCAGCCTGATCACCCCCAACAGCCCCCTGCTGGCCTGGTCACTGCCCCCCACCCCCTGCCACCCTGGTCACTCCATGCAGCTTGCTTGTTCAGTTGTTTGGTTGTGCCTCACTAACACCCCTGCCAACCTGGTTGCCCCACAAAGCCTACTTGTTGAGTCATTTGGTCATCCTTCACTAACCCTCACGCCGACCTGGTTGCCCCATGCAACCTGCTTGTTCAGTTGTTTGGTAATTCCTTGGACTGGCTGTGGACAGCTGTGCAGCTGACATCCAAAGCTTGCCTGCAACTCAAGCCAGTCCTGGGTGACTGGGGGGGCTGAGGGGACTGGGGGACTCTGAAGGCAGGTGCCCCAGCAGGGTTGAGAAGACTGGGTGCCGCCATCTTTTGGCTGTGGGCACTGCCATCTTTGAGGACATGATAGCCAATTAGCATATTCCCTCCTTATTGGCTATGGGCACTGCCATCTTTGTGAGGGTGTGATGGTCAATTAGCATATTCCTTCTTTATTAGCTAGGGTGGATGCATATAAAACAAATACACACATATAATTCTCTTTACGCTCTAGCTCTATTTACTTTCTATCTCATCAATAGATACAAGACACTGAGCAAAAATAGAGCACTAGGAGAGACAAGACATTTGAAGCAGAGAGGAAGCTGAGGCAGAGGACAGATTATGCGATGGAGCTATGAATGAGGAGAGGACAGGACTGGAGAAGCACGAAACATCCCATGTACGTCTTAAGAGAGGGCCCCAATTTGGTCCTGATATTTCCCAGCAATCTGCACAAATAGTGAAATCTGAGCAGGTACAGGAGTCAGCGTGTCCACAAAGCGAGAGCAGAACTCTGGCAGAAAGCTGAGCTTGATTTCTGAAGTTGCTCACTTTGGTTGAATATCCTCACCTCAAGTTTGGCAAGAGCCAGGACTAGTGATTATTTGGAAGGAACCAAAGAAGTTCTCTTTCCTCTAAAAAGCACAGTGTTAGACTCTGTGGGTATGTAAGTTCAAATCTAGAGAGGTTGCGATTTAACAACCCCATCTAATGACAGTTTGAAAGATGATTTCTCACTTATAAATTTACATCTTTAATTATATGAAGGGAGCATTTAATAACTGATCATAAACAATGGGTATAGAAAAAGGAGGAATTAAAAACATTAAAACTCTCAAGAGAGAGATAAACATATAGAAATGCAGAATATATCATATCTAAAACAAGCAGCAAATTATTAAATATTCCTAAAATCTTAACCAATCTGATGTTAGGAATGGGGCTGGCTCTCAGAATACTTCTGCTTTTAGCATATTTTGTGTAGCAGGGTCAGGAGTGTACGCTGAGACTCCCATCTCTGCCTTTGAATGTTGGTCTGACTCTTGGACAGTCTTTCTTTCCCTGCAAGCTGAGAGAGTATCAAAATTATTGGCTGCAAGAGGGAGGGTGCAAGGAACCTTTGGCCACCCAATCTGAGCTGATTCCAGTCACAGAGGCATTCTTAGGCCTTCACCTACCTGCACCATGTCCCTTTGGTAAAGGCCTTCTCATGGGCTGAGAGCAGGCCCAGTACGTGTCACCACCAGATGGCAGGAGTGCATGCTGAATAAACAGAGCAGCCGTGAGCCTTCTCTTTGTTTTCCACTCACTACACTCTCCACCAGGTGACAGCAACATGCATGTAATGGGCCAGCCTTTAATGAGTCACATAAATTCAATTTTTCTCTTAAATATGAGAGCTGCATTTTGTATTTTTTGAATTTTAATAAGTTTATTTGAGCCAAACTGACACATATGCCGGGGAGCAAGATCTCAAAAGCCCTTGAGAATATCAGTTTAAAAAAGTATCCACAGTTGGATTTCTTTCCTCTAAATCTAGAATATGCAATACTATTTGCTATTAGCTCCCTCACGTTAACTTAATATACAAAAACAAAACCTTTGGAGGGTTCGATTTCTAAAGAACCTGGGAAAGATTACTATTCGAAACCATTATTACTTAAGAATTGTTGGGACCCCAATTTAGAAGAAAAAATAAGTGATTAACATAGTAACTTCTTAGGAGATAATACTTATTATTTATTGACCACCTATCATATGGTAATATTGTATTAAAATTATTTAAACCAGTGCATTGACTCTGGGTGAGCACTCCTTAAGAAAGCCTAGATTTTAACTTAAGGCTTTTTAGGGCAGCGTTTTTCAACCGCTGTTCCACGGCACACTAGTGTGCCGCGAGATGTTGCCTGGTGTGCAGTAGGTGCAGACAAGACAAGAATTTTATAATTTTTCACTATTTTGTTTACTTAATATTTCATAATAAAGTAATTATAAAATACTTTCTTTGTGTTTATTTGATTCCTATTCAAGAGAATTTCTTTATATATAGTCAATATAGGCACAGAGTTAAATTTTTTAACATTTTCTAATGGTGGTGTGCCTCGTGATTTTTTTCATGAAACAAGTGTGCCTTTGCCCAAAAAAGGTTGAAAAACACTGTTTTAGGGCCCTCGTCCCTACATTTTTTGTGGCCTTATTATGGTTTTCCTGCTTGAGCTGTTGCAAAACCCATACTGCAGAAATTGGAACTGCCTTCACGGTATGATTTCGAGTGCACACAGGGATGTACTCTCTCTATTTGTGACACTCACTCTCATAACATTAACCTGGTGAGGGATAATAATATAGTTTGATCCTATAGTTACATTAAAAGCTAAAAATCAAGACTGGTTTGGGAGCAATCGCAAAGTGATAACTCATTCATGCTGAAATGGAAATGATGAGAGATGGGAGTAGAGTGGGCCAGAGAGAGCAGTCTGAGGGGCCTGACTGGGCAGAAGGGAAGGGAATGAGATGGGTAAGGAGTTCAGGTGGGCAGCTCTGCACTCCTGCGGTTGCCGGCTCAGCGCCCTCAGAAGGCCTTACCTGCGTGTGGCCAGGACAACCTGCTGCAGCCCAGTTCCTCCCGCAGGTAGCAGAAACCTGGACATGCCTGAATTCCTCGGAAGCAAACAGTGGGCGGTGAAGCTTTGAGAACAGCGTATACAGTTGGCCCTCAAACAACACAGATTTGAAATGTGCAGGCCCCCTTGCAGGTGGATCTGTTTCAATAACTAGTCGGCCCTTCCCATCCGTGGGTTTCACTCGTGCAGATTCAACCCACAGCAGGTGAAAACAGTATTTTCGCGTCCCCAACCGCAGATTCCCAACTGCAGACGAAAACACTGATTTCCACCTGTGGCTAGTTGAATCTGTGGAAGCAAAGGGCCAACTGCAGTCAAAAGTAATACATGGACTTTTCATCTGTGTGGGGGTTGGCGCCCCTGCCCCGTGTTGGTTAAGGGTCAACTGTAATAGCAACTGTCTGTCCAGGAGGGGTGCACAGCGAGTGGACCTGCCCTCAGGGGGTCCCCTGGGCATTCATTTCTCCTTGTTTCAGTTCTAAATGAGACTGGAACCTACCATAGAGGAGTGAAGGAGTAAGGCGTTTAAGACTGCAAATATGCTTAAGACAGTTTTTGTGCACAATGATTTTATGGTACAGTATAGCTGCACTTTAATGGACTTTATTTCAAGTTTCTTTAAGAGAAATACAACAAAATGATATGGCGTCCCCAAAGAGCAAAATCTGACTAATGAGAAATGGAAAAAACCCCTCTGTTGTTTCTTGCACAACATGGTGGGGGCTGGGGGAGTGGAGATGAGGGACTCAGGGAAGGGAGTTCTAAGAGAGGATAATGACTTTATTCATCTGTGGCAGAATCAGGTCCCCAGGTATTTGCAGGCAACGTAAGGTGACTCCAGGGTCAATAAGCTAGCACATACCGGCAGCAAAACGGCCATGAACTATGGAACCAGGCATTGCTCTTACCTGTGTCTCTCATTCAGTCCTTAGGCAAGCCCTGCTGGGAAGACGGTATTATCCCTTCTCAAGAGAGAATAACTTCCCAGGTCCAAGGCACAGTAAGGGTTCAACTCCTGTTCTCTTCACTAAGTATTTCCTCTGCTTTTTAGGGCCTTCTTTCCTGAGCCATGGCTGGTGAGACATACTTACCACCTGCCACCAGGGGCCACCACTTACCAATTTGGATCAATTCATGAGCACAATTGGCTCTAAATGCAATTAATTATATAACTACAGCCTGTCTAAGTTTAGGTCTACTGGAATTACTACATGAAACAGAAGCATTATAAAGGATTACTGGGGAAACAGCAATACGTTTAAAGGAGGTCTCCACTTTCCCCTCTTTCTTTCTGTCCTAAAGAGGAATAAAGGAAGGTAAAAGAGCAGAGCTCGACTCAATAGGCAGCACACCCAGAAGCTTTCACCCTGTGTGCCTGGCAGTTGGTCAAAAAATGACCTGCCCAACTTTCCTAGTAATGACGGGGGGTGAGGGGTGGGGTGGGGAGCAAGGTACCAGTGCTTTAAAGACACGTGGATGTAGTTTGAGCGTTAAGACAAAACTGTTGACAATTGTTGGTGCTGCTTTGCTCTCTGTCAGCGTTTAGTTTGGGTTGTACATAGTAACGTTTCTGTGGTTACAATCCCCAGAATTCCTTCCCAAAGGACACAGCTCAGACTGGAATTCATACACAATTTTCAGAGCACAAAGTAGAGAAAGCCAACAAATCTCAAGCAATCAACAATACATTCACACCACCCGAACATGTTTTTCTGCAAATGTTTATTTCAAAATATTTGTTAAGAAATGTCAGGTGGTCGTGTCTGTGGCAGTTTCTTTAGGTGAAAAATGTGCTAACAGTCACTATGGAAACCAAGATGCAGGCAATAAGGAGCAAAATCAGACCTATCCGACAGTATTTTGAATGCTTCTCTTGTTCCTCTTCCTTTTTCAACAAGGTATCAAAACCAGGCGTGTACATGTCTCCCAACCAAAACCGCAGGTCATTGGGATTTTCCTAAAAGAAAATTACATGGAGAATAGGCTCAATCAGTGATCCATACAAGATTGCAGACAAGACCCCGCCAGAGGTATGAAGGCCATGTTCACACTGTCTTGGGTGAGGCTGACGTGAAATAAGAGAGGCTAGGCTTCCCTGAACAGCACCCACATGGAAGTGCAGCCTGCTGGCTGACCAGGAATCCTTGCGGCTCCAAACTGTAGGTCTGCATGAGAATTCATCAGGAGGCCTGCATGATTTATTGACTAAATTGCTCTCAAGTGTTTCTGCCGTATTTTATGCCAATTTAGTGCCTCTTACATCTCATGAGTAGTGTGTGCCAGTCAGGTTAGTGAGTTGAAATAAAATTAAAATTCCTCCCTTGCTTGAGATGAGCCTTCGAGGTTTGATTTTGTTGGCAAGGTAGAGATAAACATATGTGATGAGTTTTCCAGTAAATCCAGGAGCCGATGTACATGGGAGGAGGAGTAAGACTAAGAATCAAGGGTCCCTTCCATGCCTTTCAGGTCGCTGGTGCCCCTTGTAGAGGGCGACAGCAGGTTTGGCATGCAGAAACTTTGGCACTGTTTGGCCTACTGAAGGAAGAATCCCACATACCCTTCCCCACATCAGCTCCTACACTCCATGTCTGTTTCTTTCACGGCCTCATCTTCCTTACAGCTGGACAGAATTGTCTTCAACTCAACCTCATTCCTGTGTTTAACAAATCACCTGCGAACTCTACTGGTCATACATTAAGCTTTTTTTTCTTCTTCTTCTTCTTCTTTTTATCCAGCTATGCTCAGAGATAAGAGTCAGTGACTGTGCCTGGATTCCAGTAAGCATACAACAAATGTATGGTGAATGCTGAAACTCTAGTTTTCAAAAACCCACTTCATTATTTCCCACCTGAATTACTGCAATAGCTTGCCATTGGACTGCCCCCTCTTCCCCTCTCACTCTCTAGTCTCAATGGACTTAAAGTCAGCCAATTTCCATGGCCAGCTTTGGTGTCAGTGAACTAGTTTCAGGCTCACCAATGCCCAGTAAGAGGCAATGTGCATGCCTGCAGGGGGCTGGATGGATTCCGGCCATGGCAATACAGTTCTTCCATCACATTGCTACTAGTTTCAATTTCCTAGTTCTAGGAAAGCTAAAGTATTAAAATAAAATTTGGATGACTGGTACAAAAGGATAGGTTATTAAAATTGTCTACTCTACTCGCTCCCTTATGTGTGTCCTTATCAGAGGCCTGCACTTTGTCCTCAAGACTAATTGCCTCCATTCTTCAGTGAGGACTTTCAGAATTCTGCTTAGAGCTCCCCTTCATAGCTAAATATAGGGCTCCTTTTCTCCTTTCTAATTTATAAACTAGAGTCCTGGTGCATGGACTCATGCACCAGTGGGGTCCCTCAGCCTGGCTTGAACTGTCTCACAACCTGGGACCCCTTGAGGGATGTCAGACTGCCGGTTTCAGCCTGATCCCTGCAGGCTAGGCTGAAGGACTCCACCAGTGCACAAATCCATGTACTGGGCCTCTAATGTATACTTATTAGTATACATATAAGATCTTTGGTTAATCTCTTTCCACCCTTCCTCCTCTCCCCTCCCTTCTGAGATTCATCAGTCTGTTCCATGTTTCCATGCCCGTGCATTGAGCATCTGCCCCTGGTGGTCAGTGCATGACATAGCTACCAGTTGAATGGTCGAACAGTCCCTTAGGCTTTTATATATATACTAGAGGCCCAGTGCATGGATTCTTGCACAAGAGAGGGTGGTCCCTCAGCCTGGCCTGCACCCTCTCGCAATCCAGGACCCCTCGGGGGATGTAGCAATGCACCAAGTGGCAGGCAGCCAGGGAGAAGCCCAAACCAGTGCTATGCCACTCACACTCATCCCAGCCTGCTGTGCCTGTCACTTGGTAGTATGCTGCAGAGTCAGGAGATGCTCCTGCCACCACAGCTGCGCTTGCCAGCCGTGAGCCCAGCTTCTGGCTGAGCAGCACACCCTCTGTGGGAGTGCACCACCAGGGGAAAGCTTCTGCATTAAACATCTGCATTAAACATGGTCAGTGTGCATCATATTAACTGGTCAAACGATCGTCCCGGTCACTCTGTTGTAACAGTCACTTAGGCTTTTATGTGTGTGTGTATGTATGTGTGTATATATATATATATATATATTCTTAGCAATTTAGAAAAAAGAGAGTGGCCCAAGAGACTTTAAACTATTATGGCCATCGTGGTGAAAAGTTTTCAGAAATAATTTAGGGGCTCTGCCTGCTAAACAAGAGTTATGAATAGGCAAAGGTGAGGGGAGAAGTTGAATTAACAAAGTATTCATTAATAGAAAGAAGTTATAATCAAAACAAAAGTCATGACTTCCAGAAGCATCCCTCAAGAATGCAAATGAGCCTGTGACCTGAGGGGCCACTGCTTTGCAGTGAGCGATTTCATGTAGAGGATTGGGGTGAGGGGGTAGACCCTGATTATAGAAAAGCAAAATAGCCATCCTCCTCATGTGTGAGCTTCCTACACATAACTCATGGAACTGTCCAACAAAAAAATTACTCCTCATTGCCAATAATGTTCAATTTCCTTATTCTTGCATTCAAACAATTTCTTTTAGTCTGTTTTAGCCTTACTTTCCCATTATTCTATTACTTCAGCTGCAGCGCAGCAAAACTAGACTGCTTAGTCTGACAAATTCTCTAACTTTCTTGTAACTTGTGCCTTTCCTCTTGCTATGTCTGACAGGAGAGCCCACTCCCAAGCCACACTTATGCAAACCAGCTAGATCTTTTGAATGCTCCCCATCTTTCAGACCCAGCATAAATTAACCTTTCACAGGGCTTTTAATAATCCAATGTGGCTTTGCTCTCCTCTGAATTTGCACAGCACTTTCTACTGCCACAATGGGCACTGTGCTCTCTCTCCATCTTGTCGCCCTACCTGGTTCTATAGTTACTGTTTGTTACTCCGCTCAGTTAAATGAACTTTTTGAGGCAGGGACAGAAACATTTCTCTTTATAGTCCCCTTGGCATTCATGAGAACGACAAAGAAAAGGGGCTCTCATGTACAGTCAGGACATGTTTGAGAAATGAATCAATACATTTTTCCTACTTGTAGGAAGTGACTTCTTAGAGGTTGATCTTCAGGCTCCTGATAAAAAACACATGATTAGTGTTGCTATGGGGGAGCATCTGTTATGGAAACCTCTCTGGAAAAGAGACTACAGTAAGGAGAAGATACGTTACATCTACAAGGAAATGCAGAAACTTCAAAGACGCTGGACAATGAGATATTTCAAGGAGTGGGCATTTGAGATTTTTAAAGTGTAAGATTTTAAGAGGACATAAGGCTGTTCCCTGCAAAAGTCTGTAGATGCTTCAGGTGTGAACAGATATGCATAACGGGTACTTGGAAACCGGCAGGGCTTCCTGGCCCCAGGGCAGCGGAGGCAAGCGGAGGCTGGGAAGGAATCCAGGCCACTCAGAAAAGAGAGGGCCACTCTCCTGCTTTTCAGGTATTTCTAGATCTTCTGTGTGATGGGTGACACTGGGCGTAGAATAGGAGTGGGGTGGGGGGACTTTGGGTGAATGAGTTCATTGCATATTTTTTCTGTGTTGAAATGCTTTTGTTTTGCTTTGTTTTGTTACTGAGACACAGGAAAGAGTCCAAAATGTAAGTCCGCAATCTTCAATCACTGAGTGGGCTTGGAACGAAATGATCTTTGATGAGAACTGCCTTGCACAGTGCCGAGGACAGAACACTGAATCAGTATTTTTGGAATATGTGTTGAGCAAGAGATTCATAAGTATTCATGAACACAAGTGGTCACACAACCATGGGAAAACATACATCATTTGGCAAACGAATTTTCAAAAAACTTTTCCCTTCCAGGTAAACCTTGTGTCTGTGCCACATTAAATTTGTTGGAAAGCTCAAAACAAATAAACAAACACCAAGAGAGGAAAGAACAAGGGAAGCCGGAGGCTAAAATGGAAACCTGGAGGCTTTGTGCCCCATGAAGGATGCCTGTCACCCCAACACCCATGTTGTTTAGGACAGTTAACTGATCTCCCCCTTCAACTGAAGGACGGACTCTTTGCCTCGAGTACCTTCAGATGCCCAGAGAGGTTTGTGTGCAGGGAATGCTTGTCATATTCTTCGATGGTCCATGAAGGATTCTTTTTCCTTTCTTCCATAGCTTCCTCCAAGCTTAAGTCACCACAGAGTGGATTATTCTTCAGGACTGATGAGAGAGCTGGTGGGGGCCTATCTATGAAGACAGCACCCTTCACACTGGATCTCCTCATTCGTTGAGCAGTGAGATTCTTCTTTTCTCTCTGTTAAGAGGCAGAGACAAGGCTTCTCTTACCAACAGGCCACTGATGACAGAGAATGTAATAGGAAAAAACTGTACCCCAAAATGTGTTGATTCTGCCTGGAAACTCAACAGATTAGGATAATGAGGAAAGGAGTCTGGGATCTAGTTTCACCTAGAATTCTATTTCATGGAGTTCTTTCTTTTTTAAAAATATTCTTATTGATTTCAGAGAGAAAGGGAAAGGGAGAGAGAGATAGTAACATCGATGATGAGAGAGAATCATTGATTAGCTGCCTCCTGTGTACTCCACCCACATTGGGGATTGAGCTCACAAACCAGGCATGTGCCCTGACCAGGAATTGAACTGTGACCTCCTGGTTTTTGGTTGACAGTCAACCACTGAGCCATGCCGGCTGAGCCATTGAGTTCTTTCTTTGCCTATAATCTTTTTGGCTTCAGTAATCATTCATTAAAATACTATTTTATAACTATGGAGAAAGAGCACTGTTCTTTAATTCAAATAGTAGAATTCTGAACAAAGCCATTTCCCCCCCCCCCCAGCTCTCTTGCATTGAGATTTAATAACATTTCATTTTTATTTGTGCATTCCATGACTGATAAGAATAATATTTAATATTGCTCTATTAACCCAGCAAAGTCAAGATTAAAAGGCATTTATAGACATGCCTTGGCTTTCGTGAAAATTCTCTTGGGACTCCTATTTCAGATATCTTGGAGAAATGGACTAAGTTAGCAAAGCACTCATATCTGTGTCTACAGACGAGCTGGCTATTAGAAGGCTCTAATGTTGACCTTCAGATTTTAACAAACATTTTAATTGAAGCACAATATACATAAAGACAAGTACATATATCATAAATACATTTTCACAACCCATATAAACCTTAAGATTCTACCAAGGAACAGAACAATACCAGCATGCTTCATGCTCTCTTCCAGTCACTATCCCTCGCTCTGCCCAAGGATAACCAGTATTCCAAATTTAACAGCGTAAGTCAGATGGACTCTTTTTTTTTTCTTTTTTTATAAATGGAATCATATAATGTGTGCTTTTATATGTCTAGTTTGACCTCAGTTTTTTTTCTTCCCTTTTTCCCCTTATGACTACAAAGCTATCATGAGGGCAGAAAATGTTTAAGTTAAAATTTGTTCATTGGCCAAATATAATTGAGAAGAAACAAAAAACTTATAGCATAATGGTTCATTTATCATGTGGCATCAAGGCAGAGGAACTCCACATAAGTTAATTTTCAGAAAACTTAGGCTTATCCCTTAAAAACTGGCAGCAAATTTCATTAATTTACAGTGGTTTTAAAAATAAATGTGTTTCACAAAACAGAGAAGATTCAATAGTAGCAATAAACATTCCTTTGTATCATATTTATGATCACCAATAGGTTGATTCCCTCAGCATCTACTGGGGTATGTAGGTAATGTTAAATATGTATTCATATACACTAAGTTGTAAACTAATATTACATGGTTTCCTTTTGAAATGGCTGTGGTCCCAAAAATCATCTGTATAAAACCTTTCACATTCTCTGTAGTCTTAGGTTTTCTAATTTTCTTAATCCATATTTTTTACATAATTATAGATAAACCTGGAGATCTTCTCTGACTTTACTAGGTTGTTAGCATGCTCAAAATCAATTTATATTCTGTAATACTGAGGTTTGCAGTGAAATAATAAATCACCTTGACTTAGTATTTCTCTTTAAGATGAATGACCTCATGAAAATGTTTCTGAATTGAGGAAAAACAATTTGATATAAAATTTAGATCATTTCAGATTAGCATAATTCTGACTCAAGCTTTTTCCTTCAAGGCTAGACATCTTTGATCATTTTTGAGGAGGAATAATTCTTCTGACATTGATAAATTGACTATGTCAGTTTTCTTGCCTGCTAGACTAGTTCTATAAATGAGGAAACAGTTTCAGGGTAAAGAAAAAATAATACATCCTATTACAATGTACAAGGCCTTTGAAAAACTAATATATAAACCATAGCAAAATAACCAGAGCTATATTCTAGAAAGACATTCAAGTTCTTAATTCTAAATCACATTCTTGAAAGACTGAGATTTCTCCTCAAACATGGTGCCATTTGTTTTTGTGTTGCATGGCAATCTCATGCCTGAAAGAAATATGCTTAAAAAATTAATAATATAGCTTTATTAAGAATTTGATGGCTGGATAAAAGTACTAATTGTGGTTGGAGTTCATTTATACTTTGATAATATTTTTCAAATAGGTTAAGAAAAAAAAAAAAGCATGCATTTGATTCCAACTCTTCATCCACATTTTTACATAGATTTCATTTAATATAGCAAAGGAAAACCCAATAGTAATTCCATCATTTTAGTTATATGGACTGTAAGATAACTTACATTTTAAAATGTTTATGCAAAAAAAGTAATATTTTATATTTACCTAACCTTTGAGGATTGTGGACTTAGTTCGCGGTGAGGGGCATGTGGGAGGCAGTGAATGTTTATCTCTCATCAATGTTTCTCTCTCTGTCCATCTTCCTCCCCCTCTCGCTAAAAATCAGTTAAAACAAATTTAAAAATAAAAGTTTTCCCCAGTTTAAATTCACAGTATAGCCTATTGTACCCTCCTCACACACAAGTGGCATCTTGAAATTCCACAAATGTGTGGCACTGGCTTAGCAGTCAAGTGGTAGAAAAGGATAAATCAGTATCAGAAGCTGGAATGATGCCTATTCACATCCTAAAATGAAAATCATTTGGTAAAAATATCATCTGTGGCCACTGGAATCTAATCACCTGTAGCTCTAAAAGAAATACTTACACATTATCAGTGTCCATGTACATATAATGATACCACAAGAATCAGAGCATTAGTATAATACAAGAAGGAGATGAGACGAGAGGAAAAACTGGACACTGTGCAAGAAGAAATTAGAGTTTAGAAATGTTATGCTTTCTACTGTTTAAAATCTGACTGTTTATAGACCCCAAAACTGACAAACAGACTTTTTTTTAAAGCACTGAGTCAAAAAAGTCCATTAAAATGTCTCAGCTGAATGACGTGTCTCGGGGTAAAGATTATGTTTAGGGTGTGGTTTCATAACTAATCCCTGACAGCCTCCAGGTGGCTGTCCTCGAGTCAAAGGAGGGAGGAAGGGAGGCAGAAAAAGCAAGGCTTACACTAACAAATAGCTTGCTAATTTTTATAAGATATGTATTACCAAAGAAACCACTACCCTACACCTACAAATTTTTGATTGTTTGAAATAAAAAACAACAACACACACACACACACACAACAAACAAACAAACAAACAAACAAAAACAAAAAACAAGACAAGGCAACAATAGCCCTAGGCCTGCAAATATCCAGGATTAGGAGCAAACTTTGAATCTTTATACAGGCTTAAAGGAGGGCCCACTTCTGATATGGAAAAAGGGAATAATGAGAAGGGCATGTCTCCAAGAGTCTATAGACCTAGACGAGGACATAGTCTAGGACCTAGTCTATGGAACCAAGAGCTTCAGAGAACAATGCCTCAGGACGTCTCCAAAGCAGAAGCGTCCCAATCAATCTTCCCCCCCTTCAAGGAAGAAGGCCACACACACTGCTCCCAGTGGGATCCCAGTTACTGTGGTGTCTTTCCCTTTTCCCATTCAGCCAGGGAGACAAGGATATATTGGCTTTCCAGAATGATAGCCTGTGACAGTGCCTGGCTAGATACTCACCAAATTCACTGATTTTTCATGGGCATACAACAGCCACGCAAGGAAAGGTGATTGAGAAACAAACCTAGTAAAGAACAGTGTCTAACAGTCACGGGAGGAGAGCCTCTTACCCTGGGCCTGTCGCTCCAGCTCACAGGTTTAGTGAGGAATGTTCCTGGGTTCTGAAACAGATGTGATGGAAGCCAAGAAAAGACAGAGCAAAGGGGTTAGTCAGAAAATATTCTGAAGTCTAACTGCTAATCAGAAAAAGAAAAAAAAGGCCCACCACAATATCTGCAAAAACATATTTTATCATTTAAACTAAATAAAAAAATCATCCCTTTCCTTTCATTACTTCGTTTTATAAAGGGATTGGCAGAAATATGGAGAGTACAATTCCAAGTGCCTTCATCAGATGCATGCCCCAAATAATTTTAACAACCAGAAACATTCGATTTTGGAGAAAGTTTGCTCAGTGCACTGAGATGAAATTTGCTGTGAAGCTCCTTTATTTCTCTAGTGAGGGGACGTAAGGAATATAAACATAGTAGAATCAAGGAGTATTTGCTTGTGCCCTCTGCACATATGGGTGACCTGCACAGAAGGGAGTTGACCGGGGCCACTGGCCAGCCTGTGAACCTCAGCTCCCTTTTCTTTATGCACCCTATTGCTTCAGCTCATTAAAAAATGGCATTGGGACTCAACTCTGAAAGTAAAATGTGCATTTTTAAAAATCTTAAATACAAATAAATCATGAATGTAAATGATACATACAAGGTGTCCCAACAATGTACAGATACTTTGAATAATTATAAAGGCAGTGCTTACTAAAATACATTTCATTTTCAAAATGTAATAGAACCCTGACCGGTTTGGCTCAGTGTGTAGAGCATCAGCCTATTGACTGAAGGGTCCCAGGTTCGATTCCAGTCAGGAGCATGTACCTTGGTTGTAGGCACATCCCCAGTAAGGGGGCGTGCAGGATGCAGGATGTTTCTAACTCTCTATCACTCTCCCTTCCTCTCTGTGGAAAAATCAATAAAATATATCTACAAACAAACAAACAAACAAACAAACAAACAAAATGTAATCAATCTACTTGAAGAGTTTATACATTTGTTTGGGGTATCCTGTATATTTAAGAATTCAGCTTCATACTTGGGATCTAGGGGATTTTTGTTTTAAATGCTGAGTTACCAGCAATTTTGAAGGCAATGTTTGTAGGTTAAATCCTTTAACATTTCTTGAGGTAGTCTGAGTCCCACACACCATGCACCTACCTGGGGTGGTGTAATACCAAACGATAAGCTGACACAAATCTGAAATTGGTGTGGATTTCAGGTGAGTATAAAGTCTACTGCTTGAGTTGGCCATGTAGCTTGACAGATGTATTTAAGTATATTCTCCAACACCACCATACACACACACATATCCGTTCACAGCATAAATCAAATAATGCAAGTGATATTATCTGCTGTTCTTCAAATTATAATGAAAGGATAATTTTAACACATTTTGAATATTGACAAATGATGATAATGCACATTTCATATACTTGCATAGAAAATCATTTTTTCTCAATTGCTTTTGTCATATTTTATTTGTTCTCAGTTTTAAGGAAATATGCAAAATGAATATTATTCTAATTCTGCAAGTGAAATAAACTGAAGCATGGACTGAATACGGGCCATAACAGATATCTCTCACACTGTCTTGCTGAGAATATGACACAAGAAGCCAAATTTCTAACCTCTTTATTCTATGCTTAATATCTCCCCAATAGAGGAGGGTTTTAAATTAAGAACTATTTGACAACTGCCACCTGTGTATCCCAACACCTCAATTCACTTGGTATATAAGCACCTTCTTCCAGTTATTATAGATACTGAAAAATTCCATGTGTCCATTTCTTTATAGATTTATTTTTTATCCAAAGAATATATCATTCCTAGATTTTAAATTCAGCCAAGCAGAGAAGAATTACTTATTGACATATTGCAAACTGAAGTAGTAAATATAATTGTTGTTACTCATTATTTGTGTTACACCTACCCAACTACCTGAATTTGTAAGTGACTTACACCAACATGCATTATTTCAATAGTAAATTGGTCTTTGTTTCAATCATTTAATATTTCTTTTTAGGGTAGAAGGATAACAACTTTATCTGCAGTTCATAATTACCAATAACTTATTCAACAAATTTTTTTTTTTTTTTACCTCCTTGGTTTTTCCTTGAATAACTATTTCAACCCAATAGAGGCTGTGGAAAAATATACCCTTTAAAATTTTGCATTTCATTCAGATTTTGGAATAATATTCTACAGAGCTTGAAACTGTGAAGTTCCACATGAAGAAAATAGGTCAACTCCAGTACCAAACAAAAGATGTTAGATGTATGTGTTCCAACCTGAAAGGAATTTGTTGGATATGTTTTCTTAGACTTAACTTCATAGCATAAGAAAGCCAAGGTGGTTTTTTTTTAAACTGATTTTTGAATCATTTTACTCCATGATATAAACAAACAGTATCTAAAGGAGGGATTTCATCGCACTTAGCTTCAAACTAAACAAAACACAAAAGCAATAACCAAAAAGGTGCAGACGATGGGCAGGAGGGTGTTGAGGATTCCAAATAGAAAAGATGCAAAAATTTTTAAAAAGTCAGTTGTCATAATAAGCTTGCCTTACCATGGAAATAAATTAAAACCCTTATAGGTGGAGGAAACACTTACATAATCAGCTGAGTGTACTTGATTTTGAATGATCTCATGATAAAGGTCCCCAGGAGCCCACAAAACGCACCACAAAGGAGTCACTTTACACCAGGGCTCATGAGTAGCAACTGTTTCTTAAAGGAAAACAAATTTCTGCTCAGGGAGTCTGAACCCCTCCACAGGATTTAATGACTTGCAGGGCTTTGTGGGTCAGTCACATCTGTTCTGAAATGCAACGCTTCTTCCTGTTTCTAAACGGACTAACCCTTAGCCCCATTAGCCCTCGCATCTTAAAACAGATTATTCCTGTTTCAGGAGCGGGGCAGCAGTCAGGGCCTCTGTGTTTATCCCAGCACATGGAACTCATCACAGCTTTATTCTCTCCTGGTCAGCAACAGGAAGGAAGGAAGATGCAAAAGAAGAAAGCAAGAAATCAGGTCTGCCTTAGGCTGGAAGACCTGGCTGGCATGTCCTTCCACGAGGAGGGACCAAGAGTGTCTACAATGACAGCCCTTCACAAGGGGGAGAGTTCCCGCTACATCCGCTCCTTCCATCCTGAACTTGCCATTGTCCTGCCGTGGGTCTGTCCTGCACGAAATGAAAGGCAGTTGGTCTGAAGGAGGTGTATGAGACTCCAACGTAAGTTTCTGATGCTTCGTGCTTAGAATATACCAAAAAAATATATATAAATAAAAAATTAAAAAATAGAGATAGGTTTTCCCTCCAAAACTCTATTTGCAAATTGGTTTGAAAAATCCTGAGAGGAGTAAAGTGAGGGCTAGGCAAACTCTAAAATGAAGTCATGCTGGGAAGCTAATGTGTGAAGGGGAATGAATGGGCGGGAGAATTCCCATCTTTTATATAGAATGAGTAAGCTAAGCTACCTTGCCCTCGGCCCCCTCCAGCCTTCCGTCTGCACTGATGCTGCAGTGGCAGGGAGCGAGAAAGGAGCCCCGGCCCCCGCCCTCGGGGTCGTACCTGTGCGTAGACGAGGTTTTGCCAGTGCTGTGCAGCGGGGTAGCTCCCGCCCGGAAACCTCACCAGGCTGGCCTGCAGGAGGGCCGAGTTCCTCATCAGCAGCTTCACGTCCAGCTGCAGGAATTTGTCCGGATGGTTGTTATTTGGCAAAGCAGAGAGATCCATGTCCCCCTTCGTCTACGGTAGGAAACAAAGGCGAGTGAGGTTGGTCCCGTCAGACTCGTCCATTATGAATGAGCCTGAGGATGCTCCTCCGGGCACCTGAAACCAGCTCTCAGCGGTACTCCGATGCCACGCTCAGAATGACACATCAGCACAGGGAACAGTGCAGCACCCTGCCTTTTCACCCCCCCCCCACACACACACACACACTCACACACACATACACACACACACACACACACACACACACACACACGCATTAAGGATGCTTGAATGGGGCTACACATTAAAATTAATAGGATGCCAAAATTAGATAGCACCTACTGCCTCTCCACAGAGTCAGAAATAACAGCCTAATAAAGAAGAGCTATTCTTTGGGGAAAGACTGCCAGAATTTCAGTATCACGGTCCATCATTTGGAGCACATGAGATAGCCACCGATAGAGACGTAACTTAATTTCTCTCTCTGATCATCGCTAAGCTAACCCGGCAGACCTGGCCCTGCACACGCCGCCTCACATGTGATAGGCAAGATCTTGTTTCTTCTCATCTTTTCACTCCCAGCGTCTCAGGCTCAGGTGAAACCCAATCCTGTTTCGCTTGTCAGCTTCGTTTTGAGTCGAGAAATGGCAAGCATCGGCCTCTTTACAGTAAATGAGTGTCCCAACCTGCTGTCTTAACCCATACACTCCCCGAGGCCCCTCCGACTCCTCCTGCCCGCACACACTCCTACGATGTGTTTGGGGTCCGAACACGGTACATTGGGAACCACGCGGGAACATGGCTGACCTACTGTCCCAAGTGAGCCCATCTGCTGGTCAGGGAGCCAAGGAGGGAGGGAGGCCACAGGCAGTGGGCTGTCAGGAAGTGATGAGGACTTGAACGGAGATAAGCTCCCTTGTTTGAAGCCACGCTGCCTTAGGGAACCCATGCTTCTCAGTGGGAAAGGACTGATTTCCATCCAGAGGGAGAGAAACCCTCCTGCTTGCGAGAAGGCGGAAGATAGACACCCCAGCAGTTCTGAAAGACATGAGCTGTTTGCTCTGTTTGCACCTCTGTAGGCCCGTCTGACTCAGCAGGAAGGTTTCCCGTCCAGGGGGAATGGCTACATGTGGAATGCATCAGCAGCACATTTCAGGAGAGGGCCATCGAGCCGTGTAAGAATCGGCAGCCAGGATGTTCTCGAATTGAGCAAGACACTGGAGAGTACTGGCTTTCTCTATAGCAATAAGCACGAGGGTGTCAAAAAAAACACAAAACCAAAACATCTGTCCTACTTATGACTGTAAAACTGGATTAAGCAATCAACACTTTCTATAGGAATTTTTTTGGACCAAACTCTCTCTCTCTCTCTGTCTTAACAATATTAGAAATACATCTGGGTGGTTTTATCAATACATTGACTGGATAAACAGTACTTCATAATGACAATAACCAGCTCAATCGTAAGTGTTTCAAGAATCAAGTGTATTATGTGCCTGTGCTTGGTACTTTCTGGAATTTTCTGGTTGCTGCCAGAATACATCTAATGAACAAATATTTCTCAGGCTGTTTGCTTTTCCTGAAAGATTCTTTGGGGAATAACAAACATCTTCAAGGGGAACCTAACTTCTTTTTGGCTCTCTCTATTGGCAAGCGGAGACACAGAACTTAGATCCAAATATATTGATTAGGCCAGGCCTTTTTCTTAGCCAGATTATGAGGTGGGTGAAACAGGCCTTTAGTTTTCCTTGGGCGTTCTTCCTTCAGATCCCTCCGCCATGCTCTAGATGCCCGGAGGGTTGTATACTGTCTTTTCGTTTACAAATCGTTTAGTCTCAGACTCCATCTTTCCCCACCATGCTTCTCCCCACCCCTCCCCAACCATCAGTTCTTGTTTCTCACTACTCCCCCTGTAGGTATCCCACGTGGCTGACAATGAGGAAATCAATCCTTTTCCCCACTCCTTTGTACTGGCCATACCCCAACCCCAACCCCTGTGCCTCTACTTGTGCCAGTCCTCCCGCCTGGAAGCATTTCTCCACGGCCCTGGCTACTGAAACCTCTAAATGTCCTTTATGGGTCATCTCCTGTGCCGGCCTCTCTTTCACAAAGCCTTCACATATGTTCCTTAGTAGGAATGATTTTCCTTCTTCTGAAATCTTAGGGTGATTTGTTTATCCTCTCATCTTACTTCCTGGTTAGGGCACCAGGTTATGGGCTCAACCCTGTGTGGGCATGCAGGAGGCAGTCAATCAATGATTCTCTCTCATCATTGATGTTTCTCTCTCTCTCTCTCTCTCTCTCTCTCTCTCTCTCTCTCTCTCTCTCTCTCTCTCTCTCTCCCTCCCTCTCTCTCTCTCTCTCCCTTCTTCTTTGACATTAATAAAAATAGGAACAAAATAAAATAACTTCTCTGCCTTGTTTTTTTAAAAAAGGAATTATACTGCAGGGACAGGCTGGTGGAAATGTGGATCTCTGGCACTTCTCAGCCCTCTGGATGCAGATAAGCATTTGCTTTCTTCACAGAAAATTTTTATAAAAGTATCATTTCCCCTTGGGTTTGGATCCAGCATTATTGTTTTCTGAACCATGAGGATCATAAAAATAGAATTAAATGTGGTTCACTAAGCAAAACTTTTTACATATTTACTTTTTTCTTCTTTCTTCTCATTCTCTGACCTGTCCTTTCTTCATCTCTCCTCTTTCATTTTCACCTTTCTTTTCTTTCTTTTTCCCCACCTCTCTAATTTGTGCCAATAACGTATTGAAATACCTGAAAGTATTTTCAGCTGAAAAGCCTGTACAATTCAGATGAGCAGTTGGGAATTCATCAAAATTAACTGAGAGAATTTCAAAATTAGTTGGATAGTTTAAATTACAAAGGAAGTCTGTGATGAGATTATAATCTTGTGCACCTATTTTCAAAAGTGGTGAACAAGAGAGGCAATCAGGATAACTGAGTGCACAGAATCTGGAGTCCTGGTGGTTTTTTCACATCCAACTAAACATGTTACCCAAGTTCTCTGAGCCTCAGATTGCTGTTATAATGTGAAGATATTAACACTACCTTACAAGGTTGCTGTGAGGTCTAATAGGTAAAGTGGTTAACAGAATGTTTAGGATATAATGAGCCCTCATTATAAGAAGGTTTACTGTTATTTTAAGAGAGTGAAAATATAGGTTTTCATCTCAGTTGTCTCTGTGATAAAGCAAACTTGAAAAAATTAAAAATCATATTAGTCACCTATAGATAAAAAGCAAACTACATTTCCAAGAATCCCCTTCTTTGTGTGATTCTGGGTTAGAATTGGCCAAAAGAGTAACTTGCATGGCATTTGGAAGGCAAAATGGAAGCAGCATCCATTAATTCGAAAGTCTTCTTGTAATCAGATGCAGGGACAGAGAGAGGCACAGGTGCTTGGCAGTTTCCAAGTGACCTTTGCTTTTTGAGCTCCATGCCCATTTCTTTTTTCCAGCTGTTGGACCTGCTGACTAACAGCAAACCCAGGTCCACCACCTGATGTTTGGCTGTGGACCTACAAAGGAGGGAGGTATACAGAGGCAACAGCATCATACAGACATCTTTACAAGTCAACCTTCCATAGTCATACTGACCTGGATGTGCTTGGCTGCTCAGATCAGTGGGTGACTCCTGATTCTCCAACTCTTCTCATGGATCTTCCCCAGCTCCTCCTGATGTTATGAATTCAGATCCATTATCCCATAACACTCCAACTCTGTTTGGCTGACTGAACCATGACAATTACTAGTACGAAAAATAAATGTTTCCAAGGAAGGGAATTTAAGAAATGAAACCTGGGATTCGTTCTCTGTTCTAACTGGACTCCATGGCATTAGTGACCCTCTTTCCAGTAAGTGGGACAATGGTCATCCATGGCACAAAATGCCAACATGGTTATGTAAATTCTCACCTGTTATCATCTGGAGTGAAGGGCCTATAGAAAGTGAGTACCTGCTGCACAAAATCTTTTTAATAGAAACAAAGAGGATAATGACTGTGGGGTTGATTCATTGCTAAAAAGACTAGAGAAGTTAAAGAGAGAAATAAGGGTGAGGTTTAAAAGTCACAGCTCAGGATCTAAGCCATCTTGAAATAAAACCTTTTCAGCTCTTCTGCTCATGTTCCACCATCTGTCATGTCTTCTAAATATATATCAGAGCAGGTCCCGGAAGATTCAAGGGGGGGGGGGGCAGACAAAAAGTGTGACTTGTGAAGTGGTACCATACATATCAAAAGACCTGCAGGATTTCACTAATTCATATTTACTGAAACCCAAAGTATATGTTTCATGATGTTTCTTAAGAGGGTTTTGTTAGGATGGAAAGCATACAATGTTGAATTAGCCTAAATGTTTCTGACATGGGTTCACGAAGGAGAGATTCTAGAAAGTATTAGTTGATGTGACCGGGAGTAATTCTATCAATTTATCGGAAAACCGAACCCAATGGTTGTCCATACAGAATGAAGTTGAGACGCTAAAATATACTTGCCATAAGGTACTACAGAGGGAGGGATACAAATGTTTAGGGAGATTGGTTTTAATACGATCGATGTGTTCACTCACTGGTTTCATATGTCCCCTCAGTGTGTCTAGATGGCACTCCCTTCACTAAGGCTTTGAAAAATTCATTGTTGAAGGCAGCATTGGGATCCCTAAAGAACTCTCAAGTGGCTAGTCTGTGAATGTCAGGAAAGACATTGGGAAATGCTGCCATTGAACTGGGCTTCCTGAATTGAATGAGAAAATGGAATGCCATAAGGGCAGGAACCAAATGGCTGAATTTCACCGCCAAAGACCAGGAAAGCACAGCTACCAGAAAGGGCATTAGAGTCACAGGGGGAGAGGGAATGGTTTGACCAGCAAAGATTTTGGTTCTGCATAACTGATCCTAGGACTGAAATAAATTCACATTCTACTAAAGTCTTATATTTGTATAAGCACGAAGTTTTCAGTCTTAGGGGAGAGAAATCTGATTTGACTCACCACAGCAGGGAATTGCATTCCTAGATCAAATTCCACATGAGAGCAGCTTCACAGATCCGGAACTCCTTGGATGAAGAGGAGGCCAGATCTTCTGAGGAAAGATTTTGTCACACTCTCCAAAACCCATATTGTTAATCTACCTTCTAGTCTTTCTGGATGGGGAACTATATATTGGGGAAAGGAAAATAGTCTGACTTTCTGATGATTTCTGGGTTCTTGGTGACTCTACATTGCCGCTGCAGTCCCACAGTCAGAGCAAAGGCTGATGGAAGCCAGATAATTGGATCAAGCTTGGCTTAAATCTGCCTCTTAGTGGACTCAAGGGTCTCAGAGCCCACCCCATAGTAACTTCCCTAATTCTGGAAGGTCTATTTGAAACAGACATGGTCAAAAGACTGTGTGGTGAGCACCATATAGTACCACAGATGTTGCATTATAAAGTTGTACACCTGAAATTTATATAATGTTATTAACCCATGTTATTCCAATGAATTTAATTTAAAAAAAAACACATAAACTGGCAAAAACCCATCCTCCCCTCTTTGGTGCCATGATCTGTGGCACGAGGGCTTTCACGGTAGTAATGCCAATGGAAGCACCAGACGTAAAGAAGCCAGATGACACCACACACGCAGAGCGTTGTATTCCAGGTGAGGGGCCCCCGCGGGGGGACTGTGAAACTCGTATCATGAGAAATAAACACATCTGCCCTTTGCTCCAAAGAGAGACACCAACTTTATCTTCCAAAGCTGCTCACCACACAAACATCCCTTAGAAGATATTCCAGAACAAAAGCAGACAGTGCCAAGACTTGTGGAAACATGACAGACCTACGAAGAATTGCCTCCCAACAGGAAAATTTCACATATTTTATTGCAAAAAAAAAAAAAAAATCTAAGAAATCATGTGAATCATGTACAACATTTTCTCACAAGAAAAAATTTAAGCTGTTTTTTTTTTAACGTTTCACAGAATTGTAAAACGTTTTAATTTTTATAAAGAAAAGCACACAATGAAACTACCACAGTATTATCAGCTTTTAGTCTTTCCTTCTTTCTAGGGAAAAGGCTGAAAAATATTTAGTAAGTTTTTTCATTATGATTTGTGAGGCTTATGTACCTAGTATATATTTTTTAAATCTGCTAAAAAAAAAAAAATACAAGGAAATGGGTGGATCAATGCTTTCTTTCTTCAAAATATTTAAAAAAGCTAAAATCTAATGACAACATGTTAAAAATAATACACATTTTTGTAGGATGTTACCATTTCTGTAACGGTTTCTCTACACTATATCGACAGTGCAATGGTGATTCAGTGTAAATCATTAATTACAGTGTTTCATTGTTACAATACTTGTGTTCAAGTACATGTTCGTGAACATGATCAAAGTCTCTATTTCGATTTTTTTCTTTTCCATTATTAAAATAAGGTTATAATTACAGTAGCATTTTTCCTATAGATGTCTCTAAGTCTGAACCAAATTCATAATACATTCTCTAAACACCTGTTCAACCCTATGAGGTTTGTTATGTTTACACACCTCTCCTTCAGAGTACTGAAAATGGGCTAACTCTGCATGAGGACACCAAATCACAAAAACAATTTTCCCCATAGATAGCTAAACCTATGATGCTAAATTAGTATACATTATGCATAACTCAATGGCATTGGTGGCGAGAGAGTAGCACCTTATAGCCAGCCCTAACTTAAAAAAAACAAAACATTTTTTTAAGCCTAATAATCTTTGTTTTCTTTTTCTTTTTCTGGTAACTGGATCCAATGCATTCATATAAAATGACTTAGGAAGCCCTATCGTAAAAATCACAATGTTTGTATTACCAAAAATAAGCACCATATTGATGTTTGGCAGGCCCCAAAATAAATTAATTTGATTAAATTATATGTAATCTGATAATATTTGGTCTGAAAAACATGCTAGCGTGTGTGTGTCTATAAATAATGTAACTGCAAAGAGCTGTGAGCCAGCCAGCCTGCTAGAGGTCAACTCTTTTGCTGCAGCTTTTGGGCATAGAAGTCCCTGCACGTCTCACAGCAGCGCTGATACCACCGCATGTCCTGACACAGGTTCTTCTCGCGTATCACTCGGCAGTAAACGGGCCATTGATCTCCCAGGCACTTGAAAGTCAGAGCAGCTGTGAAGCAGAACACAGGAAACTCAATACAGGTAGATATTCCGGGGATGTCACGAGTAGAAGCCAATAGCAATCATGTTAGTGGGATGGTGTCCACTGACTCATTTATAGTCCCCATGCAACTTAAAACACAGAGCTGTGTGCACACACACACACACACACACACACACACACACACATATATATACACCCTGAAATAAAGGAGTAAAGTGAATGAATAATGCTCTCACGTATTTAAGACAGATATTCCCAAATTCAATGAATTGTCCTGCAAGTGGCTTTTAAAGGTCAATTTTATGGTTTTTCATTTAAGTTTCTTTTGGGTTTTTAGTTGAGAGGATTAAAAACACAAATAAATGTGCTCAATATATCTACCTTTATAGGAATAAAATTTAATCAGTATTATTATAGATGAATTCGCAAAGAAATAGCAAAACAAAAATATGCTTGCACATTATATTTTATTCTTTCCTCTAATTTTATATTTCAACTAGAGGCTCGACGAATTAAACTAGTGTGTGTGTGTGGGGGGGGGGCGGGGGGGTGTCAGTCAGATATCCCTCTCACAGTGCAGGACTGCTGGCTCCCAACCACTTGCCTACCTACCTGATTGATCACCTCCTAACCACTCCCCTGCCTGCCTGATCACCCCTAACCACGCCCCTGCCAGCCTGATCACCCCCTAACCACGCCCCTGCCTGCCTGATCACCCCCTAACCACTCCCCTGCCAGCCTGATCGAAGCCCTGCTGACCCCATTGCCCCTAACTGTCCTCCCCTATCAGCCTGATCACCCCTAACTGCCCTCCCTTGCCAGCCTGGTTGCCCCTAATTGCCTTCCCCTGCTGGCCTGGTTTCCCCCAACTCCCCTCCTCTGCAGGCCTGGGTCCCCCCCAACCTTCCTCCCTTTCAGGCCTGGTCCCTCCCAACTGCTCTCCCCTGCTGGCCTGATCACCCACAACTGCCCTCTCCAGCCAGCGATCTTGTGGTGGCCATCTTGTGTCCACATGTGGGCAGCCATCTTCTGTGTGGGCGTGATTGGTCAATTTGCATACTACCTCTTTATTAGATAGGATTACAGTTCACATGAAATATTATTTTGTATTAGTTTCAGATGCACAGCAAAGCACTAAGAAAATCATGCATTTTTACAGAGTGGTCCCCCTTCTTCTTCAAGCACCCAGCTGACCCCATACATAGTTATGATATTATTGAATATATTCCCCATGTTGCAGTATATATCTATGTGGCTATTCTGTAACTACCAATTTGTTCTGCTTAATCCCTTTACCTTTATCATCCAGTTCCCCAAACCCCCTCCCTCTGCCAACTGTCAGCCTGTTCTCTGTATCTATGAGTCCTTCTATTTTGTTTGTTTGTGGGATAGTAATTTAATGCACCTTTAACATCAAAGCCACTTATCATGTGACTGAAACTTATAGCATTAAAGTTTTTAAAATGAGAACTTGATATAAAAATATTTGTCATGTAAATTTAGGCTCAGGTTTTCTGAAGAAATAGTGTGTTCTGGCATGCATAATAAAAGTCAGTCTTGCTACAATTCTTTCTTTTGCCACTATTCTACTATATTTCATTATTTTACACTTAGAAACCTTAGATTTTCCAATCACTGTGCTTCTGTGTTTGGGGGTAAGAAATAATAAACAAAACAATGCAATTTTAATTAAATTCTTCTTTTAGGTCATTATTTTCTGCCACATACTTTAAGACGAACTCCAAGTAATTGCTGGATAAAGGGATTTATATTGTTTGAAATACATGGATTTAGCTGCATTTGCTCTATGATTGCTTAACTTTTTGTTTTAACTAGTCTTAATTCTCCTTGAACTGATTATTTCTTAGAAATGTTAATTATTTGGCTCAAAAAAAGAGAAATTTTGTATGTCCACAAAGAACCAAACTTTTCCATTTGATTGAATCATATGCCTGGAAGAGTATCTATAACAATTTACGATTAAATTGTTCTCCTGAAGATTATGTGCACAGACAAAACGGAAGGTGTTAAACATAGATTAACCCAATAACTGCCAGGCAACAGTGCTGGCAAAAGCCACTAATTGCCACAAACATAAAGGCTAATTCATTCATGAATATTTGTTATGCAAGTGCAGGCTACACTTAATTAAAATACATACCCTACTTCTTCATGACAGCTGATTAAATAACTGGTATTGAGAATTCACATGAAAAGCATTGTACAACATAAAAGTCAATGTAATAAATGTTTCTAGTAGCTATTTGTATGTCATATTATATCCTTAAGTATGAAAAAAATTATACCTTTTGTTTGGTGGTATAGATCCATGCACTCATTTGTCTTGAAAGTCATTTTTTAATCTAAGATTCTCCAAAAGATAATTTGTATGCAGGATCATAGGAAGGATGCTGACAGTGGAGAGATCTAAGGCATATACTACAAGTGCCTTTCAACTAGACACTACCTTAATTGATAGTTCTGCCATGAGACTGGTCAAAATCCAAAATATGGCTATACCCTTCAACCCTTTACATGATGAGCTTGGGTGGTTTACATTCATATTTCCAGGGTCTGGTTCTGAGTAGACAGCTTCAGGGATCAAAATAGTTTATTCTTTAGGATTCTTTGCCCACCTGGCCATTTGGATTAACCTACTGTAAAATACAGCCCATTTGGTTAGGACCCATCTAATTCGTATCCACTTATAGCTAAGCTTTAAAGTGATGTGCAAAATAGAAGAAACCATGAGTACTTCCGTATTTCTCAAAGCCATTCCCTTTCGGTCAGCTTACCCAGCCTGGGTGATGTTATGGTATTTACGTTAATCTTCTCATTGCAGGGCTGAAGGTGGCATGGCCTGTATGCTGCAGGCTTTTCTGAAGAGAAACACTCATTTCCATGTCTTCCTGTGATCTTGTGCATGCACTGGATAACACGGGACTGCATTCCTTTGCCACAGGTAATTGAGCACTGGGGGAGAGAGAGAAGGCTTGTTAAAAGTCCTTTTCGCTGTTTCTCTCTTCTAGGCTGTGAGCCACCTTCTCCCCGTATTTCTTAAAATTGAACATGAGCCCACAACATCCAGAGTTGATGCAAAACATGGGCTAGAAACGGGGATGCTCATACTTGGGTACAATGTTTTCTGTGCTCTCTGGCTGACCTCAGGCAGAGCTTAGGGCGATGCAGGACAAAGGCGAGTAGAGAAAGCCCGAGAGTATCAGTCGGCATGGAATAGAATGACTCATATCAGACATGCACTTGGGCAGACAGTCTTTAAAAGTTCTATCTACTTTGCAACAAAAATTTGACTTGCTATTTTTCAATTTAGTCATTGATCTCAAGAGTTAGCACACGCCCAGCTGTGAGGCTGGGTGTCTGTGGCATTTTTTGTCTCCTCATCTACTCTTTTGCTCTGTTGATCAACAGTTTCAATATGGCTTATCAACCTGGCGTGTGATGGAAACAGCTGCTATTTCTTGGCAGTTGACACAACATCCAATACTATGCTAATAAAAATATCTGGTAACCTGGATTTTTCTAATAAAATACCCTTTCAATGGATTCCTTGTATTTCATAAATGCAGTTTGTCTTCATTTGTAAGATATTTTGCAAAGAAAAATGTGTTTGATGTACAATGGTCTTTTATGAGGGAAGTTTCTTGGGTCCCCATGTATCCCCAGATTTGATTTGTTGCACAAATAAGCTGGTGCTTATTTGAGAGAATAAAGTGATTCTAGGGTATCACAATTACATGAGAGGGAATATGCTTGTGTTTCTGAAAATAATGACTTATTTTACTAGTCATCTTACCCATATTGATCTTTAGCCAAATGATCTTAGTGTATTCTCATTGAAAACTGGTAAATATTTCCTGAATGTCCCCTTTTAGATATACAGGCATAAGATTTTAATGTATTTTTCCCCCTTGTGCTTTATTCTCAAGTCATTATCAGACTGCACTCACTTTGCCATCAATTCTTCCTGTACATCGTTGCGGGTCCCAGCTCTTCTTTTCATTTGCACAAGAATCATTCTACACAAACCCTGCTCACCTCAAGCCTAGTCTACTAATGTTAGTTTAGTCCCCAGTCTTCCAATCAATCCCACTTGTTAATACTGAATATGCATTCTTCCAAAGTTGCTTTACATATATAATCTCATTGGACAGAAATCTTTGATTACTGAGTCACTGACTGCAAGATAAAGCCCAGTATCCCAGAATCTCCAGGCTGGTGTTTATCTATCTCCTCAGCTTTATTGTCTACCCTTCACTGTAGGAATCATTTGCTCTATTATAGATTAACTAGAGGCCCGGTGTACGAATTTATGCATGGGTGGGGTCCCTCGGCCTGGCTGGTGATTGAGGCCTATTGGGGAGAGGGGCAGCCAGCTGGGGAGAGGAACCCCAGGGGGTTGGCCAGCTGACCCCCCAATCTGGGCCTATTTGGGAAGCTTCCTGGCATGGGGGAGGGATTGCAGCAGGTTGGCCAGCTGGGGGAGGGACCACAGGAGGTTGGCTGTGGGAGCACACTGACCATCAGGGGCAGCTCCTCTGTTGAGTGTCTGCCTTCAGGTGAGTGCGCATCATAGCGACTGGTCAACCAGTCATTCTGGTCGTTCCAGTCATTCAGTTGTAACAATCACTTCGGCTTTTATATATAGATCATGCCCATGCATTTTCTATTCCCACATCTACAATTGTATCCATAGTATTACTCTTTTCCAAATGCCTGGCTGCTTTTCAAATCACAATCCATTAAGTGTTCCACAATTACCCCAACTATTTACACATATTTATGGTTTATTTTTCTTGTTAACTCTACAATCTGAATGTTTCCAGTTCAGTTTAAGCTTTACTATAATATAAAACTATTATAAGTGGAGTAACTATTTAACATGGTCTTTCTTTCTTAAAAGCATCTTAATACCAATCTATAAAATTGATATATTTATATAAATGAAGATATTACATTTCTTAGAAAAATATATTCAAGAAAATTCAAAATAATTAAACTAAAAACTTTTAAGGGGTTAAGTTAATACGGGAAAATACCATTCTAGTATTTATTCCTAAAATTTATGCAGATCTTGAAATATTTGTGAAAATAATAATAACAGAGCTTTTTAATAGATGAACTCATTTTGATAGTAGAGGAAGTTCACAATCATGTCATTGAAGCCCAGGAATAAGTCACAGACTATTCCCAAAACTTTTGATTAATTTTATGTCAACTCCATAGGACATGAGCAAATCAACGTAACAAATCATTTTTCAGAATTATAAAAATTCAACAAAGTAACAGAATAAACAATTTTAGCAGATAATGGTTAAATAGTGTCTTTCATAAAAATCTGAAAAACTAGAGAGAAAAAATGTTAGTTGTATTCCTTTTGCAAGTTAAATTTTGTAACTTGTATATGGGAATGACCCAGAAATAAAAATAGTATCCAGGAAATAATAAAAGTTCTAGAATTAATTTAACTAAAACAGACTCATTTTTACCTTTGAAAGATTTAGGATAAGTTTTATTATAAAATATGGAATTAAATAGTATAATAGCCTGAGAAAGTAATTCTCATTATAATACTTTCATAATAAAATATTAACCTCTTACTAATAATTATTTTATTTATAACACATATTTTAGTAAAAAATTTATTACAAATGTGTAGAAAATGAACAAATATTTCTGTTCACTGAAATTCTAAGGTATTTCCTAAATTAGTTCTTACTTTATTATAATATTATAAAGTATACTAAATAATTGAATATTTTCTCAAATCATATTGCTATGATTAAAGATAGACATTAAAAGGAAAAGCTAAATTAATTCTGGTCTTGAAATGAGGAGACTTGGGCTTCAATATTGTCACTAGCAACTAATTTACCTGGAATTTTTTCTTTTTTCTTTTTGGTAAGCAAGGCATTGGAGGAGATCATAGTTATAATTTCAGGACTAAATTACTATGAAAGTAAAAACTCCAAATTTTATTAAAAATTACTGTAGTCTGGCAATTTTTAAGTGGTGAAGGCGTGAAACAGTAAGGACTCTAGTTTCATTATCTGATTTTTCACTGTACCACCCAACAATCGTATGATAGAAATTCTGCTCAGTAGAGTCTCAAAATATAATTTGTTTCACTGTCTTAGAATCATTTATTGGTTTTCTATATATTTATATATCACCCATTATGTTCAGGATCCCATGCAGAAAATATAAACAGCAGAAGTTATTTATACTTTGGAGCTAGCACTTTATTCCATAATCTTTATTATAAAACCCAATGACATAAAATAACACTATAGACTTTCACTAAAGGCCAAAATGCTAAAATGACAATTTGCCAGCAACCAGTAAACAAACACAGGGTTACCAGATAAGTTGCCAATGATCTTTCCTTTACAAGGAACATTTCCTGACAAGAATATTTTTTTAAAAAGAGAATTGGATTGCCTGACAAATATTCTATTCCCCAAACAGTTTACTATCCATCACCTTGAAGGACCTTGAAACAAAACATCCCATTAATCAATTTTATGAACTATAAGCCCTCCATTATGAACAGCAAACACAGTCTTGCTATCCTAGCGTTACTAGAGTAAAAAGGAGACAGTAATCTTTAGAATAAATTTAGAACAGCTTAGAAAATGGCTCTCATGATTTTAGAGTTAAAAACAGTATTTTGACAAAGACAACATGGCACAAGGAAAACTGATGTTGGCCATCTCTCTTTCCCACCAAGAACTGAGCCCCAACAAATCTGAAAATAATGTTTGTTCCTGAGGAACTATGACCCTCCCTGCACTTGGGTTCACATGACTAATATTTTCAGATAATATTGCTATGGCTTTCTCCTAAAATAAATCCTTCCTTGACATGGAACATTAGTGACAATTTCTAAGACTGTATTAAATTATGTCCATACTACCACGTGTACTGATTAATAATATGGATTTTTTTCCAATAGATGGAATTACACATATGTTTATATGCGATGTGATATAGTATATGCTATTTTGTTGTATAGACAGCAAACTTCAAAACTTCATATGTAAAATTTGCTGAAGGTGTTAACATTATAGATATTTTTACGTTTAAAAATGTCAAACTCGTGTCAAAAAAAAAGAGAGCATTTGCAGGAAGTTTTAATTTATTACTTTATTTTGAAGAAAAGTGCTGCTAAAAGTAATTTTGCTCCAGGATAACGCACCATCACACACTTCAAAACCAGTTAAAGACACATTAAAAGAGCTTGTCTGGGGCTCTGGCTGGTTTGGCCTGCGGACTGAAAGGTCCCAGGTTTGGTTCCAGTCAAGGGCACGTGCCCAGGTTGTGAGCTCCATCCGCGGTGGTGGGTGTGCAGGAGGCAGCCGATCAGTGATTCTCTCTCATCATTGATGTTCTTATTTCTCTCTCACTCACCATTCCTCTCTGAAATAAAAAATTATATATTTTTATAAAAGTTCTTGCCTGGGAAGTATTAACCCACCCGCCATATTCACCAGACCTTGCTCCTTCAGGCTACCACTTGTTCCGATCAATAGCCCGAGCACTTTCTGAGCAGCACTTCAAAACGTAGAAGAAGTGGAAAATTTGGTCGCTGAATAGTTTGCCTCAAAACAAGAAAAGTTATATTGGGATGGTATTCACAATTTACCTTAAAGATGGGGAAAATTTGTAGCTAGCAATGGACATTAGTTTGAATAAAGCACTTTTGATGTTTCTCTTGAAATTATCGTGTTTTCTTTGATTACAAAATCCACATTATTAACAGGTACATGTTGTATAGCTTGCATGTCAAACACTAAACATGAAAGGGAAACTTTCTCAATAATTCAAATAGTTTGTACTATTAAAAGATTAGTAAAATACAGTAAATAAGAACCACGAGTACAAATGGCAGCAAACCAATACGAAAAAGGCTTTATCCTCGTTTAAAATACATTACAGACCTTATAATCATAGTCATTGTCTAAAACCTCCTTTCCTTCTGTCATTTTTATGCCAGGTACCAAGAGCTGACTGATTCTGTTTTACCTGAGAAAATTCCATCTAAATAAGCTGCAAGAGAAATATCTGGGGGCATACAAGCAATGCCCAAGTTGGCGGAAGAGTACAGTAGACCTTTAACTCAGACATTTATCATTTTCTAAAAATGACCAAGGATGATCTGGTGACAGATATGGATGTGAACTCTTGGAAAATTTTATGGACTAAATTAGATGAGAGCCCTGAGTGGGCAGGGCTTGGCAGTTCTGGTAAAGACAGTGTAAGATTCCAGAATGACTTGGCAAATTTATGGATTGGCCTGAACGCAAACAAATGAGGGAAAATAAAACACATAGAAAAACACACACTAAAAAATTCTTACAAATTCTTAACTGTGGCACTATCATAGACACAAAAGAATTAAATGGACTCTAAATGGCTATGATGTCCATCTAATGGACAAGCCAAGGATATCACAAAGAATAGACAGGTGGTGAGACACTGCCCAATAAGTAAACTGAAGAAACTAACCATGAAAATTTTATTCCTGACATAGCATTATTTATAGCACTGATAGACAGTGTTACTAAGATCTTGGTGTAATACTTTGGAAAATATGTAAATATCTTATAGAAGAAATTCAAGGAAAGATCATTTAACCTGAGACATTTTATTGAAGTTATCTTTTCAGTATGTTCAAGGGCAGTGAGTGTGTGCTGTCGAATAACTGTGGTCTGATTAAATTACTTACGTTTTCAAGTCTAATTGGATGCATTGAGGATAATTAGGTCTTATTAGCACAATAAATTTTGGATGGATCAAATACTATATACATAATATGAATATATTCTGTTGCTAAATTTCCATTATTTTATTAGAGAAATATATTTTATATATCCTTGTCTGATATATCTGAATTTATAAAAAATCTGCATTATTTAAAAATAATGTGTGTTGTTCCTATGAATACCGCTATGCCTACTGACATAAATCACTAAATACTAATAAATTCTGTGCTCCATAGGCTCTGAGATCAAGTAAATTTATTCCACATACATGTCTTTGAACATGGAGTTAAAATGATTTTCACATCTAATCTTAAGTATTGGGATTCTTATGGTAAAATGCCAAACTTTAAAATTATTGGTTAAATGATTTTCTACCTTTCCTTTCAGGACTTCAGAATAGACACATAGACACTGTTTTGATGCTGGTTAGTTATTTGTTACTCTGAATATTGATATAACTTAGTTTTGGGAACCAAATGGGACATGATAGTATAATAAATTTGTAAACTTAGGTTAAATAATCAACTAGTTTGCCAATGAGTTTACGGAACTATTAATCTGTATATATTAAGCTCTAATGTTAAATTGTGAAACTCTTCAAGCTGTAAATTTTGTAAAATGTCCTCTTAAAGATTATAAACCAAAAAGGCAGAATACCCAATAATAAAAATGCATACTACTCTAAGCTACTTACTTTGAGTGTTATTGGTTAACAAATATAACTAAACTAGCACAGGTCTGGTTTTGAATTCCTTGAAAGAAAACCAAATTTCAGTGTATTTAGGGGTTAAAAATAATAATTCCCACATTTGGCCAGCACAAAGATTACCCGAGATTCCTTCCTTCTGGACTGTGCCAAAGATATATATTTTGGAGAGAATGTGTATTCTCCAGGCCAACAGCTAAGGAAGGCGCTGTAATGCTTTACTTATTTCCAGCTGGCCTCGGTGAGAAATAGGAATTCCTAAATTAAGAGAAAATTGTCACTGGCAAAAAGCAGTTCAAATTATTTTTTCTACCACTATGATATGCAATCTTACAGGGCCCGATATAATCTGTAACGTTAAGTGTCAAACTACAACAAGCTTAACAACACCGACTTGGATAATTTGTCTTGGGGAGTAAGTGGATTATTTTAACAAGAGTTTTAACAAGAGTGAAGTAGCATTCACAGTGGAGAATGGATCTCATAAGGAAACTAAATGATGACTTCTACTGGAAATTATTAGTGCAGCATTCCTATTCATTTCTGTATATGTTTGGCAGTTCCATCTTTCAACTTTTTAATAAAGTGAGTGTGAAACAAACATACTAAGGAACAAAAGTTAGGTTTGTTTTTAAGATTTGCTATTTATTTTGGTCAGTGTTTCAGCATCTTTTTAAAAAAGTTTATCTGCCTTTATTTAGCACATGGGTATTTGGGATTGAATCTATTCCTAGAGGTCAGACATTTGGGGAAAAAATATTTGTGTGTGTGTGTGTGTGTGTGTATGTGTTTAATTAATTCATCATTTGGTCGTACAGTTCAATCTATTTTTGTTTCTTTAATGAAAACATTTGCATACAGTTATAACAAATCAAGAAAATGTGTGTGGCAAAAATCAAGCAGATTACTTATGAATGATTAGCAGAGAAGTGAATATGTTATGAAAAGGCTGTCAAAGGAACAAAAAAATAATTTTTTATATCAAAGTACACATTGATCACTGCAATGATGAAAGAAAAAAAAAAAGATGTTTTGCATTATGCGGTAATTAATAAGCACAAACCCTTGGGCACATATGCAGCCCTGCCGGTGCTCAGACAATCAATCACAGGGGCCGCAGAGGTGAAAAAAATATTATCAAGACATTTCTATTTTAGCACTGCCCTCCCAGGGAAACATCTTGCCACCAGAGAGAACCGCTGAAAACGACAGTGATTGAACTTCCTTTTCAAATCACATACTTTCCAGGTCCAGCCCAACAATTCCTGGTTAAGAATGGATCTAATCCTTCTGTGGCCATGTTGCTGAAGTGTGTGTGCTTTTGTTTTGTTTTAATAAATAGAGGATTGATTTAAAATAGCATAGAGAGCATATATCGCTACCTTTAAGTTATTCCAACCCGAAATAAATACTGTCTCTGCCAGTTCTCAAAGAACATTCCTCGGTGTGCTTTGCTTCCTTCTACTGCTTTCCTTCCAGGTTAGATCATTGCTGTCTAACCTGCTGGCAGGTGTTCAGCCAAATCGACTCACAAGAATGCAGAGGAAGTCTGCCAGCTTCCTTGAAGCTCAATGTCAAGCACACTTTTTGGCTTACATAGCGTGTTCTTCAAATAACAGTGAATTTACTTTTTTTTTTTTTAAATCACATTTTTAAGTAGTTTGATTTTTCATACAGGAAAATGTCAGGGGAGTCATGTGTTTACATAAAATTATATTGGTTAGTTTCATTTTCCTGGAGAAAGAGAAGCTAGTTACTAACTCTTTGGTAGGAAAATATTGTTGTTATATAGTTGTAGTTGTTATAGAATTAGATTCCAAAAAATAAAATAGATCAAAAGAAAAGACATACAATGCTTAGATGCATCACACATTTTTTGTTTGTTTAGCAGTCAATTATTCAATAAATATTGCTACATGTAGTGCAGTGTCCTGGTCACTCAGATTTGTGAGAAGGTTGAGACATTCTTAATAAAACAGCAACAATGCAAGGCAATAAATAATTCACTGAGAAAACATAACATAGCTCCACTGGTGTGGCTCAGTGGTTGAGCATGGACTTATGAACCAGGAGGTCAGTTCAATTCTCGGTCAAGGTCCATGCCCAGGCTGCAGGCTCAATCCCCAGTGAGGGGTGTGCAGGAGGCAGCCAATCACTGATTCTCTCTCATCATTGATATTTTGATCTCTCCCCCTCTCCCTTTCTCTCTGAAACTAATGAAAATATATTTTAAAAGAAAGAAAATGTAATATAGTCAATAAGTGCAAATTATTTCTGCCACTTATTGGGGAAGCCCTTTAAAAAATTAGGCACCTGAAGGATTTAGAGAGTTGGAAGAAACACATTCCAGGCAAGAGAAAAATATAAACAAAGACATGGAGATTGTAGAAGTATACACTGCCCAGGCCTGAGCTTCGTGGACACACTGGATGAATGAGAATGCTGAGACCCATTTCAGTAGGTAGGTTAGGACTAGAATAGGAAAACTCTGAATGCCAAGCGAGTTTCTGGTAGGTGACAGTACAGCCATGGGGAATTCTCTGCAAGTGCTGGGCTCTAGAACAGAGTGAGGAAGGCATCCCTGTGAGTGAATGGATGTGAAAGAGGAGGAGTATGTGGATAAGGGAACATATTAGAAATTTTTACTCTAGTCCTGGTGAAAAAATAAGGATAGTAGTATTATACTGGGAATAAAGAGCAACTGACATTGGATAAATATGTGAATATACTCTCTCTCTCTCTCTCTCTCTCTCTCTCTCTATATATATATATATATATATATATATATATATATATATATATATATATTACTTGGCCATAAGAAAAAAAGAATGAAAGAAATCTTACCATCTGCGAATATATAGATGGATCTTGTGGGTATTATGCTAAGTAAAATGTCAGTCAGAGAAAGACAAATACAACATGATTTCACTTATATGTAGAATCTAAAGAACAAAATAAATGAACAAACAAAACAGAAACAAAACTCATGGATTCCAAGTACATTTTGATGGTTACCAGATGAGAGAGCAGTTGGGAGGCTGGATGAAAATGGTGAAGGGAATAATAAATACAAATTGGTAGTTACGAAACAGTCACAGAGATGTACAGTACAGCGTAGGGAATATAGTCAATAATATTGAGATAACTAAGCATGGAGTCAGGTGTGTAGTAGACTTATTGAAGTGATCACTTTGTAAGTTATATAAATGTCTGGTCATTCTGTCACACACCTGAAGGTAATATAATAATGAATATCAACTGTAATTGAAAAATAAATACACAAAGAGCATCTGAGACAAAACCCTACTTGTGTATAGAAGAAAGGCTCAGGGTAGCTTCCAGGCTGGGTAAATGGGAAGATGATATCAACATTTTTCCAGAAAAAGGAAATTGGTGGAAAGAAACAAAATGAGACATTTTGTTTTAAATATTCCAAATTTCAGGAACTGTTAGAATGTCAAAGGCACAGTCCTAGGGCAGCTGAAGTTTACTTTGAGAATGGGCTTCTTTAACTCCCTCTGACTCAGTCCCCATCTCATTGAATGTTCTTAAGAGTACTTTCTTGTTCCCCATTATTTTCCTCCCGCTCCTTTGAGTACCCCTTTTTCCTGTTTTATGAGATTATTTAAAATTATAAAAATGATAAGCAATTATTTTTCCAAATATCAATAGACTGTTAGTTATAATTAAAAAATAATTCCATAATTGAAAACTAGTTTAAAAAAAGAAAATACTTTTGAATAGAAATAATAATTCATCTCAAGATTAATTTTCTAGCCCTAACCAGTTTGGCTCAGTGAATAGAGTGATGGCCTGTGGACTCAAGGGTCTCTGGTTTAATTCCAGTCAAGGGCATGTACCTTGGTTGCGGGCATATACTCAGTAGCGAGTGTGCAGGAGGCAGCTGATCAGTGTTTCTCTCTCATCGATGTTTCTAACTCTCTATCCCTCTCTCTTTGTCTCTGTAAAAAATATATTTTAAAAAAAGAATAATTTTCTAGATTATAGATAAGTTCAGTTTTGTTTCAATTTACAATTTTTTTCTAATTTGAAAATAATATTTACCAAACTGGCCTTTGAAATCAGTATAATCTAATGCCAGCTTTCCCAAAGTGTATTACACTAAATAACAAACTAGCTACATTCTCTGCAAAAATCACCTTTGGCAAAAAGAAAAGAGAAATACTATATTCTCCCTTTGAGACCTACTATGTACAGCAGAATGTTTGTAAAGTCCTACAGCAAAAACTATTTGTTTATTATCCTTGCTTTACTACAGTATTTCTCATACATGGAGACCACATCCCAAGGAATGAGTTTTCTATGGAACATTATTTTGAGGATACAAGTCTCAAGAATTCGTAAATTAGGAATTTAGTCTTATAAGAAGGATGACATTCTGGTTTTTGGTAACTAGCAATTTTACTGATGCTAATGTCATGGAATGGTTTTGAGCAGATTGGAAAGACAATATATTTTCTTCATTATGGCATTTCTCATTTTATTCATTATTTTACTGTATTCTCTAGTTTCAGCCAATACTTAACGTTTTCTATTTTCACATCCTTGTAGGGTATTTAATTTGGTTATTTGCTATTGGTGCTAATTATTTCTTTAGAGATGAATGAAATCCTTCCAACAACTAATTGAGCCTTCCTCTATTAACCTATAAGAATCCACTTAAAGCCAGCAAACTCTGCATAGCCTCAGTTGCATGCTGGGACCTTCTGCAAGTTGATTTCTATTGGGGTGGGGTACATGCCAGTATTGGGTCAGTCCAGACATACAAGAATCCACAGTCCTGAGATCCTAGCCTGATCATGGGGCAATAAGAAATCCCTCCTTTGGGATTTTTAGATCTGGTTCTTTTCGTTCCCTTATAACTAATGCAAAAACACTAGGCTGCAGAGATGCATCATTAAAAACATGATATTATCTAGTCATTTAGTTTAAGATATTCTTGATTTCACTGATTAAGATGTCTCTTTAACTTTCCTTTAATGATTCCCTGAGTTTCCTTCAGTGGAAAGAAATGGCCCTGGTGATTACCCATAATTTTCTAACAACTGCGATAAGCCACAACGACTACTGTCAATGTTAATTTTAAGGAATGACAAGCTTCTGTATAGAAAATAGAAGGCATATCACCAGGCCAGGGACCCTGTGAGATTCTGGAACAGCCTATGATAGCCTATTATCCTATTCAGAGCTTCAAATTCACCTGATCTGTCTCCACAAATCCAGTATAACAAAGACAGCAAGATAAAATAAATTTTTTTTAGTGATAAGTGAAAAATGTGCAAACCAATCCAGTTACAGTGACTGCTGGCCAATCTGAATAAAGGTATGACGGTAATAAATCTTCTGTTTGTCTTTCTAGACTTGTTTTAAGTATGTCACTAAGGAATCTTTCATTGACTTGTTCTTTCTTTGATCTTGCACCTTCCTGTTGAATTGTTTTAATTTACTAATTATGCGATATGGGAACACTTTAAGATCATGCAAAGCCATCTTAAAGAAAGAGCATAATTTACTTAATTAATTTAAAATTCTATTTTTGAGCTTCTTTGAAAAATACAGTGTTAACTACTCAGGACACATTTTCCCATAGTTATTACAGAATTCAAGGACAATATGATATACTAGGTGGATTTTAATAACATCTGTAGTATGTGTGATAAAATTATTTTTACCGGAAATAATATAAGTAGATGCAGGTTTTTCATGGTTTCAAAAATAAGTCATGAAACAATCAATTTGTTTTCTTTTAAGCCACAGCATTATTTTTAAGGAAAAAAAATTATAACATACCATTTTGAGATTTGTAACTACATAGAACTAGAAAATCTCCACTCAGAGAATGACTCAGAATAAGTAGAATTCCTATTAGCTCAAATGCAATTTATATAGTTAGGAAACATGTGTTTAATCTGATATTTCTCCACTGTTTATTAGGAAGAATTATCTTAGTTTTTGGATTCCTCTTCTATCTAATTCCACTTTCTAGTCAACTGCATATACTGACTATAATTGTGGTTTCCTTTTGCAGCAAAAGTTAAAAATGACTTTTTTATACTGAAAGCTTTATATATACTATTTCTATACAAAGACATATCATATTATCTATATAATTAAATCACCCAAAATGATTTATTGTGCTTTGAGCATTATTTTGAATTACATCATCACAAAAGACTCATAATCTCTTCTCAAAATAATCTATTAATCACGTCATAATTTGATATGATACTATTTCTTTCCCTGAATTTTAAAGGACTAAATTAAATTCAAATTGTAGTGTATAAATTGAGAATAAAACCATAATTATTTGCCAGGTGTTTTGTTGTCATTATAATTCACCTAAAAAAGTGTAATACCCAGGTGTTTTGTTGTTATTATAATTCACCTAAAAAAGTGTAAACCATTTTTAATATTGCACAGAAAAGTTAACTTTAAAAAGCTTCATGAAGGACTAAATTCTGTCTAACAGGTAGATAAAACAATACTCATTTATTTGCTCCTCTATCGATTTCCAACAATGAAAATAAGAAAGTTGTAGAAGCAGAAAATATAGTATTTAATTGAACATAAAGAGGCTGTTATTTTTAAAGCCAGTATAGGATATATTTTTAAAGTCAGTATTCTAAACTTAGGTCAGTTTAAAAGAATAAATACAGATTTGTGCTGCCAGAGAGCATATGGGTTGTATTCTGCTCTCTCAGGGAAAAAACTTGAAGCCATATGTGCATCAGAGACACGGTCACAGCGTGGCACATAACTGTGTCAATAGTTAAACCCAGCCAGAACAGAGTGACCACACTGTTTGTGTCCTATTTTTGCCAACTCTCCAGTCTCAATGAAATAAACGTGAGCATTATTCAACTTATTACAGGGTTGAAATCAGAGGTAATGATTTTAGAACAGGAGATTTTTCTCTTGGAGCACACTTGGATCTATATTTTTCCTTTGAAGCTGAGAGCAAGTTTCCCACTGTTTATATGCAAGCCACCAAATCATAAACGCTAGAAATCACACAGGCTGACACAAATGCAGTGAACACAGTGTGAGGCATAAGCCGTATTCTTAGTAAGCTTTAACTGTTTGGCCAAAATTACCTTGGTCCAATAGTGGTTAATGAGTTTCACCCAGTGGTGAACGTGAGAGTCTGTCTGTCTTTTAACTGATTCTCCTCTAATATTACTGAAGGGGGCTTTAGGGCTTGACTTTCCGGCAGTCCATAGAATACTCCGGACTAAAGAAAGCAAGGGTGAATTTTAAGTCCACTTAGGTTTATCAGTAGTTAAACAATGTTAGCAGGATTTGAATGACACTAGCAGACTAACTGATCTCAGAAGAGCACAGAAATCCACTCCCATGAACACATCTCATTGTTATTCTTATCCCAGGATCACAGCTAATAAGAATAAGAAATTAGCCAAAACCGGTTTGGCTCAGTGGTAGAGCGTCGGTCTGCGGACTGAAAGGTCCCAGGTTCGATTCCCGTCAAGGGCATGTACATTGGTTGCGGGCACATCCCTGGTCGGGGGTGTGCAAGAGGCAGCTGGCCGATGTTTCTCTCTCATCGACGTTTCTGGCTCTCTATCTCTCTCCCTTCCTCTCTGTAAAAAATCAATAAAATATTGGGTCGGCAACTAAGTAATTGCTGGTTTCACACATATATGGCTTCAGTTGAATTTTTAGATTTGCAGACGTAGTACAAATGTAAAACACATTTTGTTATTTGATAGTTGGCTATTCAGCTGTTAATCAGTAAAAAAAGTTTTTTGATCTGTTTTGTAGTTTTCGTTTGGCGTTCGTTGAAAAATGGAAAATCAAAAGGAACATTTTCGTCATATTTTGCTTTTTTATTTCCACAAAGGGAAAAACGCATCGCAAGCTCATAAAAAGTTATGTGCTATTTATGGTGACGAAGCCTTAAAAGAACGGCAGTGTCAAAATTGGTTTGCCAAATTTCGTTCTGGTGATTTTTCACTCAAAGATGAAAAACGCTCTGGTCGTCCAGTTGAAGTTGATGACGCCCTAATCAAAGCAATAATCAATTCGGACTGTCACAGTACAACACGTGAGATTGCAGAGAAGCTTCATGTATCACATACATGCATTGAAAATCACTTAAAACAACTTGGCTATGTTCAAAAACTCGATACATGGGTTCCTCACGAACTGAAAGAATCACAGTTAACGCAACTCATTAGCAGCTGCAATTTGCTAAAGAAACGTAATGAAAATGATTCATTTTTAAAACGACTGATAACTGGCGATGAAAAATGGGTTGTTTACAACAATATCAAGCGGAAAAGATCGTGGAGCAGGCCAGGTGAACCAACTCAAACAACATCAAAAGCTGATATTCATCAAAAGAAGATTTTGTTATCAGTTTGGTGGGATTACAAAGGAATTGTCTACTTTGAACTCTTACCACCCAACCGAACGATCAATTCTGATGTCTACATTGAACAACTAACGAAATTAAACAATGCAGCTGAAGAAAAGCGGCCCGAATTGACAAATCGAAAAGGTGTTGTATTCCATCATGACAATGCAAGGCCACACACATCTTTGGTCACTCGGCAAAAATTAATGGAGCTTGGTTGGGATGTTTTGCCACATCCACCATATAGTCCTGACCTTGCACCATCTGATTACTTTTTGTTTCGATCTTTACAAAACTCCTTGAATGGTAAAAATTTCAATAATGATGATGATGTCAAATCGTACCTGATTCAGTTTTTTGCTAATAAAAACCAGAAGTTTTTTGAACGTGGGATTATGATGCTGCCTGAAAGATGGCAAAAGGTCATTGATCAAAATGGGCAATACATTACAGAATAAAGTTATTTAGTTCCATGAAAAAATTGTCTTTGATTTTCTTTTTAAAATCCGCAATTACTTAGTTGCCGACCCAATATATTAGAAAAAAAAGAATAAGAAATTTATGTCTCATCTGCCCATTAATATTTTAACCACTGAAATTGAAATATCACAGCATTATTCATTTTCTCTGTAATTATTTTGGGATGGTCTTCATTTTAACACGATAGTGGTATCTTAGGCGTGAAAAAAAGGAGGAGAGAAATCAATAAAGTTCACATATAACCGCTGGCTTTAAGTTCTACTGCTGTTTGAATGTGTTATGCTGAGGCCTCAGCTATAAATGAAAAGGAGAAAACGGCTTTGGGGTAAAGAGCAGATTTATATTCATAGAAAAAGAAGAAGAATGCAACATCCTGGATCTTCTAAATAAGCAAACAAAGAAGCAAGCAGTCCAACAAACAAAGGTAAGAAGTCACAGAACAGTAACGAATATATATTGTGGCTATTGATTTTGTTCCTCACAGTGGCCATGTACTATAAGCTGGGTAGCAATTTGGTAATTCAACAAAATCAATTTACAGTAATTCAACCCAGGTACATTTAAAATACACATGTAATTGTGGTAAAATTTTTAAATATATTTTTTTCAGACTTAGCATGAAAAACCAAAACCAATGTCTTCTATAATCTCCCCAATTATTATTATTATTTTTTGCTTAAGATTTAACCAGAGTCCACATAAGAGGCACATATTAATCAATAGTATTAGTCATGAAAACGGGATTTGCTGGCCCCATTTCTATATGCTGCAATGGAGGAGTGTAGTTGGTTCTGTGTCATAATTTACAATAAAACCTGGGTCTTCTGGTGTGTTGTGTTTTTGTTGTTGTTGTTTGTTTGTTTTCAATTACAAATCTGTCTTTTGTAGTTAATAGACTTAACATTTATCACTTAAAAATAGTTCTACTAATAAAGTTGAGAAAAGGTCACTCATACGTATATTCTAGTGGATTTTGAATTTTTCCTTAGTTTACTAGTAGAATCACTTAAGGAAAATCTCTAGAATCTCACTAGCCAGAATAAACGAACGGGCAGTTCTTAGAATAGAAAGTGAGCAATAGGCGATCTTCTCCACCCCTCCAACTAGTACTTTATTTTCTCATCCTGTTTCATACCGTCAGAGCTGAATTTAGAGTTTATATAGAAACACAATAGTGATGTCTATTTTCCTTATTTCACTCCTATGGAAACAAATACACAAAGACATTCATTCAATGGCTTATTCCTTTGGCCATCTGCACAGTGATGGAATCCAAGCTGTCCCCATGTCTCTTGACTTCCAAATCATTGTCTTTCCCTATCATCCTACTGTATTTTTCTCTCTAAGAATTGGGGGAGCATAAACCTTAACATTAAAAAATATATATTTGTGGTAAATTTGAAATTTTGTTTCATCTAAAAGTTGTTTACTCTGAAATACGGTGTTTCCTTATACAGTATGGTTCACCAGTTAAAAGATTCATGGGTTGGACTGAATATATCCTAATAAATCCAGGGATTGATTTACATTGTTTACAAATGCCTCCAGTAGGAGTCCCAATGTGATCTCTGAATGTTGTAAGTAGTGGAAAGAGAGTACAGTTTACTGAGAACTCAGATGCTATGTTAATATGCAAACTTTTGTTAGTGAGGAAAGGCAATGTCATGGATTTCAATATTGGGCAAGCTGGCTAACCACAGTGCATAATTCAATGAAAAATTTTATTTCAGAGTTTCCCTCGGTGTTACTTATGAACACTTCCCACCATTCCCAGCTATCACACTCCCCACCATTCCCAGCAGCCACAACTTCTTATTTATACAACAAATAAAAGAGGAAAAGAAGATTTAAGTCTCTTCTAAGCCCTAGAATTATATGATCCCATAACAATAAGGATATTAAATTACAGCTAAATGCAGCAAGGCACAGGGGATCATTTGATTAATATTTACATTTCTGAAACTAGTATTTGAGAGCTATTTTCCCTAGGTGTGATCAGAATTTTATCTTAAACCATGGGATTTATATATTTATTTATCAATTCACTTTGCAGAGTGAATATGTGACTTGTATTTATAGCTCATTTATATGAGACTCCATTCATAAATTTTAAATAAAGCATAATTATCTTGGTATTAAATTTAATGTTCAACTACTAAATGAACTGTATCCACTTGCTTTGACCAAAAGGCTTCAAGAATTCCATTCCTCAAGATGGTGGCATAAGTACTTGCCCCTTGCTGGGTTGACTGGCAGCCATTGCTGTTTGCTCCGCCCTGGTGATTCCGAGCCCTGCCCCACCCAAGCTGTGCACAGCAGCTTTTGCATATGAATGGCATGTCTTTTCTCAGCCAAAAACCTGTCAAACAGGCAGCAACTGGGTCAGAGAGCCCCAAAGCTACAAAAAAAGGCCAAAGGCCCAGCAGCAGCCTGCCTTGCTTCACAGATAGGCCTCATCTGGGTACTTCCAAACCCCAAACAAAAAGGAGGAATCTGCAGATCTCTCTGTAGCTCCTGCTGGGTAGTGTAAGGAGCCTCTGGGACAACTTCAAGAGTACCAACATCCGAATTATGGGGGTGCCAGAAGTAGAGAGAGAGCAAGATATTGAAAACCTATTTGAAGAAATAATGACAGAAAACTTCCCCTACCTGGTGAAAGAAATAGACTTACAAGTCCAGGAAGCGCAGAGAACCCCAAACAAGAGGAATTAAAGAGGACCACACCAAGACACATCATATTTAAAATTCCAAGGGCAAAAGACAAAGAGAGAATATTAAAAGCAGCAAGAGAAAAGCAGTTAGTTACCTGTAAGGGAGCACCCATACGACTGTCAGCTAATTTCTCAACAGAAACTATGCACCAGAAGGGAGTGGCAAGAAATATTCACAGTGATGAATAGCAAGAACCTACAACCAAGATTACTCTACCCAGCAAAGCTATCATTTAGAATTGAAGGTCAGATAAAAAGCTTCACAGGTAAGACAAAGCTAAAAGAGTTAATTATCAAACCAGTATTATGTGAAATGCTGAAGGGAAGTTTTTAAGAAGAGGAAGAAGAATAAAAAGGTAAAGATAAAAATTATGGAAACAAATACATATTTATCAACAAGTAAATCTAAAATTCAAATGAATAAAAAAATCTGATGAACAGAAAAAACTGGTGGATGTAATAGAATCAGGGGCATGGAAAAGGAGTGGACTGACAATGATTAGGGGAAAGGGGTTGTGGAGGGTGTGGGAAGAGATTAGATAAAAATCTTACACCTATGGAAGAGGACGGTGAGGGGGCGAGGGCATGGGGTAGGGTGGGAACCGGGTGGAGGGGAGCTATGGGAGGAGGGGAAAAGAGGAACATATGTATTAATCTGAACAATAAAGATTAAAAAAAAAAAAAAAAAAAAAGAATTCCGTTCCTTCTCTTTTCTTCTATCCACAACCCCAAATATTGGTGGAAAAAATACTGTGTTTTACCTATTATGATGGACATTTCTTTGTTTGATTTTGCCACTACTTTCCTTAATTATATTTTGAATTGACTCACCTGATAGTATTCTATTTCTTAGGGAAGTTTTATGCAAAAAATATTCTGACAAGGAACAATATCACAAAAACTAGCAACAAAACAACAATAATTTGCATTTTGAAAGCTTTCTTTGTGTAAAAAAAAATCATGTTAATTGCTTTTTACATTTTGTCTTAATCTTTAAAAGTTTTATAGGTATCATGATTATGGACAGAGGCAGGCTTTGAACCTGGAACCTGGGGATATAATACTCCATATCCTATAATCTTCCCCTCTCCCCTCCATCCCTCCTAAAGTCCATACTATATGGATGTAGTATCCAGGGCAATGAAGACATTATTGAAACCCAACACCGAGAATGTACAGCATGATTCTCACCTTGGACCAGTCACCCATCCGCCAGAGGTAGCATTTTGAGTAGTCCTCGCAGTCCTCGGCCTCCCTGGGTCTGGTGGAGAGGACACACTTCTTTCTGGGGTTAGTGCACCTCACGGTCCGCTGGCGGACACCTTTGCCACACTTGACAGAGCACTGGAAGACATCAGAGAGTAGGCATACAGCCAGCGTTTAGAAGGGAGACAAAGAGTGAACTTATGTAAAGTGTGGATTCTACTCGTCTCCATAAGCCCATAACCCACATAAAGAATGAGCAGAACAGGCTATGCACCAGTGTTAAAGGCCTGAGGCAGCTCAGGCACAGTGCTGGGGTGAAAGGCTTTCAGGAGCACACGCCGATGATTGCAGAGGACATAGGGGTTATTTATGAAAGACAAATAGAACACAGTGATCAAAACGTACATGCTACATTTGATGGGCAGCAAGTTTTTATATAGAATTGTGTAATAAAATTGTTTTATTTTTGTTAAGATTTTATCTGTTTTAGCCTTAAGAAATGTAAAAAAAAGAGAATTTTTTTTCAAATGTATTTTATTTTCTTCTATCACTATTTATCCTCCTTATATCCTCTTCCACCTCCACCTACCTCCCTACCCCCTCACCATCACCACACTCTTGACTGTGTCCAAATTCCTTACAGAATGGCATTTTTCACAAATTGTTCTTAAAGCTAAAACAAAGAATTTCTTTACATAATTCTATAGCCCTAGAAAACATCATTCTAAATAGTTGTATGGATTAGAATATGAGTTGGTTCACAAATAGTTTAATTTATATTATAAATAACTGATGCTTGATTGACATTGGTGACCTAGCAGATATGAAGCACACATGTATATTCCACCATCCTTTTAGCTGCAACTTGCCCGCCCATTTACATGGATGCTTTCTATTACGTAAAGCTTCCCCAAGGTACGTGTCACCGACTGTCTGGACACAGGGACCAAAACGAAATTAGGTGGGACAGGGGAGTGTGAGCAAAATGAGAGCTACGGCAAAATGTGAAAACCCAAGTTATATCTGTTTCTGTAAAAGGCCTAAAAGCAGCGGTTCTCAGCCTTTCTAATGCCGCGACGACCCACAGGCTGAGAACCGCTGGCAGGGTCGCCTAAGACCATTGGAAAACATAGACACTTACATTACGATTCATTACAGAAGCAAAATTACAGTTATGAGGTAGCAACGAAAATAATTTTATGCTTGAGGGTCACCACAACATGAGGTACTGTATTAAAGGGGCGCAGCATTAGGAAGGTTGACAACCTGAGAACCACTGGTCTCCACCAAAGAAAGAGGTGCAGGCGAACCTGTAGCAACAACACAGTATAGGAACAGCCATGCGGATTCCAATAGTTATGTTCCTGAAAACTTATGCATGGAGCTAATAATATTTTACACGTACTACATTTTTTCATAAACACTCAAATATCTCATAATTTATGGCTTGTGTTAGACTATCTTGAATTTTAAAGTAAATGATTTAATTTCTTTAAGCTATGTTATAAAAGGATAAAATTGTTACCTTTCTTGAATTCCTGATTAAATATAAATAACCTATTAAATATGAATTAAAAACATAGTCCTTGCTCACAGAAAATGATTAAGTGTTAATCCCTTTCTTTTCCTTTCTTGTTTAAATGTTCAGGGATATATGATGAGTGAAATGTGTATTTTATTATGTGTCCACTTAAAAGTATTTCATGATATATAAATGAAAAAGCATAAAATGTACATAAACTATCCTCTTCATCGTGTTACATTATTTACAAAATAAAGAGTAAAAAAATCTTTGTTTCTCATATTTTCAAACTTATTTATAATGAGCATACTTTTTTATTACCAGCAGAATCAGCAGATGGTATTGAAAAATACTCACTGCCAGGCACAGATTCTAAACACGATACCACATGACCTTAAAGAATCTGAAAGGCAAAAAGAAAAGCGAAAGGGAAAGAAACGGGGCATGTGCGCACCTCTGACCACACGCCCGCCTCCCACACGGTCATGCAGTCCTGGCCCTCGCAGCGCTGGGCGGAGGCCGGCTTGGGCCCAGCGCAGTCCCGCTCCCGGGCCCGGATCAGGGTTCCGTTGCTCAGTTGTTGGGTACACGCCACTTGTCTGCTCTGCATCCCTTTTCCACAAGTTCGTGAACATGGGGTCCATTCTGTCATCATCCATCTAAAAGGAAAGTCAGAAAACAAAGTAAGCCAGTCAGAGAGAGACAAGTATCACACGATCTCACCCATATGTGGAGTCTCATGAACAAAATAGATCCAGAGACATAGAAGCAAGGAACTGATTGTGGAATCTCAGAGTGAAGGGGGCAAGAGGGGTAGGAGGGAAGAGATCAACCAAAGAACTTGGGTGCATATATGCATATCCCATGGACACGGACAATGGGGTGGTGAAGGCCTGGGGTGAGCATGGAGGTGAGTGAGAAGAGGTCCATGGGGGGAAAAGGGAGACAGATATATGTAATACTTTCCACAATAAAGATGAAAAATAAATAAAGTAAAGCAACAGTCACTGAAACGAGTTAAAAGACAGCTATCATTTCTAATGAACTGGGATCTCCCCTGAGAACTCCTAATTTAAACACTGCTCCAAATTTATTCCAGGAATGAACCGAGGCCCCTGCCAGAAAAGTCTCTCCCAAAATTTGGTATTTGCACAATTCCTGTCAATAAAATCCTCTCTGCATTTCCCCTTCTTGAGACAACCTCACAGTGGGATCTGAGTCCCCCACTCAACTATCTGCACAATCGCATGTAAGCACAGGCCAAGGTAGTCAGAAGCCTGGGCTTCATTCTGGTTCGGTACGAGCTGTGCATATTATTTTTTAAAATTATATTTTATTGATTTTTTTACAGAGAGGAAGAGAGAGAATCATCTATCAGCTGCCTCTTGCACACACACATACACACACACACACACACACACACACACACCCCACTGGGGATGTGCCTGCAATCAAGGTACATGCCTTTGACTGGAATCAAACCTGGGACCTTTTAGTCCACAGGCTGATGCTCTATGTACTAGGCCAAACCGGTTTGGGCTGTGCATATTCCTAAAACAACAGTTAATATCTCTTAAGTATTTCTCATTAGTAAAAGTGCTTATTAAGGCTGACATACAGTGGGTACTCAGTATGTAGTATATGCTACCTATATTACAGTATATTTCTAAAATACATACTTATTCCTAAATTTCTCTAGCTTCCTTGCCCACTTGTTTAGAAAGCAAGCCATATGCTCAGCTGGTTCCCCAAACACTCTCTGTTGTCACTTCATGGCTCTTCTTTCTGGATCATCTCCTGCTGGGATCCTTGACAGCAGCTCCAAGTCCCTTCCTCCCAGCAGGGCTCCTGCCACTCAACGCACAGGGACTGTGTTCCCCTTTGCATTTGGCACTCACAAGACAAGTGCACGTTATTCTCCAGGGAAGCGGAGGCTCACAGGCTACCTGGAGAATGTGACATTCTTTTGCTGCCGAGTACATAATCTCCCAAAGGCAGGGACCAGGGCTTTATTCTTCTTTGCATCGGTAACACTTTGCATACAAGAGCTTTCTTTGCCTTAAACATTTCTCGAAATGGAATTTACAGTATGTTTCTCTCCATTTTATAGAAATAGCCTCAGTTATTCCAAATTTACTTAAGTCCATATGTTCTTTACAATGAGACTAAGAGATGGTACATCCTCTTACAGCCTAGTTTTCTTATCTGTACAACGGTTTACTTCTTAATGATTCTATGCCTCTGTTTCTGGGAGGAATAAATAACAATAAAACAAAACAAAAACAAAAAAACACTTCATGATAACATCTGCACTCCAGTATCACCTCTGGCAAGGTTCTTGTGTGCTGATGGACCTACTACCATCTTGCTTTGGAAGCTCCCAATGGGTTTTTTCCTAAAAGGGTGTACTCATTATCCAATTTCATTCAGGTTCTGCTTCATCTTTCTGTACAAAGATACACATTAAAATCCATGTCCCTCTCTCCAAAACTATGGAATCCTCCACAGATCTCTAAGGGTCAGGTTAAAAATGTTCCTGTCCCCATATGCTAGGCAGTGTTTCCCAAAGTGTGGTACGCGTACGCCCAGGGGTACGGGAAGAGTTTGGTGGGGGTACGCGTTGCACCGGAGTTTGGTGGGGATATGCACTGCACCGTGCTTAGCTGCGCCTAATTCTACGTTCTCATGAGGACGAGGGGTACTCAGCGTTACGAAAATTATAGAAGGAGTACACATATGTCAAAAGTTTGGGAAACACTGTGCTAGAGGAATCAACCCAGGCTCACACTCCTTTTGTCATTCCATCCATTCAAGGTTTTGGGACGTTTGACATGGGGGGTTAGTCCCACTCAAGCCCAGCATCGATTCACAGGAAAGCACATGGATTTTCAGGAGCCCTGCGAGGGAGGCCATTGCAGACAGCCTTGTTGCGAGCCTGCTCCAAAGTTATACTCAGGTTCCACCCATTCATTAGTTATTAAGGCATGGCTTCCTTCTGCAGCACTCCCATATACATTCCATCAAGTTGATTCTGTCTCTTTTAGACCTTGCTTATTTAAAAGCTTACAGTTTTGTTTAGATCCCTTGCATTGTTTGTAAGGAAAGTGTGACTCTGGTGATACTTGGAGTGTGGGGGACAGGGTTACCTCGTTTGGCATGGCTGCTCATTGCACTTGCGAATCTGTGGCTCTGGCTTGGTTAAATATTTGCATTTCTTGCTGTCCACAATGCTGATATTTTTGTTCATGATTTTTGTGCAAGACACTGTTGTCTTTCTTTCTCCTGAAAGAAACATAAAAAGAATGTTATTATAGACCTTCATCTAATGGATTTAGGAGGTGTTCACAGGCTTCTTGTAATTTTCAGAGATATTTTAAATACATTTTAGGCTAGATCAATGGAGATGATATTATTTACATAAAAATGTATCTCTAGGTTTAAGAAAGATGATAATTTTCTCCTTGTTAGAAATGAAATGGCCAACTTTTATATTACAAAGGGATCGTGGCACCATAGGTTGACTAGATATTAATTAAAGACTTGTTATAAAGGGCTATGCCATCTTTAGCATTAAGTGGTGGAAAGATATGTTTGCATAACACCTATGTTCCTTCATGAAATCTCATAAACTCCCATAAACATGCATGCATGCTTGGTTGTACATCAGCAGTGCTCTGTGTTAAATTATGGAAAGCAAGCTTAGAGTATGACTCAGACCTTTATTCTTAAAGCCTCTGATAAAGGCCCCAAGAATTCTAGAAATCCCCATTCCCTAATGACTGCCATGTTCTCTAAGAATAGCCATGGGACCCTTACCATTGTTCACCAGATTTCAGAAAACTGGCTTTTCTACTCTCTCTGGTATGATAAAGCCTGATAACAGGAAGTAAAAGTGACCATCTGTATGCTATATTAATATTTCAGAGAGCCCCATAAGCACACATACCTGACAACACTTTTATTTCACCTTACACGTCAAAAGCCTAATATAGGGGTGTCGAACTCAATCAGAGAAGGGGCCAAAATCTAAAATCCAGCCTAAATCGCGGGCCGAATGGTTTACTGAACAGTCATAAACTGACAATGTCATAAACTGACAGCGGAGTGCAGTGATGACAGCGCGGTGCGGGCCACATTGCAAGGCCTGGCGGGCTGGATTTGGCCCGCGGGCCTTGTGTTTGACACATGTGGCCTAATACATATGTGCTAATTCTTTCTCTACAGAAGTCAAATATCTATGTAAGACTGAATAATCTAATTTAACTTACTGTTTGACATTATAAACAAACTAGAGGCCCAGTGCATGAAATTTGTGCATAGGTAGAGTCCCTAGGCCTGGCCAGCAATTGGGGCCAATCAGGGTCTTCTGGCTGTCGGCCAGGGCCTTTCTTCATTCTGAACCGCCCCTAGTGGTCAGCACATGACATAGAAAATTATTGAACTCAGTCTCCCAGTCAAACTCCTGAGGGGACACTTTACGTATTAGCCTTTTATATATATAGATGAAATCAGTCAACAACTTTAAAACTAGGGGGACCCTTAAGGATTAAGAAAAAAAAAAAATCATGAGTTTTCTGAGTCACTATTCAAAGGCCCAATAGCTAGGGTCCTAGGATGGTCTTACAATGATTACTAGGAAGCTTGGAGTGTTTGTGCGGGTCGTGACAAATAGGTGGCTGAAAGGCCACTCTGTCATTCAGTAACAGGGAGAAGACTGGCATTAAGGGAAAAACAAAGAAGGAATGTAGAGAGAGAGAAAGAGTGAGATACTTGAATAATTTTTGAGTGTCTTTTCCTTTTACTTAAATGAGGAATGGGAGAGACATTGGAGTGGCCAAGGGGAAGGCAAAAGGACAAATTCAGGATCTCCCTGGATTTCCCTCTAAATACCGAGTGCAGTCCCATGATAACTTCTAGTATAAAAGCCTGACTATATCTGTAAACACATGTGTATTAACTAATAATGCATCTGTGCTTATTGCATATCATATAACCAAAACCATTTACATCTTCAGTTGCATCTTCTAACATAAGTAGCATAATATTAAACTTAATCATAGTCATGTGCAATACCCATCAATGTCACATAACTTTCAAACAAACTACTCAAGAAGCAGAAATGATTTATTTTACTTTTTTTTTTTTTTTTTTTTTCCCCAGAAAAAACTAGCCCCACCAGTAGGAGATATCTAAATGTAAGATTGTGGACATATTTTTGGTTCAGGTGCTCCTTTATGACCTGGTGTGTACATTAAATAGATATACCTACTCTCTCTCATGCTACCTATGTATTATTTCTGCATTGCAATGGTGCCAATCTAAAAGTGGGATTAAAAATGTTACATTAATGAAATATGAATGTTAATTTTAAAATCTACTTTAAAGCCTTCACAGTCATAAGACACTCTTCTACACAATAGATGGAGTTACCTAAACTAATTTAAATCATGGCTTTTTGCCAATGACAACACAAGATGACACACAGACATTATCCAGAAGGCTTTTGTAAACATATGTGTAGTTGTGGAATAAATAACTCAGGGATAATTATACTGCATTTTCTTCCTTTCCTCAGTGAATATCTATCCTTAGTTATGTCAGTCCAGAGCTAACATATTGAAAAAATCTTTTAAGTACCAGTATTGATATATCAAGATGGATAAAACTATCAGCACCACTTCAGGGAGCGCCTCAGAGGTGTTCTAAGAATGCTTGAAAGCCTGTGAATATGAATTGGGACATTTCCACAATGCAGCAAGGAAGCTCACATCGTAAGTTTTTTGGCAGATAAAAGTACCTTGTCCTAATTTTTTAAAAAAATGTTATTGAACAAAAACAACAGAATCAGGGGGAAAAAATGTATTGCTGAGCTACAGACACTTCATGCCTATGAAAATACAACTAAGATCATAAAGCCATATGGAAATGTTATTGTTTGATTTTTTTTCTTTTATATATTTTTATGTCCCAGCCAACACAGGAAATTTCCATTCTCGCATGTAACAGCAGTATTTATAATGCATCCAGCTCTGCAGGACCAGGATGAACAGAAAGGGAAGTAACTGGCCTTCTGCCTGAACCACGCGTAGCTGCAGGCTGTTGACAGTGCATTACTTGCTTTATGGCAATTTACTTCACCTCCGGGTCATTCCCATTACATCCATATCGGGGAGATCTGTTTTGATGTTTTGTATACAATTATGAATAAAATAAGCATTATGCATTTGTCTCATTGACAAATTTAGGCAAAATCCGAAAAGGTAAGGTCCTTGATCCTTACTGACACGTTCCAGATAGACACTACGTTGTGTTCCCTCTTTTCCAGTCTCGGAGATAAGCTGACTCTTTTTTCTATGCTCTGTATTTAACCCCCGAAACAATGGCTTTTTATTTATTTATTTATTTATTATTTTTTTTTTGAGTACAAAAATTCTAATAAGTTTTTATTGTTCATATTATTACAAATGTTCCTTTTTTTCCCCCCCACCATTGCTCTCCTCCACCAGGTTCCCACCCCACCCTCTGCCCTTTCCCCACTCCCCATTGTCCTCATCCATAGGTGCACAGTTTATGTTCAGTCTCTTCCCAAGCCCCCCTCTCCCCTTTTCCCCAAGAATCATCAGTTCACTCCCCTTGCATACCTCTGATTCTATTATATTCAACAGTTACTATTGTTCATCAGATTTTTTTTTTTTAATTTCCTTGGTTTTTAGATTCACTTGTTGATAGTTACGTATTTGTTGTTCATAATTTTTATCTTTGTTTACTTTCTCGTCTGAAAGAACCCCCTTCAGCAATTCATATAATTCTGGTTTGGTGGTGATGAACTCCTTTAGCTTTTTTTTTATTAGTGAAGCTCTTTATCTGACCTTCGATTCTGAGTGATAGCTTTGCTGGATAGATTATCTTTGGCTGTAGGTTCTTACTATTCATCACCTTGAATATTTCTTGCCATTCCCTTCTGGCCTGCATGGTTTCTGTTGAGAAGTCAGCTGACAATCGTATGGGTGTTCCTTTATAGATAACTACCTGCTTTGCTCTTGCTTCTTTTAATATTCTCTCTTTGACTTTTGCTCTTGGAATTTTAATTATGATTTGTCTTGGTGTGGTCCTCTTTGGATTCCTTTTGTTTGGAGTTCTGTGCGCTTCCTGGACTTGTAAGTCTAATTCTTTCACCAGGTGGGGGAAGTTTTCTGTCACTATTTCTTTCAGTATGTTTTCGATATCTTGCTCTCTCTCATCTTCATGACCCCCATAATTCTGATGTTGGTTCGCTTGAAGTTGTCCCAGAGGTTTCTTACATTATTTTCAATTTTCTGGATTCTCTTGCCTTCTAGCTTCTGTGGAGGAGTGTCTTCTGGCTCTTTATGTTCCAAATCTTTGACTTGATTCTTGCGATCTTCCCTTCTGTTTTTAGGACTCTGTAAAATATGTTTTATTTCAGACAATGTATTCTTTATTTCTTGTTGATCCCTTATCATTTCTTGTTGATCCCTTATCATTTCTTGTTGACTCCTTATTAATTCTAGTTGATTTCTTTTCATATCCTCATAGGTCTTATCCATCTTTTCTAGGAAATTCTTGAAAAACCTTATAAGCGTAGATTTGAACTCTATATCCAGACGCTTTTTGCCCTCCATTTCTTTCGTTTGTGATCTATTTTGTTGTCGCATTTCGCAGTTACAGATGGGGCGAGGTTTCAGGGTGGAACCTTCAGCTTTGTCTTCCTTCAGCCCCGCCCTATGCGGGTCCTTCAGTGCTCGCTGCCGGTGCCTCTGAGAGAAAGGTGCCCTTGATTTTCGCCTGCTGCCAAACAGTCTATGCTCTTCCCCAATGAGCCTGGTATTGGGGTTCAGTTCAGTTGGAAGTGGAGTTGGAGGTGGCGTTCAGAGCAGTCCGGAGCCCCAGTCTCCTTCCCGTCAGGGCAATCCTGCGGCACAGCGGACCGTCCCTTCTCTGCACGCACTGTGCGCGCCTCAGGGACCTCCTTTCGCCACTTCCCCGGGTCCCGCCTTACAGCCCGGCTCCCTATGGATGAGCCTGGGTCCCCGGGGTCTGGGGAACTGGGGTTCAGAGCAGTCAGGGGCCCAGAACAGTCGGAGTTTTATCTCCTTTCCGCTAGGGAACGCCCGCCAGGCACTCCTCCTCCCCCTCCTCTCTGGCTCTGTCCTCTCCGCAGGCCGCGTCTCCGTACCTTAGGCTTTTCCAGCTCCTCCACGCCTCCTTCTGGTTTTCTCTTTGCTTCTCGCTGTAGAATTTCCAGTCAGTCAACCTTCCTGTAGTTCTGGGCAATGTCCGTTTTATATTTTAGTTGTATTTTATTGAAATTGTTGTGTGCGGCTGTGGCTAGGTGTTCACCTGGGCGCAGCCATCTTGGATCGATCAACAATGGCTTTTTAAATAAAACTATATTCTCTATCCAGGTAGATCACATTGCTAAAACTTGCATCATAAATGCAGAAACGTGTCCTGGGGAGTGGGTTCAGGGTTGCGATAGGCTGAAACTCTCTAAATGTCACCGACATTCCAAACTTTTAAATAGGAATATACAGTAGAACTCTGTAAGACAGTCTATATATACTCATTTGTACTCACACATTTCTTTTAATTAATTGTTTGTTATTTAATTAACAAGGGGCAGTAAACAAGTGAAACTAAAGTAAATATACTTTAAATGAGGATGAAACACTTTTCTCTGAGCACATCTTAAAGATACATAAATGCTGGTTATTTTTGAAACATAAAATTTTTCCCCACATCATGCCATTTACTTCTAGGCCTTTACTTTATTATTATTATTATTATTATTATTATTATTTACATTTCTATAATTATTTTTTTCTCAGGGTTTGGGCTTAATATTAAAATGACTATTTTGTTTTATATTTTAGTGAAAAGTTGTTACTTTGTATCGTAGGCTACACCCAATATATAATCCAAACTGATTTTGTCATTTCCATACACAAATATTTAAATGGGATCTCATAGCCAAGACCGGTTTGGCTCAATGGATAGAGCGTCGGCTTGGGGACTGAAGGGACCCGGGTTCGATTCCATGTACCTTGGCTGCGGGCATATCCCCAGTAGGGGTTGTGCAAGAGGCAGCTGATCGATGACTCTCTCTCATCGATGTTTCTAGCTCTCTATCTCTCTCCCTTCCTCTCTGTACAAAATCAATAAAATATATTTTTTTTAAAAAATGGGATCTCATAACTTTCAAGTTAAATGCAACTTGAGTGCTAGCATAACATGAAAGGACCTTCATGAATTAGTTTCTTTCTACTTTTCTGATCAAATCATTTCTGGTAGCTTGAACCTCCCATTTTACACCCTCGTAATAAATACTCTCACTGAATCCCAGGGCCTTTGCACCTATGCCTATCCCTGGAAGGCCTTCCTCATCTCCACCAGCCGTTCCGGAGAGTGGTTTTGTAGTTATCTACTAGAGGACAGAGTTCTCTGACAGCAGAAAGCACTCAGTTTTTGACCACCCAGCAAGAGTGAGTGCACAGTCAGCATTGGTAAAGGAATCAATGAGGGAAATAGAAGCACAGAATTCAAGCCCAAATTTGGTGCCTTCTTTATGAAGAGATTCATCTTAACACTAAAATGGTGAAAAATCATCTGCAAACAAAACGACAGTTAATGGATTATCACTTAGGCATTAAAATTCAAGTTTATAAGGAGTTTATGTTAACATAAAAATGTCCTAATTATTTAAGTAAAGGAAATAGAATACAAAATTGTATTGATTTTATTAAAATAAAGTATTATATTTGGGGGTTTTTTTTTTTGCTTTGTTTTGTTTTGGTTTTTTTTTTTTGCTAATAATATTTATTTTGGTACATTCAAAGTGCCTCTAAAATGGAAAAACACCCTTAAAAATGTACAGGCATTTGTATCTCAAGATGTTTCCTCAACATGGACCCAAAGGCTTGGATGCCTCCTTAGAATCTGGTCATGGATAAGGAACTGTGACTAAGATATCACAGCACAAGGCTAACAGCATGAGTCGTAAATTACTAGGACTTGGAGCCATGTGGAGAGTGTGGAATGTTGGCTTATGTTCTCCCCCTGTACATTGTATCTATTTAGATTTCCTAACAGCATGCTCAATTCTTCATTTATTTCAAAAACAGGATATTGAATTTGGGGCTTTTCCTGCCAGGCTTTATTTAATTAATTTATTCACCAGATCACAATAAATCCTGACATAAGACAGTTGCACCATGTCATGTGCGAAATGCAGATTCTACATACAACCTCAGGTATCATGGAATGGTACATCTCTAATGCCTTGGAAGATCCAGATTACTTAAAATAGATCTTATATGCAAACCAAAGTAATACTTTCAAAATAATATTGATTCTAAAAGAAGGGATTTTTATATCTTAGGCTTTTCATATCTTATAACTGATATTAATAAATTAATGGAAATGCATAATAAAAACTTTATTTGGATTATTTTAAAATGTAATTGAAGATACTGATGCAAAAGATTGTTAGCATAAAAATGTAGCTACATGACACTAGGTATATTTTTTTTTTAATTTTCCCACCTATTTCTGGCAATCTAAAGCCTTACAATAGAATTTAAAAAATAACTTATGTGAAACAATGAAATTTTATACTGCCTTGTGATACTTTATTTGCTCTTGCTTAGTATTTTCCCGTGAAGTATAATAATGCTATTTTTCCTCTTTTCTGTTGAAGATAAATTTTGCATGAATCTGTTTCCAATGTTCTGTGCTTTGAACTTACTCTCATTTAATTCATGAATATGCTGAAAGATTACAAAGCTTTTTCTGGCTATAAAATTGACAGTGCGAAGTCAGAAATGATGAGATTCCTGAAATCCTGTCCATCCACTTTATTTATGAACTGCAAAGAAAAATAACATCCACAAGCCCAGAAATATTTTGGCATTGAAACGAATATGTGCCCTATTAACATAGTCAGAGATAATTGAAAACTGTTGACTGAACACGAAGGAACAGATTGGAAAGCACAAATGGTAGAGTCTGTGTATAATTAGTAACTATTTTACAAAACGAATCATTTAAAATAAAAATAAGAAAATATTTAAATTAATTTTAATTTTAATTAAATTCATTGGGGTGACACTGATTAATGAGATTATGTAGACTTCAATTGTACAGTTCTGCAATACATCATCTCCACTGAATGGCCAGAACATTATGATCTCTGAACGCATAATAATCTGGCCACTCAGCATATGGTTCTTGTCCTTTTCTGTCTGACTTTAACAGAATAAAATGAAATATCTTTATATAATCTCTAAGGGACATACCCTGTGGAAACAACATTCGGCTTCCAAGCTGCTCTTAAAGAAAGAATATGATGAGGAGGAAAGGAGGCTTGAACTCAGGAATCCGGATTCTAATCTGGCTCCTCCCTCAATGGGCGTGGCCTTGGGAAGTAAATCTCTCTCTGCTTCAATTTTTTCATGTTCATAATTTAGAAGTTATGCTTAAGAATAGCAAAAAGTCCTTCTGACTCTGAAGCAAGAGGAATTTACAGCAAACCTCTATTTCTTAAGGCTTGGTAATTGGCAAAACACAGTCTAGGTTGCAATTAATGTTATTTTGAGGGGAAAATTTAACCCTAATTCTTTGCTTGTTCAAACTGAATACTGACAAGTTCTGAATGTTTACTTCTGATGCAGCTTTTATTAGACCACAATTATAAAAGATAGAGAAATTGAGGGTAATAAAATTCACAGGGAAAACATGTTCCTATCTAGAGTTTCAAATGTAAACAGACTTTAAGGAACACCTGTCAGAGCACTAACAGCAACCATCCCCCTTTCCACAAGGCCACTCCTCCCCCCCACCCCCACCCCCGCCTGCCTCAAGTTGGTCATTCTCACCTGAGTTTCACTGCAGAGAAAATGCTTTTCATTTCAAGTATGCCTGTTTCTATTTTTTTAATTGATTAAAGTATACATATGTGTCCTTATCCTCCCATCAGCCCCTCAGCCCCCCAATCATGCACTCATCCTCACCCCCTGTTGTCTGCCTCCATTGGTTAAGCTTATATACATGCATACAGGTCCTTTGGTTGATCTCTCCCCCTTACCCCCACCCCCACCCTCTGAGGTTTGAGCACCTGATGGATGCCTCTCTGTCTCTGGATCTGTTTTTGTTCATCAGTTTACGTTGCTCATTAAAATCCACAAATGAGTGAGATCATGTGATATTTATCTTTCTCTGACTGGCTAACTTTGCTTAGCATAATGCTCTCCCTGCTCATCCATGCTGTTGCAAATGGTAGGCGTTCCTTCCTTTTTACAGCAGCATAGCATTCCATTGTGTCCACAGTTTTTTAATCCACTCATCTGCTGATGGGCACTTAGGCTGTTTCCAAATCTATTGTGTGTGTGTGTGTGTGTGTTTTATGTGGGTGAAGGATGTGAGGAAGAACCCCTGAAGTGAAACAGGCCTTGCATCAGTGAGGAGTGAGTGGGGCAGAGGAACAGGCTGTGTGTGAACATGGGGGCACCTGAAGGAGAGGCTAGGAAGGCAGAAGGTCCTAAGTCTCAGAGCAATCATGACGCCCTGCAAACTGTATCAGGAAAGCAGGAATAGAAAAAAATTTTCAATTGTGAGAACAATTTCAAGTCCCCTTGTTGTCATTATGCTGTATTTGGAGCAAAGTGTGCTCTGTAATATCTCCTCCTTCCCCACCGCAAACACTGCCTTTGCTCCGGCAGCTCCAGAGGGCCAGGCGCCACAGGAGCCCGATGAGCACCGGAGCTCAGAGTGCGCGGACAGCAGCTGCTCCCTCCGGTCTCTGCACCTCCGATGTTCCAGCATGCCTTTCTCTCCCTTGAGGACACGTTCTTGTTTTTCCCGGAGTCCCCCCCAGGGGCCATTCTCTCTCCAGTACCTCTGACTGAGAGGCAGCCTGGTGTCCTGCTTCTCAAGGCCACTGCCAGGTGGTGGCAAAGAGGATGGGCCGAGACCCGCCCCTGTGCCCACCACAGCCTCGCAGCCCAGAGTTCCTTTCAAGGTGCACAAATTCATGTACTGGGCCCTTAGTATATATTAAGTAAGCCCCTGTAAGCAAATAAATTAATATTTATGTAAAGCAAAGCAATGAGGTCTGTGATAACTCTCAATGAACTTTTTTTCAATTCACATCAAATGTTGCCACAAAATATTCCATGTTTGGCTACTAAATGTGTTACAAAAAAACTTTCATTTTCCAATTCTTTAATGGAGTTTGGAATTTTAGATAAGAGGTTGCAGATCTGTCCTAACTATCAACTGTCCATCGGAAAATAACTACTATTCGGGAACTATAAATATTAGAAAATCCTTTACCTCCTCCACACGTGGCATCACAGTCTTCCCAGCCCGTGTGGGTCCACATGAAGAGCGGTCCAGGTGCTTTAGAGCTCTGGTTATCTGGAGGAGGGTCTGAGGGAATCGTGTATTCATAGTGAAGACCATAATTCTGGTCTTGAAATAGCAGCACCTATAATGTAACATATCAAAGTGATTAAGGTAGATGGTCAAAGTATAACACATTCAATGTGAAGCTAAAAATGAAGAATGCTGACATCCTAAATGCTTATTGCATGGAATGCATGTTTCTTTAATCATCTGTAGAATTGCGGCATTATTGCTTACATGTAATTGTCATACTTCTGAAAAGACCAAAGTCCCACACTTACCTCTGTGGAGCTAAAGGCATTATGAAGAAAAGCCCACTCGAATGAGGTCAGATACACCAGACCATTTTCTTTCAGGTCAGTGGACTAGATGGTTTCCCAAAGCATGGTACATGACTGAGATGACTTAAGTAGTGGGGGACAGGAATATATATCCTCTCTAACATCAAGATATAATTCACAATTTAATGTCAAATGTAGCCTTTCCATTCATGTAAAACAGAAATAGGAACAGAAAGTTCCTGCACCATGAAGGAGGAGGACAGGAGACTTTGGAATTCATTTCATTCCACAAGGGAAGGGAACTTCGAAGCCAGCTGGAGGACAAAAATTTCACCCTACATATGCTTGAAGCTAATTTTTAATTTTGTCAGAGTGACTAATTATTTTATTTGAACTTTTGAATAAGTATTAATTTAATAACAAATAAAAACAAATCAGTTCTTTACACATATATATGTGAGCAGTGCAATAAACCATAAAGGATATATGAAAATATAAGAATGACTGAATTTGGGGCTACACCGGACATAGAAAGGGACCCTGTCTGTTTTGTCCCCCACCCCCTGGTATCCTGTGCCAAGCTCAAAACTGGTCATCATGGGCAATCATACGTATTTTAGATAAAAGAAATATACTCATTCTATATAATGAGAGGAATATGAAAATTATCAGTTATGCCCTGAGGCATACGACTAACAGCATAAAGGCTGGATCACAGGACCTGCAGGAGGGTGGGGCAGCAAACTACAAGTGGACGACAGAGAGCTATGGAATGGAGGCAGCACAGCAAATAAGCAGGAGGTGAAGAGCTACCAGAGGGCAAAGGGCAGCAAGCTATGGGGGGCAGGGGAGCTACAGGAGGGCGGCAGCGACCTACTGGCACACGGATTCATGTGCAGGGCTACTAGCTTTAAATAAAACAATGAGTAAGCATATGTGTTTCTTTATAAATACATTTACATAAAATAGGTTAACTCCATGGGATTTATCACTTCTATGAATCTGAGGATTTATGAAAGCTATCTATATAGTACATTGTGGTGCATAAAAACATATATACATATCTAAACTTTAAATTATGTTAAATTATTAAAGAATTTTGTTATATGAACTGTATTAAGGGAGTTATAATGATAGGTGATTCAAAGTTAACAGCTCCATGGGGAGAAATTTAAATGAGCCTAAGTTTAATTTTCTTTACTTCTTTAATCAAATTCAGTTCACTATATCAACAGAAATACTAATTCAATATGTGGATTATGGAACAAGAATGATGGCATTATCAATCAACTATGTCAATAATAAATAGTTTTAAATTCACATATACACACTGGGTACTAATTCTAAGTACATTACAGTGTTTATTTTGGTTTTAAATATCTCATTGATGTTGCCAGTTATAGATGACTTTCAGCTAAATTAATTAACAAAGAGAGATTGATTTACCTTGTTTATGAACAAAGCCAGACTACTGCATAGCTTTTAAAATTTTCTTAAATTTATTTTTTAACTAGGATCAGTACACAAAATTCATGCATGGGGGCGGTGTCCCTTAGCCTGGCCTGCACCCTCTTCAATCCAGGACCCTTCAGGGGATGTCCGACTGTTGGTTTAGGCCCCATCCTTGAAGAATGGGACCTAAACCGGCAGTCAGACATTCCTCTCGTAATCTGGGACCGCTGGCTCCTAACCGCTCATCTGCCTGCCTGCCTGATTGCCCCTAACCACTCACCTGGCTGCCTGAGTGCCCCTAACTGCCTTTGCTTACTAGCCTGATCACCCCCTAACTTGTCCCCTGCCGGCCTGATCGCACCCTAACTGCCCACCTGTTGGCTTGACCGCCCCTAACCGCCTCTGCCTCAGCTCCCACCATTGTGGCTTTGGCCAGAAGGAAGTCAGATGCCCAGAAGATGTCTGGTAGACCCAGTCTCATTAGCATATTGCCCATTTATTAGTATAGATTACAGTTTACATTCAATATTACTCTGTATTAATTCCAGATGTATAGTACAGTATAGTGGTTAGATAATCATGTACTTTACAGAGTGCCTCCCCCCTATATTTTAAGTACCCCACCTGGTTTCATATATAGTTATTACAATATTATTGACTATATTGCCTATGCTGTACTTTACATCTCTGTGACTATTCTGAAACTACCAATTTGTACTTCTTAATCCCTTCCCCTCTGCCGATTGTCAGTCTGTTCTCTGAACCTATGAGTGTGTTTCTATTCTATTTATTTATTTTGTTCTTAAGACTCCACATATAAGTAAAATCATATGGTATTTGTCTGTGTCCATCCATGCTGTTACAAAAGATTTCATCCTTTTTTATGGCCAAATAGTATTTCATTGTGTGCATATACCACCACTGTTTACCTACTTGTATATTGATGGGCACTTGGGATGCTTCCATATTTTGATATTGTAAATAATGCTGCAATAAACAAAGGGGTACATATATTCTTTCAAATTAGTGTTTTGGATTTTTTTGGACACATTGCCAGAAGTGGAATCACTGGGTCATAAAGCAATTCCATTTTTTATTTTTTGAGGAACCTCCATACAGTTTCAACAGTGCACTGGGGTTCCCTTCTCTCTGCATCCTCAAACACTTACTTGCTGATTTATTGATGATAGCCACTGTGACAGGTATGAAGTGTTTTCTGATTGTGGTTCTACCTGCATGTCTCTGATGATTCAAGATCTTGGGCATCCTTTCATATATCTGATGGCAATCTGTATGTCCTCTTTGGAGAAGTGACTACTCAGATCCTCTGCTCACTTTTTAATTGGATTGTTTGCTTTTCTGGTATTGTCTGAATTCTTTATAAATTTTGTATCTTAACCCTTTACAGGATGTTATTGGCAATAATCTTCTCTCATCCAGTTTCAATTAGTATGTTTTTTGACTTATTTCTTCAATGTCTTATAATTTTCTGAGTTTAAGGCTTTTATATTCTCAGTTAAGCTTATTCATAGGTAGTTTAAATTTTTCATTCAATTGTAAATGGCACTGTTTTCTTAGTTTCTTTTTCTGATAGTTCATTATTGCTATATAAAAATGCAACTGATTTCTGAATATTAATTTTGTATCCTGCTAGTTATTTAATTTGTTGGTTCTAGTAGGTTTTTAGTGAAGTCTTTAGGGTTCTTTTTCTTTTTTATTTATTTATTTATTTATTTATTTATTTATTTATTTATTTATTTTTTACATATTTTCTTGATTTTTTTTTATTGCCCCCCTCCCTCCCTCCCACACATCCCCTCCCTCCCCATAGTTTTATGTCCATTGGTTGTACTTATATGCATTTATACAAGTCCTTCGGTTGATCTATTATCTCCCCCTGATATCCCTACCCTCCCCACTGTAATTTGACAGTCTGCCTGTTGCTTTACTTTCTCTATATCTGTCTCTTGGTTCATCAGTTTATAAAGATCTTTATCATCCACCGATGTGTGAGGTCATGTGGTGTTTCTCTTTCGTTGATTGGCTTATTTCACTCAGCATGATGCTCTCCAATTCCATCCAGGTTGCTGCAAATGATGAGAATTCCTTCTTCTTTATGGCAGCATAGTATTCCATTGTGTAGATGTACCAAAGTTTTTTGATCCAATCATCTGCTGACGGGCACCTAGGCTGTTTCCAAATTCTGGCTATTGTAGATTGTGCTGCTATGAACATAGGGGTGCATATATCCTTTCTGATTGGTGTTTCTAGTTTCTTGGGATATATTCCTAGAAGTGGGATTACTGGGTCAAATGGGAGTTCCATTTTCAGTTTTTTGAGGAAACTCCACACTGTTCTCCACAGTGGTTGCACCAGTCTGCATTCCCACCAGCAGTGCACGAGGGTTCCTTTTTCTCCGCAACCTCGCCAACACTTGTCGTTTGTTGATTTGTTGATGTTGGCCATTCTGACAGGTGTGAGATGGTACCGCATTGTTGTTTTGATTTGCACCTCTCGGATAATTAGTGACTTTGAGCATGTTTTCATGTGCCTTTTGGCCTTCCTTCTGTCTTCTTTTGAAAATATTCTGTTTAGGTCCATTGCCCATTTTTTAATTGGATCATTCATCTTCCTTTTATTTAGTTGTATAACCTGTCTGTAAATGTTGGAGATTAAACCTTTATCAGTGGTAATATTTGCAAATATGATCTCCCACACCGTGGGCTTTCTTGTTGTTTTATTGATGGTTTCTTTTGCTGTAAAAAAGCTTTTTATTTTGAAGTAGTCCCATTTGTTTATTTTCTCTTTAGCTTCCATTGCCCTAGGGGCAGTATCAGTGAAGAAGTTATTTTGGCATACGTCTGAGATTTTGCTACCTGTGGATGCTTCTAGTATTTTTATGGTTTCCCGTCTGATGTTTAAGTCCTGTATCCATTTTGAGTTTATCCTTGTGAATGGTATAAGTTGGTGATCTAGTTTCATTCTTTTGCATATGTCTGTCCAATTTTCCCAACACCATTTATTGAAGAGACTGTCTTGACTCCATTGTATATTCGTGCCTCCTTTGTCAAATATTAATTGAGCATAGTGATTTGGGTTGGTATCTGGGTTCTCAATTCTATTCCATTGATCTATTTGTCTGTTCTTGTGCCAGTACCAGGCTGTTTTGAGAACAGTGGCTTTGTAGTATAGTTTGAAGTCTGGTATTGAGATCCCTCCTACTTTACTCTTCTTTCTCAGAATTGCTGTGGCTATTCGGGGTCTTTTATTGTTCCAAATGAACTTTTGGAGAGTTCTTTCTAGGTCAGTGAAATATGTCGTTGGTATTTTAATGGGGAGTGCATTGAACCTATAGATTGCTTTAGGAAGTATGGACATTTTGATGATGTTGATTCTACCAATCCATGAACATGGTATGTTCTTCCATCTCCTTACATCTTCCTCTATCTCTTTTTTCAGTGTCGTGTAGTTTTCCGCAAATAGGTCCTTTATTTCTTTAGTTAAATTTATTCCTAGGTATCTTAATTTTTTTGGTGCGATGGTGAATGGAATTGCTTTTTTAGCCTCTGTTTCTGTAGTTTCACTGTTGGTGTATAGAAATGCCATGGATTTCTTGGCATTAATTTTATATCCTGCTATGTTGCCAAATTCATTTATTAAGTCAATTAGTTTTTTAATGGAGTCTTTTGGGTTTTTTATGTACAATATCATGTCATCTGCAAATAAGGATAACTTTACTTCTTCTTTTCCAATTTGGATGCCTTTTATTTCCTCCTCTTGTCTAATTGCAATGGCTAGTACTTCCAGAACTATGTCAAACAGGAGTGGCGAGAGTGGGCATCCCTGTCTTGTTCCTGTTCTTAGAGGGAATGGTTTTAGTTTTTGCCCATTGAGTATAATGTTGGCTGTGGGTTTATCATATATAGCTTTTATTATGTTGAGGTATGATCCTTGTACTCCCACCTTTTTAAGAGTTTTTAACAGGAAAGGGTGTTGGATTTTGTCAAATGCTTTTTCTGCGTCAATTGATATGACTATATGATTTTTATCTTTCAGTTTGTTTATGTGATGTATCACGTTTATTGATTTGCGGATATTGTACCATCCTTGCATTCCTGGAATAAATCCTACTTGGTCATGGTGTATGATCTTTGTGATGTTCTTCTGGAGTCGATTTGCTAGAATTTTGTTGAGGATTTTGGCATCTATGTTCATGTAGGGTTCTTTTTCTCTCTCTCTATATATATATAGTATCATGTCATCTGCAAATAATGACAGTTTACTAGTACTTCTTCCTTTCCAATTAGGATGCCTTTTATTTCTTTTCTGATTACTGTGGCTAGGACTTTCAGTGCTATGTTCAATAAGAGTGGTAAAAGCACTGTCTTGTTCCCGATCTTAAGGAAAATGTTTTTAGTTTTCCCCTATTGAGTATGATGTTAGCTGTGAGTTTGTCATATATAGCCTTTATTATGTTGAGGTATGTTCTCTCTATTCCCACTTTTCTAAGTGTTTGTACTATATATGCATGCTAGATTTTGTTAAATGCTTTTTTTCTGCATCTATTGACATAATCATATGATTTTTATCCTTCATTTTGTTTATATGGCATATCATGTTAACTGACTTGCAGAAATACCAACCTCGCATCCTGGAATAAAGTCCGCTTGGTGTATGATCTTTTTAATCTTTGCTGGATTTGGTTTGCTAATATTTTGTTGAGGATTTTAGCATCTATATTCATTGGAGATATTGGCCTATAATTTTCTTCTTTCTGGTTTGGGAATTAGGATAATGCTGGGCTCATAACATGAGCTTGGAGGTCTTTTGTCCTCTTAAAATTTTTAGAATAGTTTAAGAAGGATTGGTGTTAGTTCTAATTTGGATGTTTGGTAAAATTACCTGTGAAACCATCCTGTCCAAAACTTTTGTATGCTGGGAGTTTTTTGGCTACTACTTCAATTTCATTAACTGTAACCAGTCTGCTCATATTCTGTTTCTTCTTAATTCTGTTTTGGAAGAGCGTATGTTTCTAGGAACTTATCCATTTCTTCCAGACTCTCCAATTTGCTGCTATATAGTTTTAAAATATTTTCTTTTTTAAAAAATTGATTTTAGAGAAAGAGATAGGGAAACATTGATTTGTTGCACTCATTTATACATTATTGGTTGATTCTTTGATATGTCCTGAACAAGGATCAAACCAGCAACCCTGGTGTATCAGGATGACGCTTTAACCAACTGAGCTACCTGTCCATGGCCCAGAATATATTTTTATAATCTGTTGTATTTCTATGGTGTCAGTTATTACTTCTCCTCTTTCATTTCTAATTTTATTTATTTGGGTCCTCTCTTTTTCTTGTTGAGTCTGGTTATTTCATAGCTTTATTTATCTATTTATTTATTTACTTTAGTTTGCTTGTGTTTCATTACTTTATTTGTTTATTTTAAAATCTTAATTGTTCAAAGTATTACATATGTCTCCTTTTCCCCCCATTGACCCTTTCTAGCCTGCCCCAGCCCCCACCCCAGGCCTTCACCACCCTATTGTCTGTGTCCATGGGTTATGAATATAAGCATAGAAGTTCTTTGGTTGATTAAATGATACTTGCCAACTTATTTAATTAAATGAAAACATGTCTATTTTTCCTTAAAAAAAAAAACAAACCCTATATTTTCATTAATACTTTAGATTGTCCTTGAATAAATAATGCTATTTGAAATAGAGACCTTGCCTATAAAGCCGTCAGCTTCTTCTGAAACCGTTTGAAGTTGGCAGCACACTTTTGCAAGAAGGAAAGTGTGACCGTGTACAGTTGAGGGGCGCAGACTGAAACATGGCAGAAGGTATTGCCTTTCAAAATGCAGTACTGGCTTTCAGTCTGTAATAGTCATTAGAGACAAATATCTTAGAAGTGCAGTTTCCCTTGGATTACAGAATAAATCCAGGTCACATAGATGCCTTCTTTTAGGCATAGTTCACTGACTTTAATTACGCTTCATGCTTCCAGGAAAAACCTTGGTAATTACCAGTCAGATTAAGAATTCTGCAGCAAGGAAACTCCCGCTGCCCCGCACTGAGGCCTCAGGTCCACTGTTTTAAGGTTTTGAATTAGGGAATCAGTAAAAAAAATTAGGGGCTTCGGTCTTGTTCCTTAAAAATGTAGGTTACATTCATATTCGGCAAGCATTTCCTGCAATTCAATCATTAAAATATTGTTTGTTGGAAATGTTATTTTTAAGTGACTTCTGGATGAGCACTTTGTAAGGTTTGTAAATGTCTAATCACTATGCTGTACACTGGAAGCTAATTAATATTGTATGTCAACTGTAACTAAAATAAATAAATAAATAAATAAATAAATAAATAAATAAATAACACAATTATGGAAAGAGCCCGATATCGGGTATATATGTTTGTTTAGTCAGCTCCCTCCCCTCTCTCCAGATGGCACAGAGTGAAGTTTCCCCTTCAAATTAAATTATAGGATCCAAAGAAATTGTGGGGAGATGAACAAATAATTATTCAAAGTACACATGCACTTATGATCCAAGGCTCTCTGGTGTAGAGCTTAGACCTAAGCTTCATGTGAGGAGGGCCAGCATAGTAGGTTGATTAATACCTAGCTTGTTCTTGGATAAATAAGTTATTGGGAGACACTGTGCACATCACTTAACTTCTGGAATACTTAGTTGTTCAGTAAAATGGAGTAATAATAATACATATTACACGGGGTTAACATGACAATTAAATGCTGTAATGAACATAAAGCACTTTGGACAGTATCTGACCCAGTGCTAAATGAATCATCATCATCATCATCATCATCATCATCATCATCATCATCAAGATTTGGAGCAGAAGGTCCCCATGCACCTAACTCTCCTCGCTCCCTTTATCTGTGATGGTAAAACCTATTGATTACAGATCTAGAAAACATTGTCATTTAAATGTGTTCCGTGGACTCAGCAGTGGTGGCATTGCCTGGGAGCTGATTAGAAATGTCTATCTCAGATTCCTCCCCAGACCTACTGAATCAGACTATACATTTAGATCCGTACAGTCTGATTCGGTAGGTGCTTTGCAGGCACATTAAAGTAGGAAAAGCAAATGGGCAGATACGCGATTTGAACCTCCAGCTCCTAGTCTGGCAACACAGATGTCTCCAATTGAAGAAAAATTCCACTCAAATTGTGTGGCGATATTAAATAATGTGCCATAACACACTCCAAATAAAGAGTTAGCTGATCGTGTTTTAAAGTTGTTTTTACGTGTGGACTTAAAGAGGTGTTGAAGTGTCTGAGTTTTCGGCTTTGTCACTAGGACAGAAAGCACGCCAGCTGTGCAGTCAGCCCTCTGGCTCCTAAGCCGTCGGCACTGACTGCAGGGATGAAGGTCAAAAAGGGCATTTTGACTTGCCATTGGTTGGGTGCAGAAACCACTGTCCCACTTCTTTCACTTCAAACTCTGTCCTGCCTCAAGTCTAGTCTTTTATTACATGGTAAAAAAATTATCCCAAACATTCCAATTTTCAGAATTCCTTACAGGGATCAATTAGCCTAGTAAGAAAACAGAACAGAGTAATTGTAAGCACTATTTGATACATGTGCCCAGTCTTTTTCCCAGAAAGAGTACCATTCTATCAAAGGCATTTCATACAGATCAGTCCAGGCCTATTTCATGGATATATAGAACAGTGCTCTGATTTACCCTATTATGGCTCTCTCTTCACAGACATCCACTCTGGTTAGCAAATGTATGCTTTTAGGGGGGGGGAAAAGCTTCTTTGTTGCCTGTGATTCACCTCTCCTTTGAGTCTGTAGGTCCCTATAAAATTTTGTTCCTCTTATAATAAATTCCGTTTTTATATATCACAATGGAAAACAAGTTTTTTTTAAATCCCTAAAAAAATCCACCTCTTACATGATTTTAAATGTCTCCCTGACATCTCAGAGTGTGAAAAAGGTTAGAGGAGGCCCGGCGGGAATGCCCTTTGCCCCGGGGAACTGGTTAGCAATGGTATCGACTGTCCCTCATACCAGGAGGTGTAAAGGTGATGTGGTAGGACCTTTGGCAGAGATCTTCTCCCAGAGGCCTCTTCTGATGTAATGGACAGTAGTTCCGGCCAAGGTGAAGGCTCCAGAGTGTTCAATCTTCCAGTCACTATTGATAGACTGCTTTCCAGTGTCTCGGAGAGCTATGAAGAGGTTCAAAAGTATTATGAGAATTAATCAACAAGCAGCGTTCATCAATATCCACTTCACATGAGTTCATTAAAAGTATTTTGTTCATTTCTAAACCAATGGGTCAACTTCCTGACGAAAACACAAGGCATGTCCTCACCGGGAAAGTTCAAAATCCTAGCAAAAGCCACAAGCTCTCCTTCGCTCCTGAAACGGTCCCAACTATGTGGCCATATTTGTCTCGACCTCCTCCAATGTCATTGGACATTAGACATCTGGAACCCTTATTTTGGTCCTTAATCACGTATTCTTTAATATATTATTATTTTAAGGCTCTGTGTATCTGTGTTGTCTATGCAATGATACCACAAAGAAAGTGAGGGCTGACATGGCAACTTTTACATCCTCCATATTTCCCATGCTACTCCGGAAAGTATGCCATCAAAGAAATGTCATTAAATAGCATGTTAACTAACAGATCAAAATGACAGGGTTAGCCCTGGCCGGGTGGCTCAGCTGGCTGGAGCATCGTCCCATACACTAAAAGGTTGGGGATTCCATCCAAGTGAGGGCATATGCAGGAGGCAACCAATCAGTGTCTCTTCTCTCTCTCTCTCTCTCTCTCTCTCTCTCTCTCTCTCTCTCTCTCTCTCTCTCTCATTTCCTCTCTCTCTAAAATCAACATAAAGCATATCTCTGGATAAGGATTTTAAAAAATGACAGGGTTATATTCATTACAAGAAATTTCAAAAATAATATGTTGATCTTAAAAACAGAATTCAAGTCCTTTTACATCCCTAGTTTGTGATTTGATGTGTACAAAAATGGGAGATAAATGCTAATTCTCATCCATACATAGCCATCCTTTGTATGGAATTTTACAGAATAATTTTGTTTACCTACATTCTTTTTCTCTATTTTTTTTTTTTTAACTCATCTCTGTTACTATTTAAATAAGATTCAAGCCATGGAAGTGAGATGTCATGATTACCATTTTAAATTCAAGATTTTTTTTCCCCAATTGATTTAATTTTTTAAAATAAAAGTGCTAGACTCTTCCATATAATTGAATTCTCTTTCAAAAGTCATTTGCATGTTAATCAAAGACTTTTATGTCATAATTCTATGAAAATATTTGATAACTTAAGCCAATAATCTTCCTAAGTATTATGTAAGCTAGTATCTATTGAATGTTTGAGGTTTTCCAAGTTTTTTTTTTTTATTGTAAACAATGCTCAGATACATATACTGTATACTAGTTATGTGTTCATCTGAATATTTTCCTTGGAAGGATTCCCAGATTTGGAATTACAGAGGCAAATAAATTGCACACTAATAGATTTTGAAAGATAATTTTAAATTGTTTTTCATAAAGGCACAGCAGCTTATGCTTCCATAACAGTGACCAGAGTGCCATTTCTGAGCACCTTCTTGGAAGCACCTTTCTCTAGCCAACACATGGCTGAGGAGAAATTTTAGAAATTAAATTTTTAATAATCTAGATTTTAAAAAACAACAACTCTTGTTTCATTACTACAGAGGCTTAAGACATTTTTCATTTGCTTACTTGTCATTTACAGGTTTAATTTAAGTAAACTGAATAAATTATTCACTATCTGTTAAGGTTTTTCAGGTCCATTGAGGAATTTTTCTGGTGCTTATATTCATATTATTATAAGCCACCTATTAATTATTTAATTTTCACCTCACCAACTCTAATTTCTAGAAAATAATATATTTATGATGTAATACATACAAAGTATGTTTAGATAAAAATAAACATGCAAATTTTCAGATTTATGAAAAAATATACATTATTTTTACCTTGAATTTTTAACTTGAAAATAAATATGTTGTCAGAAAACTCTCAACACTTTGCAAATAATAGCTATTACACTCCACAAATGGATATAAATCAAATAATGCTAAAGTGATTAAAAAATAATGATTTCCCCTAAAAGGTAAAGTATTTTCTTATATTTCTCAGAAAGTCTATTAAATATTGTGATTAGTCTTTTTGGCCTAGATTTGTACTATGGCCAGTGTAATTACATTTCCCTCCTGCATTTCCATAAACATATTCAGGGCACAATTATACTTTTTAAAAGTCTCTAATGAAAATACAGATATGCTGATATGGCTCAGTGGTTGAGAGTTGACCTATGAATGAAGAGGTCACAGTTCAATTCCCAGTCAGGGCATATCCCGGGGTTGCAGGCTCAATACCCAGTAGGAGGAGTGCAGGAGGCAGCTAGCTGATCAATGATTCTCTCTAATCACTGATGTTTCTATCTCTTTCTCCCTCTCCCTTCCTCTCTGAGATCCATTATATCTATCTATCTATCTATCTATCTATCTATCTATCTGTCTGTCTATCTATCTATCTATCTATCTATCTATCTATCTATCTATGTATATATGTAGATAGATAGATAGATAGATAGATAGATAGACAGATATATATATATATATATATATATATATATATATATATATATAGATATATAGATATATAGATATAGGATATAGAGATATATATAGTTCTAAAGTTCAAGTTAACAACTGAACTTTAGAACTTTACTATGTATATTTAGTATAAAGGAGAGAGTAGGAACCAGACACTACGGCCAAATTGATTGCTTGGGTTTAAATCCAGGATCTCATTCTTTTAGATGTGTAACCAAAAGGTAAACTCTATTCCTTAATTGTCTGATTGTTAAAATTGGGAAATTAGTGGTATACACTTCATGGAGTTATTGTGAGGATTTATGTAATGGGTATATTTAATGTGCTGGTTCATACTAATCATTATACAAATGTGAAGCATCTTCATTGAAACTCACTCAGAAAGTCTTTACTATTTCCTGTGTGCCAGACTGTTTTAGCTACTGCATATATGGTCATGAGCAAAATGATCCCTGCCTTTAGGAACTAATAGAGGAGACAGGCAATAGAAAAGCAAGCATGTGATAGGAATTAGTGACTGTGATAGGATAATGATGCCTCTCCTCAAAGGTATCCATGTCCTGAAGGATAGGTACCATACAAAGCATCTTTTCTGACCACAATGGGATGAAGTTAGAAATCAACAACAGAAGGAAAACTGGAGATTCACAAATTTATGGAAATGAAACAACATACTCAAACACCAATGTATCAAAGAAGAAATCACAGGGAAATTCAGAAATATCTTAAGACAAATAGAAATGCAAATGTAACATCCAGAAACTAATGGGACACAAGTGAAAGCAGTGCGATTGGAGGAAATTAATAATCATTAACACTTATAGTAAGATCTCAAGTTAACAACTGAGCTTTAGAACTTATAGAACTAGAAAAACCATCCAGCAGGAAGAAAGTAATAAAGATTAGAGCAGGAATACGTGAAATAAAGAATAGAAAAATAATTAATTAAAAAACACACAGAAGTTGGCTCTTTGAAAAGATCAACAAATTTGACAAACCTTTAAGCTAGATGGACTAAATAAAAAAAGAGACAACTAAATAATCAGAGATGAAAGTGAGAACATTACAACTGATGTTACAGAAATAAAGAGGACTATAAAAATACCATGAACAATTGTATGCTAACAAATTGGATATGAAATGAACAAATTCCTATAAACACAAAACCTACTAAGACTGAATCACACACAAAAAAAACAACAACAAAAACATAGAAATCCTAACTACACCTAAAAATTAGAAAGCAGACAAATCAGTAATCAAAATATCCCAACTAAGAAAAGCCCTGGACTTTATGACTTCATTGGTAAATTTTACCAAACATTTAGAAAAGAACCAACACCAACCCTTAAATTTTCCAAAGAACTGAAGTGGATGGGAGATTTCCTAACTCATTCTACAAGGCCAATATTTTCCTGATAGGAACACCAGAAAAAAACAAACAAACAAACAAAAAAAAACCAGAAATGAAACTACAGATCAATTTCCCTAGTGAACATTGATGTAAAAATCCTCAACAAAATACTAGAAAACCAAATCCAGGAGCACAAAAAAGCATCCAAATCAGAAAGAAAGAAGTAAAATTATGTTCACAAATGATATGCTCTGATATGTAGAAAACCCTAAAGATTTTATATTTTAAAAAGCTGTCAGAACTAATAAATGAATTCAGCAAAGAAGCAGGGTATAAAATCAACACACAAAAGCAGTTGCATTTCTATACACTAAGAATGAACACTCAGAAAATGAAATTAAGAAAACAATCCTATTTAAAATAGCATCAAAAAGAAAAAAAGAAAAAATCCTTGGAAATTAACCAAGGAAGTGAAAGACTTATGCAATGAAAACTAAAAAACATTGTTGAAAGAAATTAAAGAAGACATAAATGGAAACACATTCCAAGTCAATGGATTGTAAGACTGAATATTGTTAAAATGTTAATATCATCCAAAGTAATCTATAAATTCAATGCAATCCTTTACAGAATCTCAATGGCCTATATTTATTTATTTTTTTTGCAGAAATTAAAATTAAAAAAAACACACAAAAACTTTCCTAAAATCTCAAGAGAGCCTAAATAGCCAAAACAATCCTGAAAAAGAGGAACAAAGCTGGAGACTCTCACTTCCTGATTTCAAAACTTACTAGAAAGCTACACTAATCAAAAACAGTGTGCTACTGGCATAAAAACAGACATATAGACCAATGGAACAGATTACAGATCCCAGAAATAAGCCTTAGCCAAATGAGTTTTGACAATGGTGCCAAGATCATTCAGTGGAGAAAGGACAGTCTTTCAGCCAGGGGTGCTGGGAAAACTGAGTAACTACATACAGAACAATGAAGTTGGACCTTTAACTAACACCATATACAAAATTAATTCAAAATGGATCCAAGATCCAAGACCTAAAACTGTAAAACTCTTAGAAGAAAATATAAGGCAAAAGCTTCATGACACTAAATTTGGCAGTGACTTCTTGGATATGGCACTAAAGGCACAGGCAATAAAAGAAAGGAGATGGATTAAACTTCATGAAAATTAAAAATAATTGCATATACATAAACTTTTGTGCACCAAAAGACAATATTAACAAGAATAAAAACCCAAAGAATGGTAGAAAATATTTGTAAATCATATATCTGATAAGGGATTAATATCCTGAACATATAGAGAACTCCTAAAACTCATCAACAACAACAAAAAACACACAACCTAATTTAAAAGTGAGAAGAGGGCTAAAATAGACATTTTCCCAAATAATATATGCAAATGGCCAACAATTCTCAGCATATAGAATTATTGGAGAAAGTATTTCAAAACCACCTTGAGATATCAACTCACACCATTTAGGATGACCACTATTAAAATAAACAGAAAAAACAAGTGCTGGTGAGGATATGGAGAAACTAGAACCCATTGCATACTATTGGTGGGAATGGAAAATGGTGTGTGGCAGTTTCTCAAAACAATTAAAAAACAGAAATTACCACATGCCTCAGCAATTCTACTTCCGGGTATATGCTCAAAAGAATGAAAAGCAGGATCTTGAAGAAAGACTTGTACATTCATATTCATGGCAGCATTAGTCACAACAGCTAAAACGAAGAAGCAACCCAAGTATCCATGAATGAAGGAATGAATAAGCAAAATGTGGTACATACAAACAATGGAATATTATTCAACCTTAAAAATGAAGGGAACTCTGATACCTGCTTTAGCATCGATAACTTTTGAAGACACTCTCTTAAGTGATGTGTCACTCACAAAAGGACACTTCCTATATGATTCCACATATATGAGGTATGTAGAGTGGCAAAATTCATTGAGATAGAAAACTTAATGGTGGTTAGCAGGGGATGAGAGATGGGGGAGTGGAAAGTTATTATTGAATGGAGAGAATTCTGGTTTTGCAAGACAAAAAGACTTCAGGAGATGGATAGTAGTGGTGATAGTTAACAAAATGAATGTACTTAATGCCAATGAATTGTATACTTAGCATAATTAAGATGGTAAATTTTACCACAATTTTTTTTTTAAAAAAAGTGTTAGTATGCCCAGGTAGTGCAGCTCAGTGGTTGAGTGTCAACTTATGAACCAGGAGGTCATAGTTCAATTCCAGGTCAGGGTACATGCCTGGATTACAGGCTTGATCCCCAGTGAGGGGCATACAGAAGGCAGCCAATCTGTGATTCTCTCTCATCACTGATGTTTCTCCCCCCTCCCCCGCCCTCCTCTCTCTCTCTCTTCCTCTTTGAAATCAATTTTTAAAATGCTTTAAAAAGGTGTTAGTGAAGGGAATAAAGTTATCTGTCAGAATCCCTGGAACCTAGAATGCTACCTTCCATGGCAATAAACAAACTTTGCAGATATGACTAGGTTAAGGATCTTGAGATGGGGGTGTTATCCAATTGGGCCTGAAATGCAATCAACACCCATTCTTGTAAGAGGTGGGAAGAGAGGTTTAAATACAGGAAAAGAAGAAAAGGCATTGATGCTAGGGAGGCATATATTATCACAAGCAGAAGAATGCTGATAGTTATCTGAAGCTAGAAGGGTCAAGGAGGTTCCCTAATCTTCAGAGAGAGCATGGCTTTGCAGCCACCTTGAACATTGGTCCATTGAAACTAATTATGGCCTCCAGAACTGTGAGATACCTGTTTTTTGAAACCTACAAGTTTGTGATAATAGTTACAGAAGTCATAAAATACTAACAGGGTGACATTTACTGCAGTGGGAAAAACCAAAGGAGAAAGAGGCTTTAGCATGGGCTGGAATGAAATTTTTGATTTATACTTATTATTTCTGAGGTGCGTAGGAGACATTTGATAATCTGCATCAAATAAATATGGAATGGAGCTAGATAGGACTTCCTAGGGAGACAACGTAGCAGGGAGGAGAGCGGGGCCCTGGCTTGAGCCACAGTATAGAAGCATTTGGAAAGCATGCAGAGGTCGAGAATCCTACAAAAGAAACCAGTAAGGATCCTAGAAGCCAAACAAAGAAAGAATTTAATGAACGAAGGAAAGGTCAACAGTTTTTTATGCTGTTTATTGGCCAAATATCACGTGACCATTGGACTGTCAATAGGGGACATTGGCTGACTTGACCAAGGCAGTTACTGTAGAGTGGAGGCAGAAAAAAGCCTGGATTGGCTGAAGAGCCTGGGAAGTGAGGAATGAGAGAGAGCATGGAAATTTCCCACTTGTAAAACTGGCTTATGTATTTAGCCACAGTTTCAAGTTCTTAAAAATCATAATACGATGAAGTTTTGTAGAATTTGAGCTAACTCCATTTGAGACATCTACATTCCTTTTCAGCTTGGGAACACACACACCATATTCCCCAGTGTGATAGCCAAAGGTCTACTATTAAACAAATATTTTGAAATTGTGTAGTTTGCACAGTGTCTCCAAAAACGGGTTATTAGAGCTTTGATCTGAATTTGGACATTTGGGAGGATTTACTTGCATTTAAAATGCATTTTAAAATCATAGGTGGTAAAAACAAAATTTAAATATTAGTAAAAACAAACTAATGAGTGTGTCACATGACAAAGGGTTTATTTTACTGTCCTCTTTCCTCAAACCCTCCTACTCCTAGAAAGCAAGCCCTAATAAGAAAAATAATTCAATCTGAGTACTATAGGCAATTTTCAATATTGTGGAATATGAACAATCACACAATATTGGTTTTTTTAATCATGTACAAAGTGTTTCCCTATTAGGATATTTCGAATTGATAAAGAATAATGAGGACATTATTTTTGTTAAGAAAAAATAGACAGGCAGGCTTTTTAAAAAGATTTTATAAATACAATGTTTAACTTTGGGGAGAATATTATGTTTTTTTTGTCAGACCTAATCATATTAGATTTCTCTACCTGTGATGCCACAACTATAAAAGATCACTTCATCTGACTTAGTTTGAAATTTGAACCTACAAAGCAATATGTATTTTGACAATTTACTATTTTCTTTCATATATTTAAAAATCATTAAATAAAAAATTCGTTTTAATTTGCCTAATTAAAATAGCTCATACAATTCTTTCCATAAGTAATAATTAAAAATTTTAAATACTCTCTACATAGGTGAGGCAAAAAAGAGCATCATTTCCCATTAAAATATTAAGTCCTTTTAATATATTGAAATTTTTTAAAGAATCACACAAGATTTCCTAATTCAAAAGTAATCATTACACATACATACAGGAACATATGCATTTTCTTATGCAAGAAATATAACTATGTGTATATGTATGCGTGTATCTATGAAATAAATATACTTATGGAATGTTTTATACAAATGCATACCTATGAAACAAAGCATACGCAAATCCTCAATGAGTGTGGTGTTGTTTTTTTAACATGGACTAACATGTGGAAGCAATTCATATCCCTCCAAAACACACAGACAACCAAATTGCTTTTGCTCCTGGGGAGTCCTTGAAAGAAACTTCAACTTGATATGACAAAAGGTGCTTCCTGGGAAATTCACACATATAACTAGAAACAGATTGACAGCCTTGTCATAATCGAGTGCCCAGGGCAGGGAGCTGGCTCCCACTCGGATGGGCTTTGTATCTGTAACCCAGGTTACCTAAGTAGCTGTGTGCCGGCTTCTCCTCCACCACTTTGATTTTTCGAGCTCCAGTAGGTATCACCAGCACTTCCACATAACCTGCAAGAGTCAATAAGTCAGGAAATGAATCTCGAGTTCTTAGGAGATCTCTTTTCTTAGTTGGCTTGCTGTTTTGTGTTTTTTATTTGTTTGTTTGTTGCTTTGATGATTTCATACCTATGGGAAGAAAAAACTTTAGTACAAAAGCTGTCATGATTTCAAGTAGAGAAGTTTCTTGGAAAGATGTTAAGTCTACAGCACTATCAGAGGCAAACAGACAATTACATTTTATGTCAAACTCACTATAAGAATTGTGAGAAGAGAAAAAGCACAATGGGACAGCCCAGTTAGAAACACAGAACAGAGAACAGAGAAAATAGCCTCCGATTCTGCTGGGGACCTCATGTAAGTTAGAAAATGCGGGGAAGAGGGAACTGCAGCTGGCAGGACACCAGGTCCCTGGAGTGGCTGAGCTTACACACTAGCCTCTCCCCGAGGAGACTCACAAAGGGCGGTGAAGCTGGGGATCAAGACAAGTAGGTGTAAGGCCACACCGAGCAAGCTGGTGTCATCTAGGAAGGTGTCTGACAGCTAGAAACAAAACACAATTAGTTTTTTTTTAGGAAAGGTTTTTCAGCAGAATTTTAGAAATATAAAGCTTAAAGTGAAATAAGATGACAAGATAATGTGGGATAGAAAAGAGAATGTGCAGAAAAGGTAAAAAATCAAGACTTCGTTTAATAAAGAATAGAATAGATACTTTATTTAGCTTTAAACTTATGTTCACTCATATGTGGAATTTATTGAACAAAATAAACCGATGAACAAAATAGATCCAGAAACATAGAAGCATGGAACAGACTGATGAATCTCAGAGGGAAGGTGGGGATGGGGATGGGAGGAGTGGGGAGAGATTAACTAAAAAGCTTATATGCATACATGCACAGTCCACTGATACAGGCAATACTGTGGTGAAAACCTGAGGGGGGCATGGGTGCAAGTTCAAGGGGGCATTTAATGGGGAAAAGAGGGGGCATCTGCAATACTTTCAACAATAAAGATACATTTAAAAATAAGTAGATACATACATTTATTGCAATAATCCTATCTAATAAAAGGGTAATATGCAAATTGACCATCATTCCAACATACAAGATGACTGCCCCCATGTGGACACAAGATGGCTGCCACAAGATGGCCAGCAGGGGAGGGCAGTTTGGGGGGACCCAGGCCTGAAGGGAGAGCAGTTTGGGGGGACCAGGCCTGCAGGGGAGAGCAGTTGGGCGGGACCAGGCCTGCAGGAAAGGGCAGTTGGGAGCAACCAGGCCAACAGGGAAGGGCAGTTAGGGATGACCAGGTTGGAAGGGGAGGGCAGTTAGCAGCAACCAGGCTGGCAAGGAAGGGAAGTTTGGGGTGACAAGGCCAGCAGGAGAGGGCAGTTGGGGGCAACCAGGCCTGCAGGGGAGGGCAGTTAGGAGTGACCAGGCTGGCAGGGGAGGGCAGTTAGGGGCAATCTGGCCAGCAGGGGAGCAGTTACATTTTAATCAGGCTGACAGAGGAGTCGTTAGGAGGTGATCACGTTGGCAGGCAGAAGCAGTTAGGGGCAATCAGGCAGGCAGGCAGGCAGGCAGGCAGGCAGGCAAGCATTTGGGAGCCAGCAGTCCTGGATTGTGAGAGGGCTGTCTGACTGCCTGTTTAGGCCTGATCCCACCGGGACATCCCTCTAGGTGTCCCAGATTGGAGAGGGTACAGGCTGGGCTGAGGGACACCCCCCACTCTCCATGCATGAATTTCTTGCACCAGGCCTCTAGTATTTAATATTTTTCTTAGTATATTTGTGTAGCTTCATATATCCGAGAGAAGTCTAATTTCAAAGTTAATCTCAGAATTGTCTGCTGTTGATTATTCAAATTCCTGAAAGTGTTTCTTGCATTTGGTATATATTGAAAGGTAGCATATGTCCCACCTTTTGGAATCATAATTTCCATCAGCGAACACTGTTTACTCAATCTGACCACTGTCAGTGACACCAAACCACTATCATTTTGTTACATGAACAAATAGGCAGCAATGAAAATAGAAACAAATGCTTACTGTCTATTTGTACTCAGAAGTAAGGTAAGAAGTCTCTGCACTCAATTCAATAGGAAAGATAAGGCAGAAATAACATATAAGTTTGGGTTAAATCAAACTTCAAAAATCAAGTTTAAAAGATCATATGGGAAATGTGGTTAACTCCCTGCTGAAGAATATAAATCATGTGGTTTACACTGCACCCCTCCTTCTCCAATCACATCATCACGCAAAAGGTTTGCTGCTATTTTTAACTCACAGAAGTGGGATATACTTTTTATTTTTCCCTTGTAAATGGTGAGATACATTACTCATGTTTGAGAAACACTGACTTCAGCCGGGATGACTATGTATGATTCAGAGGAGAAAACAATTTTTATAGTTAAGGAAAGCTTCACAAAGTAGATGGAATGTCTTTGAAGAATGGACAGGATACGGATAGATACAGAAAAAGGATGAGTTCACTGTATGTACAGAAAAGTAAAGGAGCCTGGCTGGTGTGGCTCAGTGGTTGAGAATTTACCCATGCACTATGAGGTCGCAGGTTCCATTCCTGGTCAGGGCTCGATCCCCAGTAGAGGGTGCGCAGGAGGCAGCCAATCAATGATGTTTCTCTCTTATTGATGTCTCTCTCTCCCTCTTCCTTCCTCTCTCTATAAAAATCAATAAAAAATACATATTTTTTAAAAAATACTACTTTTAAAAAAAAAAGAAAATTAAGGGAGCAAGTGGCATCTTTAGGAGCACGTGAATAAAATAATTCTGACAAAATAACAGAGTTTTAAAGTATGCCCAGGGCACTGAAATTTTTCAATTTGCAGGGACTGGAGATTCTATAGCAAGCCAGCTTGGTAATGAGATACTGGTCAGAAAGGCTTTATCGTTGGTAATCAGATACTGGCAGCAGGATGCAGGAGACCCAGCAATGCAGTTGTGGAAAACAGTGGCAGAAGTCTAACGTAAAATCCCAAGAATGGTAGAGGCCAAGGCAGTAATTTCAGAAGGCTTGTGAAGGGAAACAAAAAAATTCTGAACTTGAGAATCAATGGAAAGTGGAAAAACAAACATTGAACTCAATGCTTTATTATTACTTAGGTGAGAATGGGGCCATTGCTTACAAGACAGTGGAAGTCAAGTTGCGGTAAGAATCTGATAAACTCTGCTTTGGAATTTGCATTTAACAAAATGGGTAACACACTAGTAAACATACCCAGGAAGAGCTCTGACCATCTGGAACTCCAGAAAAGGGTCAGACAACTCAAGTCCCTTTGGGAGGCATCTTTGCAGAGATAATCAACTAAGTCATAAAAGTAAGTGGAGAAAATCGAGAGACAAGTCAAGAACTCCACACTGGTGACAGTCATAGTTGGGCTTTCTTAAAATCCTCACACAATTCCTTACACAGAATCGGTATCATTAGCTCTTATACTAAGAACACATTTCTTCTTAGTGTATACTGATAACTATTTGTTTTTTTTTTGTTGTTGTTGTTGTTGTTGTTGATTTTAGAGAGGGAGGAGGGAGAGAGAGAAACATAGATGTGTGTGAGAGAGAGAGACATTGATTGGCTGCCTCCCACATGCACCCCATTGGGGGATGGAACCTGAAACTTAGGAATCAAGCCCACAACCCTGTGTTGCATAGGATGATGCTCCAACCAACAGAACTACTGGCAAGAGCTGTTTTTATGTTTGTTTGATTTTAAATTGAAAAATAGCTCTGTGCTTTTTAAATTTTTATTTATTCATTTTTAGAGAGAGACAAAGAGAGAAACATTGATTTGTTGTTTCACTTATTTATGCATTCCTTGGTTGATTCTCGCATGTACCCTGATCAGGGATCAGGGATCGAACCCACAATCTTGGCATAGGGGGATGATAATCTAACCTACTGACAGAGGTTAAAAATAAATCAGGAAAGAATATAGAGAAGTAATAATCCCGAGAAGGAGGAGATCTGGCTATTTTGGATTAGCATATCTCAAGAAGAGTGGTTGGTCAATTGCGTCACCAACTGTAGCAACGTCAAAGAGAAAGTGAGAAAGGAGATTGTGCCTGGATGTCACAATCAGGAGACGACTGTCAATCTCTCAGTAAATGAATTCAGCTATGTGTTTGGAGATGCTAAATGTCAGGATGCTAAAAAAGAAGACTGGGCAGCAGCAAGTGGAGATAGTAACTGGGTTTAGCAGTAAAGGCAAAGGTATCTTGTACATTAGGACAATAGTTATAGCTAAGTTTACACTTATATCCAGAGCAATTTTCTGTTATTCAATTGGAATGGACTGGATGATAAGTGAGTTAAACTGAGTTTAAAGAAGAGAGGAAGAAAAATATTAAGCAAAGACATTTGAAAAAGCTAATGACTGGGGGCCTAGATATTTTTCAGTAAATAAGCCACTTAGCACAATTGAGAATGTATAAAGAAGTGAATATGAGAGTGGCTACCACTGAGCTTAGAAGTTGAAATAAAGCCTGTGACATCATTGCCATAAATTGTGTCAGCATGCTTTTTACATACGAAAATCCAATCCTATTTTATAACCAGAGATCCATTATTAATCAGCCATCTTAAAATTCCAATAGCAATCATTATTTTCATGGTAAGTAACAATGAAAAATGCCATATTTTGAGCAACACTATGTACTAGTCACTATTATGGGTAATTTATATAAATTACTACATTTAATCATAATGATAACACCCAAAGTACCATTGTTGTAATATTACATTTCTCACATAATAGATGAGAAAATAAATTTAGGCAGAAAAAAAAAAAATTTGCGTGAGACCTTAATTATATCATGGGCTTCATCCCTTTTTCAACACCACATTGTCAGTAATTAGCTGACCCAAGCTTGTAACTCAGATCCGTCTGATTCCACTGTGCACTTCCAGCTATGACCCACTGCTACTATATTACAAAACAGAATACTAGTACATGGCTCTCTGACACTCCTAGTCCCGTGGCAAACATACAAACAGACAGTCTAAGAGCTGTGTTCCTTACACAGAACAGGTATCATTAGCTCTTATATTACGAACACATTTTATGCCCATTTCTTCTTCGTGTATACTGATAACTATATAGTTCCACAATTGGCCAAATACATGATTTAACTTTAAAAATTCCTTTAAAAAATTATCTCCTAGCTAGGCAAGTTATAAGGAAAGACATGATAAATGTACAAGAAAAAAAAAAAAAAGAAAAAAAACCCTCCTCTTAAGTTTGTTTTCTAGCTCCAACAAAAATGACTAAGCAAACTCTAAATAGAGCACAGGGACCGAAACACCCACATGTGTCTGCACATGTGTTACTCATACAGCACATACAGTGTGCATGGCCAACTGGACCAAAGGAGGCTGCAATTCCTTCAAGAAATTCGAGGAAGTCCATAAACCGTAAGGATAAAATTGTCTCAAGAGAAATGAACACGGCATTCCTAAATTCACAAGTAGATGAAGCCTAAGATATAATTACGGACTCATTTTGTTTTTTTAAAGTTCTTAATGATGTAATGTTTCATTGTTAATTAAATTAACAAAGAATCAGACACAATGACTGTCACTAAGAATCTGGGGCCTGAATAAAAACAGCCAGGATATTTTTTCTCATTGACCTTAAAGTGGGGAAGCAAAGACCAATGAATGTACAATTACAAATGGGATTAGAGCTACACCATATGGATATGAATGAATATGAATTTGAATAGGAATGTGGTTGTTAGTGATAAGTGGTGGAGGCCATTTAGGGAACACTTCACTGCATAAGTGACAACTGAACTGAGATCTAAGTGATGGCTAGGAATTAACCAGGCAAAGCTAACAGGAAGCTAGCGGCCATATTTTCAATTGCAAGGTACTGGAGGGAACAAGGTCAATTGGAGAATCTAAAAGAAACCTGGTGGCTGTCGCTTAGAGAAGGAAAGGGGCCTTAATGAGAGATGGTGCTGGAGAGACAGGTAGAGATCACATCATGTGGGACCATTTGTATGGTCCAAAGTAAGAATTCCCTCCCTCTCTTGTGAGGATTGTGAAACTGGCATGGAGTTAAAGGGAGAAAGTAATATTATTAGTCTCTGATAATTCCAATATCTTAGGAATCTCAGGCATTTTCCAAATAACAGGTGCCATTAATGTAACTTACCTTCAACAAACAAACAAATAAACAAAATTAAAATTAAAGTGCAATAAAAACAACTTTTAAAATAGGAATCTGGAAAACTGTACTCACATAACTTCAGTCAGAATGATAAACATTACTGTTTATCATTCTGACTGAAGTTATGTGAGTACAGTTTACTGGTTGGTTAACTAGTATTTCTCTTTTCTACGCTTGGTGGAAAAATCAAGTGTTAGTACAATTTAAGATATCAGTATGAGTGTGCATCAGTATTCTTCAGTGAACTGTTTCCCTGCATGCCAAACAACTATGCAAGAGGATTCTTCAAAAATTCTAGTGTCTTTACATTTTTAGTCTTTCAGACTTCATCGGACCTCGTGCACTACAAAGATTTCTGCCACCACAATCAGGCTGAACAACTTATGACAACTGAACTTCTTAGCTGAAAGTCCGAGAGCTTGTTACAGCTTTGGAACTTTTCTAAATGAATTATGGCAGCTTTTGACTCACAGGCCCCCGTTTCATAGCTTTGGAGACTGAGATCTGGATCTGTAACTTATCTTGGACCTTGGTTATTGTTAGGCTTCAAAATCTTACGTTCACGTATCTTTTATTCTGCCAGGGCCTAGCAAGTGCTTACATTCAACTTCAGAGGGCTGTGTCTAATACTCTCTTCTGAAGGATCCTTTTATCTAGAATAAACTCAGTTTTCTTGATCATTCAAACACAAATGAATTGTTTTTGTATTAAAACGAAAATGTATCTTAGTCTCGGGGTTGTTTGGTATTTGACCAAGAAAGAAATTTAAAACAGGAAATGGCAAATATATGTAATATGTGCATCCTAAAGATGATGAAAATATAATCACAAATAATAAGATAATTTAATAAGCAGATGTCCAGTGAGATACTAATGTAAACACAGAAATAGGTGCCCCCTCCCAGTAAACTTGAGGACCCGAGTGTAAAGCATTTGCCGGGTCTAAAGTATATTTCAGTATAGGTTACCGTACTTTTGTTGTGATTCACAGTTTTAAACCCACACCATATTGATCACCCATATTCATGGCACCCTCACATCCCCTGAGTATTAGTATTTATAGATGAGAGAACAAAAGAATCGAGGGTGGCTTCTCACTATTAATACATCAGGAACACCATCCCTCATCTTCTGACTCCCCGTTGTTATTGTTTCCCCGGTGCTACAGTGCTACAGAGATCCTCTGTTTCCAACAGTGTGTTCCCTTCAAATTTAGTAAAAACATTAAGAAAACATAAAGACAACGGAAAGCTGAAAACCTGAAGCCTGATGCTCTGAAGAGTTGCTTCAGGCCGTTACAAATCATTACTCTCTGTGAGACATCGTGCTCCGCATTGGAGAACAAGGCATGTGGAAACCTGATAGCATTTGCCAATGCAAATTAGATTATTCCCTTGCTGCTCCAATTTATTAAATGCACAACAGATGACTTCATATTTTCATTATTGGGAAATGGCCTTGTTAGAATTTCTGGCTCATATCACATGTATTGTATGTCATCATGAAAAAGCATTCAATACCCATTACAAGGTCTTCAATAGGCTCAGAACTGCGATTTCTAAGTCAAGTTCAATGTAATCTCTGTCCCCAAAGATTGTTCAGATTATTAATTTTAAAAATATAAAAATATAATTACCTGCTCCTCTGGTGTGGTTGAAATCTCCCTTAATGATTTTGCACGATTTCCCATTGCCATTGCATACACCACAATGGTCTTCCCTTGCAAGAGACCCTAAGAAACCATCACAGCCGACCTTCTGTAACAAAAGAATGGCAACACATCATAAAATGAGTTTTTTCTTTTTTAACGCTAATTTAGGACAAGCCTAGTCTCTACAATCTAGACATATTTAATTGACAACCGAGTAAAATGTCATAGTCTCTGGTGCAAACCAATTCAGCATGCTCATGTCAAATATTATCTAAAAGTGATCAAATAGCAGAATAGTGATGAGAATATTTTTATTTTATTAAAATTAAATGATATCCTAAAGCAATCTGATAAAGTATATTGAAACAACTGCAATTTACATAAATCCCAAAGGCAGTGACATTTCTATTAAACATAACACAACTAATCTAATTCATTCTACTAAAAAATAGAGTAGATATATTACATTATATGGATGGCTTCACTTCTAAGGTTGCAAAGTGAATATTGAATATTAAATATTAATTATTTTGAAAAGCAAATAAATGTTTATTTTCACTACAGTTCATGAATAAAAGGAGTTCTTTGGCATCCAGCACACAAATGTGGCTGCTGTGAGAAAATATAAGCCACAGGGGAATTATATTTATATACTTCCAGAAAAATGGTGTTAATACAAATCTTCTGAGATTAAATCACTGAATCTTTTCTAGTGAATAATGTTGGTCTCCTAGGCACGTGCAGAAAATATAACAATATTTTGTAAAGCTACGCATACTCCAAGGACAGAATTTATCATTATCAATGCTGCCAGAAATAAATAGTAGGATCATATAATTACCCCTAAATAAGAGTTGCAAGATGGACTGAGGATACATCCATGTATAAGTCACACCTACTTTAGAGGGATTTAAATGATATCAATAAAACAGAAACAAAAACCGGGTCTTTCGCTGTGGTTGGTGTGGGTGGTGCTACGATAAGGGAAGCTGGCAGATAACGGGCAGCTGCAGGATAAACATCCTGAAAGCAAAAATCTCAAGAAACCTGCCTCACATAGCATCCTTCCTTGTATCGAGGACTGTATCCATGTCAAGAGGTAGACAATGCAACACATCAGCAGAAAACATGGTCAGCAAAACACGAAAGCTTATTCAGAGAGGGATAAAGGGAATGTCTCCGATGGAAGAGGTGGCCACACAGGAAACTCTCAAAACACAACAAGGGTGTGGGAAAACGTCACGAAGCAGAGCCATGAAAAGACTTGGGAGTCCTGGGGTGAGAAAAAAATATCTCTTTCATATACAAATGACCAAAAAATGTAGAGTAGATTCTGGAGTGATTCTGAAGTAACAGAAGCACCTTTATTGCTCTACACCTAGTCCCCAGCTTGTACTCTGGCAAATAAAATAAACCCAATAAATAGTAGTTAAAAAATTGAATAAATTAGTACTTAATTTCTCTTTTGTCTAACCCTTATAACTGGAAAATTACATGTCTATAAACCTAAAAGTCCGGGATATAGAAATATTGAGCCATGGCTCAATAATCATGCATTTTTTTAAGATAATTTCATATTTTGTAATCGGTAGTCTCAAGTGCCCATACTTATCAAAATATGCTTAGATAATGGAAATGCATTATGGAAATGTCCCTGGAAGAAAGCTGTCTATTTTCAATTGCCCTCGTGAGTCCATTCACCAAGATGAAAATTCTATTTTCAGCTTCAGTGCTATGCATTTTGTGATAAAACAAGACATTCAATCCAAATCCAACATACAGAAGGTTGTGTGTGTGTGGGTGCGGGGAGGGGAAATGGAAGGAGACATGGTTTTAATTATACTGAAAGACTGAATGAAGCATTTTAGTTAAAAAGCCAGAATCTTGAAGTATTCCAAAGCTGTTAGAAGTCAAAATCCATTTCATAGGACTTTAATGTAATTATAATCCTCAGAGTCTCATAGCATTGATGCATACTTTTTTATTGCTATAATTTTAATGTCTAGCTAGGAACTCTGGCTTACACAACAGATCTGGCTTACACAACATTGTTAAGTGAGAAGCATAGTAATTTAGGCTATTGTATGTGGCATATGTAGTTGGAAAACTTTTTCTTGAAAAATAAATTCATTTAAGACATACAATAATGTGACAGATGTACATGTAATGACACAATTAAATTAAAAGCTTTAATTATACAACATACATAATTTTAATTCTGAAAACAAATATGTAGAAGTATCTGCAAGGACTTATTTTTACATATAAATGAAAAGATTACATTTTATATTACTGCCATATCCTGTTAAATAATAAAGGAAATTAATATGCAATTTAAAAACTATTTCTTATGTCAATGTTAGTACATGATTCTGTGCTTTAAATTTTATAGCATTCTGGAAGAGTATAGAATCTCAGAGCTGGTGAAGCATTTCAGTTTCATGTTGTTTTCAAGTTTTTATCCAAAAGTCTATAGACTTCTATCAAACCAGACTGATCCATCTATAGCTTGCAATTATTTTCAAAATGTGAGCGTGTGGGGTGAAAAAGGACACTTTTCATCAAATTTTCAAAGGAGTGTATTGCACACAAAAATCAGTGACCATTGGTCCAACAACTTCATTTTACAGAGTCCACTGATGCAGACCCATCTTAAGTGCTTCTCCCAAGAACAGCTTCCTAGTGGCTGTCATGGCTTCAGTGCTGCTCCACTCAGATGCTCTTTCGTAACTAAAGGATGGATTTCCCTCCCATGCCTGGGCAGTTTATCAGCTGATGGCTCTCAGCCCCCAACCCTTTTCGGAAATTACCTAGTCTTAAGGAAACTTCATTTCCCAAGGTCACATTCTCTCCAAAGACAGTTTTGTGTCCAAACGCTCGTAGCTGCTACAGGTAAAAAGAGCTTTTTCCCACCCCAAGTGGGGACAACTCTGAAGAACCATCCCAGGTTCAATGCCCACAGGGTCAGCCGAGGTCTTGTGACTGCACCACAGCCCAGTTTCTCCCTGTGCCCAATCCTGCCTCCTTTCGTTCCCACATAAATGTTTATCATGAAAACACTAGGCATTAAACATCCTGCATATTAATCTCCCAGGGAAGCCACCCTGAGGCAGAGCTACAGCTATCAAATTCTAAGTTCTAGCCTTGGATCTTTCCACCATGCTGCTCATCCTCACTTTAACAGAATTTCCAATGATAAATGAAGAAGAGCACACAAATGCATGCAGTAGATGAGGATTATATAAATGGGTCTTGAAAACACCATACTAAACGAAATAAATCGGACAGCAAAAGTTAATAATTTCACTCATATGTGGGATATAAAACTGAAAACAACAAATGAACAAACAAGAAAAACAAACAAATAAAAACTCGTAGACACAGATAACAGCAGAGTGGTTACCAGAAGAAGGGGCCTGGGAGGGTAGTGAAATGTAAAGAGGGTTAAATATGTAGCGTGGGAAGATGATTTGACTGTGAGTGGTGGGTGCACAGTGCATTATATAGATGATGTATCATAAAATTGTACACTTCAAACCTATATAATCTTATGAACAATGTAACCCCCAATAAATTTTATTAAAATTTTTTTTTAAAAAAAAGGAAGACAGAGGCAAATGAAATGTCTAAGTATTATAAGAAAATTTAAAATGCTTTCAGCCCTGGCTGGTGTGGCTCAGTTGGTTGAGCATTATCCCATCCCATGCGCCAAAAGGTCATCGGTTCGATTCCTGGTCAGGGCGCATGACCAGGTTACGAGTTTGATCCCCAGTTGGAGTGTGTACAAGAAGAGGGAACCAATGTTTCTTTCTTATCTCTCTCTCTCTCTCTCTCTCTCTCTCTCTCTCTCTCTCTCTCTCTCTCTCTCTCTCTATCTCTCTCCATTCCCTCTAAAAATCAATAAAAAACCATTAAAAATAAAGTGCTTTCATATTAAGTGAGTAGTAGGACTGACTTTAGTTTTTATGGCATGGCTCAGTCTAGGACACAAGACATGGAGAACTGGAGTGCTTGAATTTTTGGTCTGCCATGTTTTGGCTTAAAATGACCAAAGTGTTATAATTTTAGGCCTATAGAAAGTACTGATAGAATAAAAATCTCATAATCTTTCCCCTAATAATAGATAATATAGATTATCTAGTCCAAACCCTAAATTATACAGAGTAGATCAGACTTGGTCAAGCTCACAGTTGAGTCAGGACAATATCCACATCTTTTGAATGTTAGGGCAAAGCTCTCTACCACACTGGGGAGCTGCTCAGGGGTCCCACAGCCCTCTTTCAGCATGTATGTTCTCTCCCGTTCAGACCACCTTACCTGACACCTGCCATTTGCACAGATATCCAATCCCTGAGAGCCACAAGAAGTTCCATCCATCACTTTTTCTGACAGAAGAATAGGCTGTTCTTTCCCAATAGGTGAGCAAAACAAGGCACATGGTTTTCCTACACACAGAGTATATAGAAACAAGCAGAAGTGATTGCATAAATATTTTTATCTTAAGCTTTATTTTTCAGAACAGTTATTGAGTAAAAAAATATAATTTAATGTTAATTGGATAATGTAATACTAGAGTAGATAACACTAGAGGGGTACTATGAGTAGCATAGGAGATGATGCCTGGAGAAAAATTGTTATCCAATGAGTATCAATGTCCTTCTTAAGAAATCTGTCCTTAGATTATTTTCAAAATGTATCACTTATTATTTTCTGGCACTAAAATCCTACCACACAAGCCAACCATTCTTCCTGGAAAATATCATGGCCACTTCCATTTTGCTCACATCTTTTTGGAACAAATTCCCTTTTGTCTTAATTACATATCAGACATTTACCCACTTAAGATTTACTTTATTTCTAAAACTCATTTTTTCAACTTAAAAGAAAATTATTTTTCACCCTACCAGGTTTGGCTCAGTGAATAGTGTCAGCTTGCGAACTGAAGGGTCCCGGGTTGGATTCTGGTCAAGGGCACATGCCCAGGTTGCGGGCCCGATCCCCAGTAGGGGGCATACAGGAAGCAGCTGATCAATGATTCTCTCATCATTGATGTTTCTCTCTCTCTCTCCATCTCCCTTCCTCTCTGAAATCAATTAAAAAATACTTCAAAAATTATTTTTCAATTACAGTTTATAGTCAATATTATTTTGTATTAATTTCTGGTGTTATTGACCTCACTTATAAATCTCAAAATACTAACTTTCATTCCTATGCATTTGGCATTTTCTAATTGAAAAATAACTAAAGGGAGAAAGAACTTCTAAGATGAACCACTGTTCAAGCTTTTGCATGACTAGGATGTTTAGAAATGTAACACAATCCCATTAGAACGTCCATTGGTGTGCACCATTGCTGACGCACTGTCTAGCTGTCTAGGACTCAACCTCCTTTACTGCTTAGTCAGAAAGCAGGTCAGTGTCTAGGACGTCGGGGTTGAGAACCACAGTTCTAGGTAAAGAATTCTTGAATGGCTGGCAGTCTTCTCTGGTACTTTGTTGAGCTAGAGCTCAATAAGATTGGGCAGCTAGAGCTAAAGCACGTGTCTTTTAAGCTCAGTCAAAGAGTGCCAAAATATTTTTAAAGCGCTGTTTCTATTTCTAAGCATGGTACAGAGGAGCTGCAGTACTTGGTAACACCAGTAGTAGGATTATCCAAATCTGAAACGTTAGAGCAAATTCCATGCTACATTACTACTCTATTGGCTTGACACCAGTCGGGCCCTTTATTGTTTATTAAGCTCATATAAAGAGAATGGAAAATAGCTGACAGTCTCTGCCACTGATCTTCGAGTATGTCTTCAGCAAAGTTCCAGGATGCAGATGGGGTTCTATAAATACCAAATAACAGCCAGAGGCGTGGAACAGGGTATCACTTTGCAAAGGGAAGACGGACAGTCAAATGAGCCTTCAGAATTGAACATTTCAAACAGTTTTCACATGTGGCTTCTGAATACTGCTTTGAACAATTTTGATGAGTTGGAACAAGGCCTTCAATGCGCATGGTTTTGAAATTTTCCTTTAGGATGCCATTATAAGCCACAATAAAGTGTTTCAGTGTGCTCTCACACCTCAAAGTAGGTTATGTTTATTCAATGGCTGCTTACTGTGTCATATCTTTGGACTTAAAAACAGCTGCTGTAATTGTAACACTTTAAAAGATATATCTCTTTCTGGAGTTTTTATGAAAGAGAGGAGCAAACCTGATATATGAATAATGTTGACAGGAGTTAATCTAGAAAATTCCACTCACATTCCAAGCAAGGCTTCAGATAAAAATCTTTGTATTTCTCCTTTTACAACGTACTGTCAATTGGCTGTGCTTACTTTAGCTTTACAGATGACATAAACATTTGATACCAATCTTCCTTCCTGGAAAATACCCTTGAGATGGTGACATTCTAGCGATCCTTTTAACATGCCAGCACTTGGCAGGCAGGCTCTGTCTTGATTTAAGAGACAAACCCTTTCCAAGATATGCATTAAACGTGGCTATCAGCCAAATTTCAGCACCGAGTATGCAAAACACCTGAATGTCAAAGCCATGCATCTTTTTTCTCTAAAAATAAATGTTCCACGGCATTGATGCCCTAAGTTTAATTCTCCTAGCCACAGGTCCGTGTACTCCATAACAGTAACGGAAATAGCCACTTGAATTTCAAGGTGTCATGTGTTATTAAGACTTAGACTTTTAAACAGAATTATGTATTTGAATTTCTTCCATTGTGCAATAATCTATGGAGACAAATTGTTGTGGGCTCTATTCATCATACAGACTGCTGGGTTTGCTTGATGTCTCACTTGTAAAAAATTCATTATAAAAAATGCTAACCTGCTAATTATATAATTATCTGTTATGGATTATTCTGGTGATAAATGTCACTTTATAAGTTAGGCACTTATTCAATTGTGATTTCCAATATCTTTAATATTTCAAACTGACTCCCATCCAATTCTGATTTTTTTTTTTAAACTGAAGGAAAACTCTTTCCTATCTCTTATTTCACATATGAGTAGACAGGTTTCAAATAAATTTAATATTACCAAACTGTATAGTCAGTTAGAGGCAGAGATAGACTTACCCCTCAAATGATCAGATAATCACTTTCATGATCTGAATAGTCATCTTGATTATATCTTTACAACAAAAATATATTGTTTATGTATTTCCAATTTATGCACCGGACATTAATCAAAAGCTTAATAACTGCCAGACTGTATACTAGGCACAGACAATAGAGAGAATACAGACACATGAAATCTGCTACAACAGGGTGCTTGGCGGGTACTTGGAAGAGGCACATACCCAGTTTGGAGGGTCAGGGGGATTCTTTTTTCTAGAAAACTTGACATGAGCTGAGTAAAAAAAAAAAAATCAGCAGAAGTTTTCAAGGTAAATAAATGGGGGGAGAGAGATCAAAGCTTGAGAAAGAAAAGGGATTATGCCAAGAAACTAGCACGTTCACAAGCCCAGAAATAAGAGAGCACGATGCACATGAGGAAGGGAATGGAATCCAGCCTGACTGTGCTGGAGACTACAGAAGGGAATGAGAGAAGTCAAAGGGGTGGGCCGTACAGGCCAGGTAATAAAGTGTGAGATTGGTCCTGAGAGCAGCAGGACTCACGGAAGGGTGTTACTTGGCAATGCACCTGACAAGCCTGTCCTTTCAGAAGGCCAACCCGGCTGAAATGCGGAGGGGCTGGCAGAGGGTAAGGCTATGGCAGAGACTGTGCAGAAACTAAGGAATCCAGTTTAGAGATGGTGCGATTATGAACAAAGATGCGGGCAGTAGGAAGATTTGGACAAGTGAGATTTGATGACTGATTACAGGTGGATGGAGACTGAGGAAGGATTCTGGCTTAGCTTGGTCATGAGGCAGATCCTGATTTCATTCTCAGTGAGAGAGCCCAGTAAGAGAAGTATAAGGTAGATTGGAAAAGGAAAGGAACAGGGGATGTGTTCAACTGGGAGCATGTTGAGTTGGACACGAATGGGATTTTGAGATGCTGTGCAACAGATGGGTAAGTAGCTAAGGAGATCAGAACAGAGCAATCTGGGTTGGAGACTAATATTTGTGCTCCTTTACATATAGAAGATAAATAAACCCCGTTGAATTAATAAGATTATTTTAAGGAGAATGTTTAGTCAGAAGACAAGAGGGGCCAAGACAGACCACTAGAAAATTCCCACTGGACACATCAGTCATTCACCTAATATTGACTCAGTGCCTATTCTGTTCACGTGTATTTACAGTGCTAGAGATATAACATGCACAAAATATGACAATAAGCCTTGCCCTTACAACTATTAATTGAAGGGCATATAATAAACAAATAAAACATAAAAGTATTATGGCAGATGATAAGCTCTTGGAACAACAGAATAAAGAAGAGAAAGGAAAGGCACTGAGTTTATATTTCTGAAAAGACCTGAAGGGGGTGAAAGAATGGATCAGAGCGATATCTGGGGAAAGTACTTCAGCACAGAAAACATCAGCCTCTAAGATATTAAGACAGGAGGGTACCTAACTTATTCAAGAAAGAACAAGGAAACCTGTGTGGGTGGAAAGGTGTGACGAAGGAACAGTAGAGATGAAGTTCGAGGGCAACAAAAAGCCAGGTAGTGGAGGTCCTTATAGGCCATTAAAAGAACTTCGAACTTTCACTCTTGGTGAGTTGTAAAGATACTAGAGGGTTATGAATGGAAGAAGAACATGATATAACTGACATTTTAAATATATCATTCTAGCTGCTATGTTCAGAATGAAGGCAGGGTAAGGGCACAGGCATAAAGACAGAAGGCCACTGCAATCATCTGGATGAAAGAGAGTGGCTCGCCCCAAGGTGGTGGTTCTGGATGATGAAAAATGATGACATTCTGGATGGATTTTATGTAACCTTACTAATATTGTGAATACACAGTAAAAGAGAAAGGAAAGAAAATATGATAACTTCCAGAAAGACAGAATGACCAGTTTTTGAAGGGATTGTGATGTAATTTCTTCTCAACTGAAGAAACTATGTTTGGGGACTGTGTGGGGAAAGAGAACATGACATGTTTGAGGCAGTAAAACATGACCAATGCGTGGAGTGCCAAGTGAAAGGGATGGAGGTTTTAGGTGAAGGAGACAGTATTAGGGGGCAGATTAAGGAGGGTCTTGTTGTGCATGTCTTGTGGAGTAATTTGGTCTTTACCCGAAGAGTTATGGGAAGCCTCGGAAAGGCTTTAAGGAAGAGAAACAAATGATCAAATCTGCACTTTGTAGAAAGATCTGGGGGCTGCTCTATGAAGAGTGAGTTGAGGCAGAAGAGTGGAAACAGAAAGACTTCTTTGGAGCCACTCGAGTGGCCCAAGCAAGAAACGGTGGAAACTGAAGTTTAGAACAGTGAAAGTGGAGATGGAGTGGAGAGAGATTCAGGAAGTAAAATAGATACGACATGGTGATGGATTGATGTGTGGGGGAGGAAGAGGGAACTTTAGAATGTCATATCTCTGGCTGGTGCAACTGAGAAGCTGGGATAACCTTCACTGAGATAGGAGACACTAAAGAGGATCAGAATGGGCATGGATTGGAAGGGTTAAAATCGTGAATTTAGTCCTAAACTGCAGATATCCAAGTAGAAATATCAAGGAGGGACTTGCACAAACAAGTTTGGAACTCAAAGAAAAAAATCTGGCTGAAGGCATAACTTCATGAGTTATTTGCATATTTGAAGTCATGGGAATAGATGAGATCACTTAAGAAGAAAATGTAGAGTGAAAACAGAATAGCATCTGGGCTAGTCAGAAAACACCAGAGAGCGCATGTAGACATGGAGGTGTTATGTCATGGAAATAAAGGCGCATGAGTGTTTTAAGAACCAAAGGGTAGCCAACCATTGGAATGTCTTTGAGAGTTCAAGTACAAAAAGGACTGGAAACCATTTATTAAGTCTAGTGTCTATGAAAGTCCTGACGACATTAGTGTGATTTGTGCTGGTGAAATCCAGATTGAAAAGCCAGGAAACAGAGGGCTGGAAAACAGACAACTCTTTTCTTTGGAGAAGTGTGTCCGCTGGTTGTGTGTGTGGAGGGGGGGGAGGGGGGGGAAAGCGGAGTGTAAGTACACCAGCTGGAAGTGGCCATGGGTTTGGAGGAAGGTCTGCAGGTTTTCATGGAGGAGTCTTAAATATGTTTAAAAAAATCCAGTGTGAAAAATTAGAAAAAGCAGATGAAGTACCGCGTTTCCCCGAAAATAAGACATCCTCCGAAAATAATACCTACTTACAGGTTTCCTTCTGAGTGAAATATAAGGCATCCCCTGAAAATAAGGACCCCCTAGGCTAAACATGAGAGATTTGGTCCACTGATTCTGAAAGAAATGGAGTCACAAGAAATTCACCAGGAAATTCAGGAATTGGATTGTTATGATGATGTTCCAGAAGATGATGACATGACTGTCATTGAATAAATGAGTAAATTCTTGATACTGTAGGATTCACAGTTTGTCTGGTTTGTGTTGACAACTACCGTACTACCATACCGTATACAGGTAATAAATTTCCTTTATTTTCATTTAACAATAAATGTGTACCGTATTCTTCTTCATGGAAAAATAAGACATCCCCTGAAAATAAGACCTAGCGCATCTTTGGGAGCAAAAATTAATATAAGACACTGTCTAATTTTCAGGGAAACAGGGTATATAAGAGAAAGTAGGGGTAACCAATGAGCACACTGAAAAGGGAAAATCCGGATGACATCACGGACACAGAAGGAGCCCCCGGCTTTGGAAAGGAGGAATGAAGATTGCGCGGCATGGTAGAAAGCAGTTAATGGTTAGGCTCAGGGGTTTGTCAGCAAGAAAACAAGGAGGAAATTACCTGATGGCTATCCCCCACCAAGAGGCAGTGGAATAATGTGCTTGATTGTTTAGCTGTTCGCATGAGTGCTTGTAAGCTCAGCTGCCTACATGGAGGGAAGGTTTTTGGCCAGATGGGGGCACTGAACCTGATAAACAATGGGGTGTGGGCTACTAACAAGAGCATTGCTGAAAGGAGGGAAAGCAGAGTCCAAACTGACGAAGGGGGGAAACAACAAAAGGAGAGACCAGGGGCAAGTTGGTCAATTAAGACGGAGAATTCCCCCCCACTTTTGGTTCGGCAGCTCGAACCCACAGTCCACTGACCATGGGCAAGCGTTATCATTCTTAAGAAATAGGCAACATACAATTTTCTTAAAATTCTGATTATGATTCAAGATTGACAGGAAGTTGAAAAAATAGACAGAGAGATCCCATATACCTCTCATCCAGTTTCTCCCCGTGGTTACACCCTGGTAACTACAGAATAGCAAACCCAGGGAACTGACATTGGTACATGTATGTGTATAATTATATGGCATTTTATCACGTGTAGATGTTTACAACCACCACCACCAAAAATATATTGAATTATTTTTCCTCACCACAATGTTCTACCATATGCTATTCCTTTACAGTGACATCCCTTCTTTCCCCACTCCCATCCCTAACTCCCATAACCGCTAACCTATGTATTTCCCATCTTTCTAGTTCTATCATGTCAAAAATGTTACATAAATGGAAACATACAGTATGTGACCCTTTGAGGTTGTTTTCTTTTCAATCAACATAATGCTCTGAAGTAAAAAAAAAAAAAGCCATTGCACATATCAGTAATTTGTTCCTTTTATTGCTGCTTAATATGGTCTGCATGTACCTCCGTTTGTGCAAGCATTCGACTATTTAGAACCTTTTTGGTTGTTTACAGTTCTTGGCTGTTGAAAATAAAGCTGCTACGAATGTATGTGTACAAGATACTTTATGATTGTAAATTTCCACTCTTCTGGGATGAATGCACAGGACTGCACTTTCTGAATTATATGATGGGCATATCCTTAGTTACTTAAGAAGCTGTGACGCTTGTTTTCGGAGTAGCCGCATGTACCACTTTAGATTCCTAGCAGCAAAGTCTGGCAGACACACACAGCATCTCCTCATCCTCACCAGCATTGGGCATTTCATTCTTTTTTATTTTAGTTGATCTGATGGATGTGTAGAGATATTTTTATATGTACATTTTTTTAGCCAGTGCTTGTGGTTGTTTTATGTCGGTAAAGGCAGAGAAAAACGGAGTGTAGAAATGCCTAGAAGATAACCTGTAAAAATGACATGTTCTACTCTTATAAACACTTTGCAAACCCAGACGTGGTGATGTGGTCGGTCATACCTTCATCCATGACAGCTTGCCACTGAAGTACATGCTTTGAGTACGAAGTTCTAACACTATAGGCCTGACATTGCCAGTCTCTGAATCCAGGCAAACCTGCAGGACAAGGTGGATTCTCACATACTCTGTACTGTTTTCTGGGACCATTACAATCCCTTGCTTCAGAACCTAGCCTAGAAAAGATAGTACAAATAATCAATTTTATCTTTTTTTTTTAGGTTAATTACTCATTTTTTAAATTAAAAGGCATTATAGTAATAATGTATACCCTTTTATATTAAATCTACTTTTGAAAATGTGGATTCATTAAATAACTGGTAATAGTAGAAAAATGCATGTTTTTCTTAAAACTAAGTATTTTTTTTCCCAATCTTTGACCAAATTAACTTCCAAAATACATGAGAAACAAAAGCCAACTTGCCATGAAAATTAAAGAGAAAGGGCTTTAAATGAAATAGAAAGTCTACAGTTCCCATGAGGGAGTTTGTTTAATTAATAAGAAGATGCTTCTAAACATTTTCATACAGATTTATTAAAATTGCTTGGGAAGTAACTGGCGCACTGAGCCCACACCAAGAGTCAGCACAAACCGGAAATGACTTTCTCACACACTGTCCCAGGATCCCGGCGGGACCATGGGGCGGAGCGGCAGGATCTCGCCCTGCTCCCTCCCTATCTGCGCCCGTGCTTAGCTTCCTCTGACACTGATGCTGCTCCCATGCCTTCCCTTTCCAAAGTCCTGTCCTCTTCTAGCTCCTCTCAGGGTTCCTTTAAGTGTCACCTACTTTTTCTAATGCATTTCTCCCTATTTAACACATTTTATTTTATTTAATCAAGAAACCACCACCCTGTGCAGGGTTTAAGTATTTGTTCTTAGAAGTATTGGTCTTATTTTATTCTTTTTTCAATTACAGTTGACACTCAATATTATTTTGTATTAGTTTCAGGTATACAGCATAGTGCTTAGACAATATTATACTTTACAAAGTGTTCCCTCTCATATTTCCTGTCCCCACCTGACACCATATATAGTTATTACAATAGTATAGACCATATTCCCTATGCTGCACTGTACATCCCTGTGACTACCAATCTGTATTTCTTAATCCCTTCATCTTTTTCACCCAGATCCCCAACTCCCCCGCCCCCTCTGGCAACCATCCATATTTTCTGTTCGATGAGTGTATCTCTATTTTGTTTGTCTGTTTGGTGCTTTAGATTCCACATATAAATGAGATTTTTAAAGGGAGCTTTTATACAAACTAAATAATTTGAGGGACCTGTCAGTTTCCCCAAGTGGAGTAGGGTGTGAGGAGTATCTTTTGCTTTCAGAATTGGTCAGGAGAAGCTTTGCATTTCAGAATGAAAGAGAAAGCCGCCCTCCCCCGATCAGGAGCGCTGTGCTTACCCGGGACACTGGCGCTCGCGGCTGCTGATCCCAGCGCTGCAGGTCCGGCTGCAGGGGCTCCAGGCGCTCCACTCTCCGGCCACGTGTCCAGGTGCTGAGGTCCTGCTGGTACATTCTCCAGCCTTACACCACTATTCCAAAAGTCAGGTCTTAGGTGAACAAATCAGGGCACAACGGAAAATCATTCACTGGCCTACAGAGTCCCTGGGATTGCCATTAAATCAGGTCTACCGGATCCCCGAACATGCGCAATTGAAAAAGACCACCGATCAGTAGGCACTTCCCAAGTGTGATGCTAATAGAATGGCCCAGTCCCCCAGGTCTCATGTCAGATCTAACAGTCTTGTCATGAAAAAGGACACAACCCAGCCAGTTTCTCGGTGGCTGAGCATCAACCAAGAACCAAGAAGCCTCTGGTTAGATTCCCGGGCAGGAAACACGCCAGGGCTGTCAGCTAGGTCCCCGGTAGGGGGCATGCAGAAGGCAGCCAATCAATGATTCTCTTTCATCATTGATATTTCTATCTCTCTCTCCCTCTCTCTTGCTCTCTAAAATCAATAAAAAATATATTTAAAACAGAAAACAAAAACCCAGCACACCGACATTTGTACTGCAGCCCTGAGGATTCAGCCCTGGAGACAGGGAGAGGGGAAGCGGGAATGTGGGGGTGACAGGCCAGGGGAGAGAAACCATCACACTCTAAAAACTTATAACTAAGGCGCGGTGAGCAGAAAACGCAGTCAGCTGTAAGGATGGAAGAAAATAAGACACCCACGTCCTATAACTAGAGTGAAGCTGAATTTAAACAAATTTAGCAACTTTTATTTTAAATGTCAGTGATTCAGGGTACTCTCCTTATAATTAAAAAACAAGTATTACTTATTTTAGCACTTTCCTGTATGTCTCCTTTTTTTTTTTTTAAGAGTTCCCATTAAGTTGAAGCCTTAACATGATAGCATGTTTTCTTCTGAAAACTGTTTACTTGAAAAACTTCGGCAATTAGACTTTTTGAAATCCTGTCATTTCGTTTCCATTTTTCTGTAGCTTATTTAGTGTCCATTTACTGAGGAAGGTAACTGTGAAAGAAGAAAGAAGAGCGTGCTCCTTTTTTTATATCTTCCTTCACACGAACTTTAAACAAAAGCAGTGAGAGAGGCTGTCCCTGTGTCACTGGAAATGGCTGCCAGGACTTGGTAGACAGCTTGTTATAATTTCTTCTTATTCCAGGAAAATCACGTATGTGGTGGTCATAGCAAACAGGTTCAAGGTAAAAATTAACTGAAGAAAAAATCATGTTGAGAATAATAAGATGAGAAAAATTTAGATTAATGGTTGAGCAAATTGACCCTTTCAGCCCGAAACACTTCTCTACACCTCAGGGCAACACGATTTTTAAGGAATTTTGAGAAAATGAAGAAACACTCTTATTCCCAATTTTCCCATTTCAAAACGAAAATGAGAATCAAATTTATCTAACAGACTTTTTTCAGGGACTGAATAAAGTGCTAAGCATAATACATAGACCATACTAAAGATTTAATAAAGGTGAGCTATAACAAAAATAAATTGCATGTTTATCATATTAATGTTATTAATAAGTTTGCAGAAACCTTAGCAAAATTCTGTTCATTCTGTTTTTCATTGATCTATGTTTCTTTTAAAATTTATTCTTAATTTTTTAAAATTTATCTTAGTTGTTGAAAATATTATAGGTGTCCTTTTTTTCCCATTGACCCCTTCTAGCCTGCACCCACCCCCCTCTTTAACATTTATTTTGAGAATAAGTCTTTAAATGCTGTCTTTAGAAAAATTAGAAACTATGCTACCTTGTTTTGTGTGAGCCCAGTTAATGCCTTTCTATGTATTAAAATAATTAGTTCCTGCAGATTTTCTGTAATCATGTCAAATTTTAAATTCACTCACTTTTAGAGATAAGAAATTTTAAATCCAGGCTTAAAAAAAAATAAACCTCAACAACTCATATGTATTGATATGCTAAGTCTGTCATTAAAGAAACTAAGATTTTAGATGAAGATTCAAGTCCAATAATTTCAAAAGAGGGGAAAAACAAACCATGTGAAAACATTTAAACAACTTAATGGTTTTAAGGACCAAACTTAATGGTTTTAATGTTATGTCATTCACGGGGAGTGGAGGGGAGGGGGGTTTTTGAGGATAAAGCTGTTAAACTTCATTTGGTCCAATTGTTTTGACCTACTTGAAATGTGTTTATTTTTCCCAGAGTGAATGTCATAGCTCCTTGCCTAGTTAGCAGCAAGCTGACATTAAAAGGACGGTCTAAAAAAAAAATTTAAAAAAAAAATGAAAGGACGGTCTAGAGTTCACAGCTGACTAAAAATATTCTGGGAAAGACCAGGATCTAGACTTATATGTCATTTCATCTAGACCAAATTGGGCAGATAAAGAGAAACGCAAACAGATATGCAAGCCAAATTTGCGTACACAAATCGGGGAAATTTAAAGGAACACAATATGTAAAGTTCATCACCTTGCAGATAGGCATGTCTCTGGGTAAGACTGTGAAGAACCTGCTTTTGAGTCTTGCAGGTGGAGGAGCTGTACTTCAAGGTGAGGCAAGCGTTAAATGTTTTCTTTAGATTATTATACAATATATTCTATTGAGTTTGAATGTAAAATTATCCTAATTATGATTTTCATAAATTTTCTAGCAGCAAATTTTGTTTCATTTGTATTTTTTAGCCTCAAAAACGATATTACGCCTGGTCTAAAAAAAAAAAAAAAAAAAAAAAAAAGGTCAAAATTTGTCTTATCTACTAATTCAGTTTGATTTATGAAAATGTTAAGAAAATGTACTACAGATTGTTTCTGAGATGGTACACCACCTAAAAAATTGACTATATTTCTATTCTCTCAAATTTCTATGCAGATATGTCCAGGAAGCTCATGAAAACAGCGGATGAGAAGAGGTCCAGGAAGATGTCAAAGGAAACACTTTTCTAATCAAATCTTCTCAGACATACATTATTGGACAAGAGAAAAGGAGAGGAGGAAGGAAGTCAGCAAACTTGGTACATACACAAATTTGTTATTATAAGGGTATTTCCATTTTCGGGTTTTTTCCCATCAAGAAAGACCATGGTAATTTCAAGAATCTCAATTTTAAAAAGTAAATAGTGACTATGTATTAAGTACAATCCTTCAAAATAATCTAAAATTCTAGTAAATTGCTATAAAATTTTGCTTTTCCCTCTCCCAATACTTAGCAAATATTATAAGTAAAAAACATATATTTCTTGTTTCTTACCAAATCATTTATCAACTCTTTAACCTCTATTCTATAAAAATGTAAATACAGGTGATAGTATTGTTTAAGAGAAAAGAAGAAAGGAAGCGAGCTATTTGTAATTTGAAAAATGCTGTGTATGAATAGTGCATAATCCCTATACTCACGAACCATTTTGAATCATAACATTTGGTAGGCACCTCCTCAACTTAATTATATACTTGTAGGCAAACTAGTTACACAGCTAGATTAACATCACTGTCATGGCATCATAACTGTTTCCTGGTTTGCAATGCATTGAGCTATAGTGGTTAGTGCGAGGTTGTAAGCATTCAAATGATTTAGCGCTACAGCACTCAACTGCAGAACCTTGGAAGCTATCTTCATAGAGGCTCCTACAACAGCTGAGACACATGGCCTGAGGAACCGAGAGCTCATTAGTTACTTCCATACACAAAGTATGACACCAGCACCACTTAGAGCATGTCACTCGTGCAATCATAGGGAATTAAAACATTTTACTTTTGAGGAGTTGGAAGAATAAGTTTATGTAAGAGACCTTGAGAATGCAAATTATTCTCATAAATATCAGGAGAAAAATAATAGTAGAAAACCATTTAGACACCAGATTATTAAAAAAAAAGAATTTTGATATTGCCAAAGAATAACTAAGGAGAATGGGTTGTGTGATGTTTGAAGAAATATGGCTATCTTTGTTTACTAGTGTTTTTGTGTTTAGGGATAATGAAAAGTATTGCTGGTGCATAGTTTTATGATTCAAGCAATAAATTACTCAGCACAACACCATAAGGCTTGCCTAATATACACACATTATTGCACTTCTGTGTATAATTTTAAAAACAAAACAAATCCAAATTCTGACTCTCCATATAAGCTCGTAGAAAAACATTTGGCACAGTATGTGAATAACTAACTGATATTTCACAAAAGTTCCCTTTAAAGAAACCATTTTTTATTGATTCTATCTAGTGATAAAATATTGCTATTCTTTTTAAAGACATCTGGGATTTAAACAAATTGCACTGTTTTTAATTAAAGAAATCATATAAGTAACAAATAACTAGGTGCTTAATGCAAACAATCCAGAAATGTCTGGAGAAAAGTTATATTCACCTTTGCCTCCTGTTGCTTTATTCCCATCCATCAATTCCACTTCTCTCCCAAGAATTAACTACTAATTACAGTTAGAAATTTATATTTTCAAACTATTGTATATACATATAATTCAAATATATATATATATATACTATGTGATGTGTATTCACATCTGTATATAAGTTGCTGTTTTTCTTAAATCTCAAATGGTATAATAAAGTATCAATTTCTCTTACATGCCTTCATATCCTAACCACTGTGTCTTGCAGATGTTTTCATGTTAGAACAAATATGACTATTTCATTGTTCTAACAGATACACTGTAACCATTCTTCTCCTGATACATATTTTTGTTGTTTCTCTTTTCTCACCATTGCAAATTGCACTTACATAAACATCTGTGTGTGTACATACCCACATACCAACTTTGTGCTTCTGTGTAAGCATTTCCTTAGGCAAAATTTTAGAAATGGAATTGCTAGATTTCCATTCTGTTAATTTTTCAAAAGGATGTGTTTTTAAAGTAGCACTCTACATAACTTTTTTCACTAAGTATTCATCCTAAGTAATCTTTATGTTGTTTCTTTTCAAATGTAATAAAAATTCATATTCTTCAGAGGCAAGGTTTCTGATCTTTCATCTAGAATGAAGTCATACTATCCACTTTCCCTTCATAGAATAAAATTTAAAAAGTAGGTCCACTATTGAGCTATCTTTTGACTAAATTTACCATAATTATACATTTATGTGGGATCTACCTCCTTCAGTTTATTTAAAAGAAAATTAAATTTTCAACAATTATTTTGATTTGGAAATATATACTAATAAATTTCTATAGTCTTATAAAACATATTAGGTTAAACAACTTATACAGCCAAATGTTTACTAATCTCCAAAATGTCAAATAGAGTATTTTATTTATGATGCTTGAAATGACAAGGAAAAATTATATTCAGTGCCTCTTCTAAGACAACATTTTAGACCCAAAAGTATTCATCAGTTCTGAGAAGCATTATTATGTATGCTATTATTTATGATTGTTATTTCTTACTATTGCTATAAATAGTAAAAAAAAAAAAAAAAAAAAAAAAAAAGAATTCTTCTTTTTGGCAAGGCTATACAAATATCTATCTGACTCTCAACATTCTCATAATCAACAACAATAAAAATAATTGCACTGATATTAACAAAATAACCATCGATGTAAAAAATATGAAAAGTTAAAGAGGAAAATAGATGAAATGCTAACATTTTTATATATACTGAAAATATTTCATTAGTGTTAAGATGGACACACATGTAACTGGCAGGGGGAAATCATATTCTAATTAACTGCAGACGACACCAGTGACTTACCTTCCCAGTGTCACAGTCAGTTCCATCCATCGGGGGGTCCAGCTTGGTTCTGCATTCTTTCTCACCTTCCACCTTGCACCACAACCCTGTGCAGATAACATGCTGAAAACAAGGGCATAATAACTGATAAGGGAACAGTATCATATTTTTGAAGTTAAATCAATCATTTTTGAGAAAACTATTTCAATAGAACAGAAGTTATTTGAAAAAAATATGCTTTAATATTGAACTTACGACTAAAATCACATAAGGCTTATGTATAGTGATGAGAAGATTGATACATAAAAACAGAAAATCTGTTCAATATATTTCAGTATGTTTACATTTCTTTTAATAAAACACAGAAGATCATGCGACATTAAGTAGCTATCATACAACAGAAAAGGGTACGCTAGAAATCATTATTTATACCATTACACGGACCAGGTTTGGGGAATTAAAATGCCTCCTATCCACTGCCAGTGTCATGATTTCATTGTACACTCTTCGCCCTGACACAATACAGAGCACTCAGTGGGTGTACTTCCATAAATGATCAGTCATTTTACCTCAGGAGGAATGAGTTCTAGATCTCCAGGATACAATGAACTTTTTCTAGGGAGAAGTTGAAAGGAATTAAAAAATAATAATAATGATGACTGAGAAAAAGCAGCAGAAACAGAGACAATGAAGAAGAGTGCTCCGAGGAAATGCAGGCGGGAGGACAGTCAGAAACCGAAGCCACAGCTGTAACTGTGGCCGCCCCAGAGACACAGACAAGATCAGGCGCAACTGCCATATGCTATTTCTTTAAGATGGCTGAAGTTTTTAGGCATAAGTATGTTACTAACCAATTGCACAGAAATATGAAATCCATGAGGAATATTTAAAGGTGATGAAAGCAATCTATAGTGAATATGATTATGTTGCTATCTGTCCAGATATTTGGAGAAGAGGGTGGAAGCGAGCAAGTCAATAAAGACAGAGAAAAAGGTAAGGACAATGTGAAAGGCAGGGTCACTCAGGGGAGGAGGTCAGTTTGATGGAGGAGGCACACCGTGGAAGGGAGCGTGGACAAGATTTGAAAGACATAAGAACCAGATCTTGCCAGGAAGGACAAGGGACTGACTCCATGTCTGGAGAGAAAAAGAAGCCACTTAGCAGTTGACCAGCAGGTTAAGAGAAAAAGGCTATTTTATTTTAGGAGGTTTACTCTGATGGTGGTGCTCAAAACAGCCTGAAAACTATGGCAGCTCTAGCCGGTTTGCTCAGTGGAAAGAGCGTCAGCCCAAGGTCTGAAGGGTTGCAGGTTCGATTCTGGTCAAGGGCTTGTACCTGGGTTGCAGGCTTAATCCTGGGCCCTGGTCAGAACGTGCAGGAGGCAACCAATCGCTGTGTCTCTCTCATATTGCTGTTCCTCTGTCTTCCACTCTCTCTCTAAAAATCAATGGAAGACTATCCTCGGATAAGGATTAACACAAAAACAAACAAACAAAAACAACATGGCAAAGTTCAAATTAATTTATGACCCAAATCTGGGAAAGATATATTTAACCTGTTACAACTCTAACAATGGATTTGTCCACAAACCCCAAAATATTATTTTCCTATTATTTCTTTACTTAAATATTCCAATTTCTGACATGTTTGTAAGGTCTTAAAAATTTAACAGTCAATGCAACAGTGTGATATATTTTATTTATGTTGCTTTATCGACTATGACAGATAGTTTTCTGCTTCAAAATATTTTATACAAGTATATTTTGTATGCTTTTATTTGTACATATCATTCATCAAAAAAATTCATCCAGCAACTCTTTTTAAAAATCCCTAAATCAAATCTGTACAATATGTTAGACTCTTGAAAATAAAAAAATAGGTTATTTGTTTGATGTACTTTTGTGGACACATTTCTATCTGAATTAACAGATCTCTAATCTGAGAATTTTAGTTCCTAGAAGTGTTTTTGTTTTGTTTTTTTCCTTCTGAGACCTTTCTGTTAAGGATGTTTTACAATCATGGGGTCAACTGTTGAGTTTTCTGCCAAGGAAGAGTGTTGCTCTGCTCATATTCAGTAAAGCTTAGTTGTGTGAAAACAGGAATTATTTCAGTCCATTCGTTAGGTAACCAGTGCACACTGAATTAAAAAGCCAGTCTTCCGTTCTGTAGTTTTAGGATAAGACTTGCCTGTTGGACACTGTTGGTGGTCTGAATTCTGACCTTCCACCATTATCTACTATTCAAAACAGCAGGTACTTTAATTGATTTCCACTTGAGGCACTGAGAGCATAAAAGCAAACTTGGCAGCTTTTCAAGATAAGCAAGTCCTGGAGCATAAATCTCTCAAAGAGGGACTCTCTTTCCCCTTTATGCTCCGCAGGCCTTGGGGTCTCATGGTAAGTAAATCACCGCCTCCTTTTAAAAAATAACTCCTATTCAAAATTTCAAACCAAACTGTCTAAAGTAAAGCAAGAAAATGTTGAAGAAATCCGTTTTTTACCCTGAGTGGAATATCTGGGACGTGTGCTATTAGAGCTTTGTAATCTCGAGCCCTTTCTTAAGATAATGAGGGGCAGGGTGGGCTATTGTGTTAGAACCAAGCAGTCACCATAGGTTACACAGTCAGAGTTGAATTTTTTTCTCCAAGTTAATTGTTGGGACCACTTAATATGTCAATTAAGAAAAGAACTTTCAAGCTTAAAATGCTTTGTGTAGGAATCCAGAACAGAAATGTACAACTCAGCATTTCCTAGCAAACTAATAAAAAATAATGCAGTATCCCTTTTTTATTCTTCCATAACAGGAAAAGACCATGAAAAGCACATAGTATGAATCTGGAGGTTTATCTCAAGTAGGCTTTTTAAATGTTTACATGAAAATAATGTTTTAAAACAAATAATTTAAATGGAAGATTAATTGCTCATATAGAAATACCATAAAATTTATCTTCAAGGATAACTTATACCTATGTCTTTCTTTATAGCAAATAGTTCCATTAAGATGTTCCGAAATTTATGTTAAAATAAAACACTTAAGTGCCTATACGTGAAAGAAACAATTAAATCTTGAACATGTAACTCCTCATTCTTCCCAAAATTATCTTCCAAAATACAGTTTCAATAACTTAAACTTTTGATTGAAAGTGTAATTCAGTATAGGACAGTATTTTCAAAAACAGTGTTTTCCATTACAGAACACCTTAGTATCATTAAAAATGGAAGAGAAGAAGAAAGAGAAAGAGCTATTCTTAAAAATCAAAAAACAAAAGACTCAAAAGGAATAATAAAAAGCTGAAATCTATTCCTTATAAATACTAAATAAAATTGAAAATTAGCAAGAAAAGAGAAATTAGCAAAACAAACACTATTAGTAATAAAAAATGAAGTCATACTAACAGACAATGTAAAGTTTAAACAGAAATAGGGTGATTAAGAGGTTCATGACAATAAACTTGACAACTTACATAAAATGAAAGAATGGGTTTTAAAAAAAAAACAAAACTTACTAAAATGGTCCCAAGAATCTATAGAAAAAGCTGAACTGTTTTGTAACCATATGATAGTTAAAACTGATTGTTAAAAATCTCACAAAGAATACATCTGGTCCAAAGACTAACAATCTTGCAAGAAACTTAAATTCTCAATTTACATAAACTCTCTCAAGAAAAAAAAACAAAAAAACTTCTAAACACACTTTATGATATCCAAGCCAGAAGGGATTGTAAAAGAAAGTTAAAATAGTGATCTACCTCATTACTAACTTAAATTTAAATAACAAATGTTAACATACTGAGTCCAGCAATGCATAAAAAATGCCATGTGCGATGACCAAGGTGGCTTTTTCCTTGGAATACGAGGTTACTGCAACACTAGAGATTTGATTAGTGTAATCAAGCACATCAGTAACTTTGAAATCTATGATTTTGATGTCTATGGGTACAAAGCATGCGATGCAATTCAACATCCATTAAAACATTCATTAAAAAAAATCTCAGTAAATGGGCCATTGAAGAAAATGTCTTCATGATTAATGGACATTTATGAAAATCTTCAGCAAACATCATAAAAAAAAACAGTGAAATGTTGAAAGTTTTCTTTTAAGATTAGGAAAATGAAAAAGATGGCATCTTGGTACCAACTTTAGGAAGTGAATACATAATATATCAAAAATGACAAGAGGAAAAAAACTGTCATTATAGACTCCTCAACTTAGCTAAAATCTTATTTAAAATCAAAGGTTAAATAAAGACTCTCAAGGAAACAAAACTGAGTGTTTACTACCAACAGAACTGTCCAAAAGGAATTTCAAAACGATGTACTTCAAGAAGAAATAGGATCTGATAGCAAAGGACTAAAAGGCAATGTGAGCAAAGAGAGTGATAGAAATGAGGATAATTCTACATAAACATTGACTACATAAAGCAACAACTGGATTTCAGCCATCATTATAAACCTTCCTTGTAGTAGGAGAAATACTAGAAATCTAGCTCACTTATATCTCAAAAATTTATCCCTTTACAGATGAGATTTGGCGGCTAACAGTTCGATAAGTTTGTCTTTCCTTCAACCTCCCAACTCCACATACTTACAAAGATTGCTAGCGCAAGAGTTAATAGACATGGGAAGAAAAATGTACTCTGCCTAATGAACAAATGAAGTAGCATGGTGCAATAGAGCACATCAGAAAGTGTTAAGAAGAAGAAAAAAAAAGTCAAGGTGTGGCCCTGGACCAGTATCTCCAGTGGTTAGAGCAATGGTTAGAAAACTCATTAGTCAACAGAGCCAAATATCAACAGTACAACGAATGAAATTTCTTTTGAGAGTCAAATTTTTTAAACTTAAACTTCTTCTAATGCCACTTCTTCAAAATAGACTCGCACAGGCCGTGGTATTTTGTGGAAGAGCCACACTCAAGGGGCCAAAGAGCTGCATATGGCTCTCAAGCTGTAGTTTGCCTACCACGGGGTTAGAGCATTGCCCCAATATGCCAAGTTGTGGGTTCAATCCCAATTAGGGCACATACAAGAATCAACCAATGAATGCATAAATGCATGAAACAACAAATCTCTCTCTCTCTCAAATCAGTAGAGAAAATTTAGAGAGAAGAGAACTGTTAATAAAGTTAATAAAATCCAAAGAATGAAAAGTGGAAAGAAACTATTAAGAATATTTGGGGGGAAAAAGATCCAGAATTCCTTACTATGAAAGAGATAGATATAAAGATCCCGCTTCTGGAATGGAGGAGTAAGTTTCCAGAAGACAAATCCTTCTGGAAATAACCATCATAAACAAAAAGCAACTTCCTGGTGGCTGTGGAGAATGATAAAAGCAGGTATATTTTTTAGGGAGCTGAAGTTGTGGCACAAGTTGAGTTCACCATTTTTGTAGCTTTGACCTAATAGTGGCTTATGCTCATGGTATGACAATTGGTGGCTCAAGCAACAGTGAAGACAGAAACTGGGCCCGGCCAGTGTGGCTCAATGGTTGAGCATTGCCTCATGAACCAAGAGGTCGTTAGTTTGATTCCTGGTCAGGGCACATACCCAGGTTGCAGGCTCAATAACCAGTAGGGAGCATGCGGGAAGCAGCCAATCAGTGATATTTCTCTCTGATCAATGTTTCTATCTTTCTATTCCTCTCCCTTCCTTGCTCTCTAAACATCAATAAAAACATTTTTTTTAAAAAAACTGAAAGGACAATCCTAAAAGGAAAAAGAGTTAGAGAAGCCTAAACCATTAGCTGGCACAAAACCCATACAGACATGATAAGGGAAGAGTGAACTTATCCAAGACATGAGAAGCCACACACTGTAGGCACGACAGAGTTTCCAGTTTGAATCAAACAAACTTAATTGCCTCTGAAAACAAAACTTTTTGGAGGAACAAAAGGGATCAGCAATTTTTTTGGTACAGTGCCAAATAGTATATATTTTAAATTTGTGAGCCGTATGGACTCTGTTATAACTATTAGACACTGTCATTGTAGTTTGAAGGCAGCCAGAGAGAACATGTGAACAAAGAGGGATGACTATTTTCTAGTAAAACTTTATTTATAAAAGCAGCTAGTTCCTAAGCCAGTGTATAAGAATTCAATCAATTAATATATAATGTATTAAAGTATTAATATTTCAGAATAAAAACATTGCAACATAATCACATAAGCATTGCACAATTGTTCGAAGTAGCCTTACTCATAACAGCTGACATCCCAGATTTCTATGAAGAGGTGAATTGATAAACAAAATAGTTTATCTACCAGTGGATTGTGATTTAGCAAGAAGAAAGAATCAATTACTGATATACACAAAAACACATAAAGAATGTATGACTTTGGAATGCAGAAGAAATTAGGTTTTATTAATTATAAATTATAATTTCAAATTAATTGAAAGTAGAAAGGAGAAAAGGGAAAAAATGACATAAAATGAAACACAAATAAAATAGGTTGACAATAAAAGTCCTAGAAAACTAATTTCATAGCCCAGCTGGCAAAGCTCAGTGGTTGAGTGTTGACCTATGAACCAGGAGGCCATGGTTCAATTCCTGGTCTGGGCACATGCCCTGGTTGTGGGCTTAATCCCCAGTGTGAGATGTGCAGGAGGCAGCCGATCTCTCATCACTTATGTTTCTATTTCTCTCCCACTCCCTTCCTTCCTGAAGTCAATAAAAACATATATTTTTTTTAAACACCACTAATTACAATAAATATAAAAATGTTAAACTAGTTGATTAAAAATTTGAAAGAACTATAACTTAGTTTAAACAGAAAAGTATAAAATCTAGCAATAGCCTTTCTCTAGTAGACATACCTATTTATCCATATCAATATCCACATTATATTTATATCTGGAGATGTTAAAGAGAAAGTATGAAAAATATTAGCCAGGATGGTGTTTTTAATGCCAGACAAAATGTTTTAAGGCATAAATCATCTTAAAAAATGGAAAAGAAAAAACAAGTCAAGCAGATAAAAAAAACTTTAAATGTGTATGTATCTTGTAGTATAACCTCAACATCTATGAGGGGAAAAAACCTGTCAGAATTACAGGGACAAATAAATAAATAAACAAACTTAGGTATTTTAACCCATGCTTGTTAATTACTGATAGATCAGCCAAACTAAAATAAGCAATAGATATTTTAAATAATATTAGTATGCTTCATCTAAGATCTAGTGACAGATAATGAACTTTAAAGAACACTCACAACCTTTTAAGTAGACAGAGAACAAAAACTAAAATGTATCATATATTACAATGAACAGAAAACTTCAATAAATTTTAAAGGACTGGCATCATACAGATGACTTCATCTTACTGCAGTGCAACAAAGTAGATGTATTTAATAAAAGGTATCTTTTAAAAACCCGAAATGCCTTTAATTCTAAAGAAATACTTAAGCTGAAAGAAAATGAATGTACCATGTGCAATTTAATTGCAGAGTAGGGAAGAAGGAAAACAAAACAAAAACAGCATAATCCATGAGGAAATCTGATGGATTTAACCACCTCAAATTAAAAGACAAAGAATACTATAAAAGTTAGATACACTGCTTAAAATACAGAATTCTCACCTAGAATATAGAAATAACTGCAAATCAGCGAGAAAAATAGAAAATTGAAAAATTGGCAAAAATTAAAATAGGCAATGTACAAAGAGACTTAAAAAAAATAAAAAGTCCATGTCCATGGGAAGTCATGGGGAAAAATAGTTCTGAGGAAAGAAATGAAAGAGCTAGATTACCCAGTAAAATAAGCTGTCATCAAATTCATGTGCTTGTAGACTGTAGCATTAAAACTTAAAGGGTAAGATGAACCTTTGATTAGATGGCCAAACAGGCTGAATCAATTCCTGATAGTTTAACCCACCATAACTTTATAGATCTTACAGGAAGGGAAGACTTTATAAGATCTACAATTTCAATGTTGACCACATGATTTATCAATGAGGCTGTCTGAAATGCCCAAATAAGTATTAGCCATTGAGGGCAAATTCATGTTAAGCCTTTTTAAGTCCAAATTCCTGTTGACTCTGGAGTTTCACAATGCCAAATCCCAGTGACTCAGTCTTCTAGAATTCTTCATAGGATACCTCAACTCACTGTCAACCTGTTCAATGAATCAAATGAGAGGGTTTAGAAGTCCTACCTATTTTGATGTATCAAGGCGGTAGAAGAGAAATGTAAAATGAACTTTCCACATAACTTTTTTAAGTCACCCTATAATCCAATGACACTAGAAAGTTTCCTACACAATGCAGTGTGTCTACAATTCACAATGTGCCTGTCCAAACGCAAAGGCAGAGCCTTAAGTTTCCTGGAGGTCTTCAATTATTTCAGCACACTTCCTCACTGCTCAAAAAAATGTAACTTTTGTGTGGCCACTTCTTACTGTTTCCAGGGAAACATCCATACATCTGTGTTCTCAGCACGGCTATTACCGGCAGCTATTATAATGACTCGATGCAGTTGGAGCTGGCTCAGCCATAAGATGCCAGATGGCCTAGAGGCACCGGGACTCGGGAACAAGGATAGCCAAGACGTTAGCATATTAATGCAGAAGCATGAGCTGTTATTGCTGGGGGTCAAGATGTTTCACAAGCATCTTTACGGCTACGTCTTCGGATAAATGTATCATTCATTAGATCAGCATGTATGTAATCTTGGAGTCGCTAGTGCTTGCGTATAAATGTTTACAAGTATGCAAGAGCAATACGTGATTCAAATACTATAGACCAACTGCCATAGTCTCTTAACATTTTACCAGAAACACACGTTGAAACGTTGCTATGGATCCTCATTCCATGCAGCTTGATAGTTACTTATAACTGGAGATGGAATGGTTGTAAGGACGCTTGGTTAACACGTAGAAGCTGTGAAACATAAGTTGTCTGACCTTATCCATTGGCTCATGTAGTTATAAATTAATATTTTATTTAATTATGTGTTATTGAATTTAAGGAATTAATTTGGTTAAATTAGTATTTTAGAAGGTTATTTTCACATTATCTTGTCATATACCCGCAAGCCTGGAAAATAGTGTGGGCTCAGTTCCAAGCCACTGCAATAAAGCAAATCACAATTTTTTTGGTTTCTTAGGGCATACAAAATTCATTTTTATACTATACTGTAGTCCATTAAGTGTGTAATAGCACATGTCTAAAACACAATGTAAACACCTTAATTAAAAAGTGCTTTAGTACTGAAATATGCTAACCATCTTCTGAGCCTATTGGAAAAATGGCACTGATAGGCTTGTGCTACCCAGGATTGCCACAAACCTGCAAAATGCAATAAAGTGAAGCACAATGAGGTATGCCTATAGCTAAGAACCAACTCTGTGAGCAAAAATTTAGAATTACTATTTCATCATTCAACTGATTCATTTATTCACTTAACCAATACTTCCTGAGCACTCTTTTTAGTGCCAGAGGTACAGTGATAAAAAGGATTGACAACTTCTTTGATGTTATGGACCTGCCTCCTAGGAGATGTATTTTGTGTAAAGTCTAGATGGCAGGCTGGTAGATGCAATAATTCCACGTGTATCCACTTTAAGGTATATGTGTGTGTCTTAAGAGGCAGAACTAATAACTATTTCCCCCAATATTTTTGTTATACCCCCTGCCATTGACTATCCTGGACCTTCTTACATGTCTACTTGGATGTCTAATAGGCATCTTAAATGTAAAAAAAAAAAAAAAAAAAAAAAAAAAAAAAAAAAAAAAAACTGCCAAATCTCCATTCCAAGGTATTCTGCTTCCCATTTCCTCTTGTCATTGTCCCCCCAAGATAAATGCATGGCTTGCTACCAGACCCTTCAAATCTCTAAACCAGGGCTGGGGAACCTTATTTCTGTCAAGGGCCATTTGGATATTTATAACATCATTCACGGGCCATACAAAATTATCAGCTTAAAAACTTGCCTGCTCTATTTGGTCAGACATTTTATCGACTAACCCCAAATGCCTTGGCAGGTCCGGGCCAAATGATATGGCAGGCCTTATATGGCCTGCGGGCCAGACATTTCCTACCCCAATGCCACCTTTTACAGGAAGCCTTCCCAGATCACCCCATAGAAAACAGCACCATTCCTATGCTCCCATGCAGGTTGTATTCCCTTTCCTTCTTACCTGAGTTCATACTTCCCCAAAACACTTACCCCAACTGACACATTATATATATTTGCTTTCTGTCTGTTTCCCCAACTAAAATGTATGCTCCATGAAGGTGGGGGTCTTTGTTTCCTGCCGTGTTATTAGTGCACGGAGCAGTGTCTGGAAAGTAGTTGGAACACTCAATAAATATTTGTCAGATCAGAGACTGAGTTTGTAAATAACCTCTTCAAAGGCTCTATCTATTTATCTCTCTACCTACTTGGTTCCTACACTTCACAAGCTGCACCGATTTGGGATCAAAATGATGATTTTCAAGGGTAACACAGAATAAGATTTTGGAATCATAGAAGTCCAGCCTCTTAGCTCTTAAGAGACTCTAAAATCATCTGGAACAGTGTCAACAATAAAAGTAAATAAATAAAACACAATGTATTCCCACTTCTCATTCTACAGCGTGTGGCTGAGAAGGAAAAGTTTTAACGAAGGTCATTCCTTATTAATTAAATGCCCACACCTTATTTCTATCATCACCAAAGCGCTCCGGGGAAAATGTGGAAAACTTCTCTGAGAAAATCCTGCTTTTGAAGATTGGGGTGATTTTGAGCCATAAACTCTACTACAATAAAGTCATCTTCCCCTCCTCTAATCAATGAGTCTAAACAATGAATGTGAACGCACACTTTACAAATCCCACCTGGACACAACCCTTACCTGCATCTCTTGACAAAAGGAAGCCAGCGGCCCGAAGAGAATCTGACATTGCTCGTCAGCGGTGTATGTCATCCCGGGCAACTTGGAGGGCACCATCACGGAATTGACACTCTGCGGGTTCGTCTGGAGCAAGCAGGTACTGGCCTTTGACCTGACAATATGCAGATATGTGTAACATTTTGAATTTAATGTAAAAAGTTGTTATCATTAGCATGCAACAGGAAATATTTCATAAGATGAAAAATATGGTCTGACTTTTATTTATAAGCATTTCCATTTAAGATAATCCTAATGATAACAATAATGTTCAAGATAACAGAATTTTCTGGATTAGCTCAGCAAATCTACATAATACTGAGGTGGCTTTACTATTATATTTTACACATTTATAAGATGAAGAAAGAAGCATAGACTCAGAAATTAGCTTGTCCAAAAGCGATGTGTGAAGGTAAAAAATTAACTACATCCAGGGATTTAAAGAATCTGTAGAAAGCATTCTCTAGTGAACACGCATAGCACGAATATGTTTGTACTTGACGTGGTAATACAACTTCCACTTATGAGGTGACGTTTAATTTTATCATAATTCTGATTCATGTGAGGGCAGCCAAACAAAATCACACATGTTTCCATGTTCCTTAGAAACTCATTAGGGCTGTTGCCCCAGTGACCTGTGTGTTCACATGACATGCTCGGAGCGCTGTTGTCTATACCATCACAACAAAGAGCGTGCACAGAATATATTGTACATATTTCAGAGCAGAATTATGGTAATAAATGTTTTAGCAAAAAACACAGGCTTTCTAAGTTAAATGGTATGTGAAAATGAATTAAATCTCTCAGTGCAGTAAAATAAGCTAACTAGGTGTCTCTATATTTCTTACTTAAGACTTTTGGCTACTCTAAGCAACTCTCTCTTGCTCATTACTTTTGCTCACTGTTTCAGCTGCTCCTTTCATGATCAAAAGGATAATTAAAGAACATGGGCTTTAAAATGAAAATTAAAACAATAATAATGGTTTTCACTTATTTTTCCAACTAGGTGAAAGCTAAGTGTTACTGGTGTTGAAGATGGAAAGGAGGAGAATTGAGGTCTATTTGTAATGATGAAAAGTACCCTTGATCTTAGCCAAAAGGCCAAGAGCGATTGTAATGATGAAAATTATGTGGTAATGAAAAAAAGAGTCAGCGTGTAGAAGCATCTCAAAGGAAAAGTGCAGCTTTGGTTAAAGTGGTTCTTCGTGATGACAAGAGATGTGCTGAGTGATGAGCAATGAGAATGCTCCCTCTGAGAAATTCTGAAGAGAGAATTAGAATTTTTAAATTCTAATGTAATAGATTTTTTAAATCCTTATAATTTTTCAACCTTACAAATCATCTTGCCCAATTTTTAATTTGAAAGTGTGGAAACTGAGAAGAAGATGGGTTAAATAATATGTCCCAATCCACACTATGAGTCCATGGAAGAGCCAGAATTGGGACCAAGTGCCTTGATTCCCAATCTGGTGTCTTGCCCTGTCATGCCACCTTCGCTGGCTGGCAGAAGAAGCAGGCACACATAATCATTCATAACACAACAACAGTAAGTGACCTCGGTACCTTAGAAATCTTCCCAAATCCTCCTTGCTACATCGGGACCATGAAACATCACCAAGGTTTTGTCCTTTAATCCATTCACCAGACATGATATGAAGACCGTCAGCACATGATGGGTGGTCATTGTCATGATTAATGCCCATGCTGATTTGAAATATAATTAAAATTTTTAAATTACATTAGATAAGTATGGTTAGCTTTTTAAAAAACTGAAATTAAATAACAGCTAAAGACTTATAATAATGGGAGAGAAATTCATTATAAAATTAGATTTCAGATTGATTTTTTTTTAATGTTGTTATATTTTTATTTAGAAAAAAATCATTTTCCCAATCAACCTAGCAAATAATATGCTTAGTTCACCTATATGGAAGTCATCGATAGACATATTTTTCACATAGTAGTTTGTATGAGAAACATAGAAGTAGTAAATTTCTAGTTGACCAATTGAGATTCTTTCTCTTGACTGGAGATTCTTTATTCTTTATTCATATATTATATCACACCTAAAACCACATTAACCTATTATTTTCCCTGTGTGCTTCATTGGATCATCTTCTTCCACTCTTTAGATAATACAACCTGTCTCTGGGAAACTACATTCATGGCCATCTTTAGTTTTTCTACTGAATTCTGAATCTGTTCTGTTAGGTTGGAATTCCATTCTAAAAGTCTGACTTAAAATGTACTAAAAGAATTTTAAATTGAATATGTCTGAAAACTGCCCTCTTCTCACTGTGTAATGATCTAGCCTTTCAGAATGAAAAATTGTGAATAACAAGAATATCTATATTGTGTTTTAGAACACTAATAAAAGAGTTACTATAAAGTTGCTAAGGAAAAATATAAGTAGACAACATTTTCTCAAATGAAAAAATTCTCAAGACTATCAAACTATATTTTCATTAGGATAAATTAAGAATTTAAATAAAAATTATTATACTCAATATATTTTTGAAAGAAAATTCTATAGATGGAATTAATTAATGAATAAGAGTAATGAAGTAACAAGTTCACTAAGTTTACTAACTTTGAAGACTATAAAAATTATGGTCTAAATGAAACACTTTATTGAGTATCATTTCTTCACTTTTAGTGTTAAAAAAATTTAGCTATATGGTGAATCACATTTATCTTTCCTAATCTAATTAATTAATTTAAATAGGGTCTGTATCGACACACATTAATAGGATGATAAATAGAATAAGAAGATGTGTGTTTTTCATACTTTGAAAACAAAGAGGAAAAATAAGAGATGCTGTTAAGCAGGTTTGGGCCAGCTCGGTGACAAGGGGTAGAGTGAAAAATGTTGGAGTTAGAAATCTGAATTCTGTATCTCCTTATTCATGTGAACAGAGGCAAGTTAAATGACAATAAAGAAATAAATGTTCCTCTGTTTCCTCATGTGTTTAAAATACTTCCCTGACTGGCTGTGAAGTCTCCATGGGGATGATGTAAAATGCCTGACACAGTGCTAGATTATATAGGAATTCATAACCATTGTTTTTATTGGGGCAGTAAATCAGAGAAATTTATCTACTTATTTGAATTTGTCACAAAACACAAAGCAGTAAACATCATTAGAGATAATCATGGAAGGTAATCTTTGTATTTGCTGATGGTGGTGGAAGTTGTGGACTTAAGGAAAACCAAGAACATAATAAGAATCTACTTGTTCCGATGTTAAATTAAAGTAAGAAGTTGTAAGTACAGCACAATCTCCTGGGCGGATAAAGAATCCTCAGTGCACGTCTAACGGTGCGGTTCAGACACAGCCCCTGGCAGCACCGCTGCCACCTCCAGCACAGAGCCCAGCTGCAGCCGTGGCGCTGGGTGACTCCCCCCACGGCAGGCGCCTGCCACGTGGAGCACGCCCAGCCCTGCCATCTGGGGCGTGCAGGCCTCCGAACCATCACAAACACTAGCACTTTCAAAAGGCAATTGATCTTTCTCAGAAATAATAAAACCTCTTAAATAATGTGTCCATTTGAGAGAAGAGGAGGCACCGCTTCCAAGATTTAGCAATTTGGACATTCTCCCGCAGTAGTGTAATGTGATTTTCTAAATTGGGAAGATTACAGCTTCTCATCCAGATGAGGCTTTTCCTTTT